>NC_080408.1:12402894-12718552 GCF_030265065.1 Corythoichthys intestinalis | reverse complement strand
CCACTTTGACACAATGAAAAGTAGTCTGTGTGCAGCTTATATCATAGAGTTCATTTATTTTCGCCTCAAAATAACTCAAAATATAGCCATTAATATCCAAACCCTTGGCAACAAAAGTAAGTACACCCCTCCAAAATGTCATGTGACCCGTTACAGGAGTGCTGTCAGCATTGCTGCAGAGATTGAAGAGGTGGGGGGTCAGCCTGTTAGTGCTCAGACCATACGCCGTACTTTACATCAAATTGGAGTGCATGGCTGTCGCCCCAGGAGGAAGCCTCTTCTGAAGACTGTACACAAGAAAGCCCGTAAACAGTTTGCTGAAGACATGTCAACAAAGCACATGGATTACTGGAACCATGTCCTATGGTCTGACGAGACGAAGATTAATTTGTTTGGCAGTGGCGGCGACCACGTGAGGAGTACAAAGATAAGTGTGTCATGCCTACAATCAAGCATTGTGGTGGGAATGACCCCCCCCCCACCCCCCACCACCTCTTCAATCTCTGCAGGAATGCTGACAGCACTCCTGTAATGAGTCACATGACATTTTGGAGGGAAAATGACAAGCAGTACTCAATTTGGACATTTAGGGGATGTAAGTAATTCCCATGCGGTGTACTCACTTTTGTTGTCAGGGGTTTAGATATTAATGGCTATATTTTGAGTTACTTTGAGGGGAAAATAAATTAACTCTATTATATAAGCTGCACACAGACTACTTTTCATTGTGTCAAAGTGTCATTTTGTCATTGTTGTCCCATGAAAAGATATACTTAAATATCTGCAGAAATGCGAGGGGTGTACTCACCTTTGTGATACAATGTAAATATACAACATAAACCATCGCGTTGATGAATCAAAGTGTGAAGGCTTCTTCAATTGTCTATGTCCCAAATTGAATCAGTCAGATGTGTTTGCGCCAACAATGTTGTACACCAACAAAATCAGCAGCACTTCGATTGAATTTGGAGACATAAATGATAATAGTGTGCGCGATATCCATTTTTTGAAACCGATATCGATAACTTCCTGCTCCTCAAAGCCGATACCGATATCGATAACGGATAATAAAAATATAATTTTTAAATGTAGATTCACCTGAGTTTTTGAACACCCAGAGGTTAAAACAACTAGTGGTGGATTCAACAGATTTTTCTTTGACCTAATGAGATTTTTCATGATGACATGAACATTATTATAATGAACAAAATTAAAACAAGAACAGTCTTTAAATCAAATAAAGTGCCAATATTTATTTGATCAAATAAATATAATTTCAGTCAATCACAATCAATTAGTCAGTGTCGTTGAAGATGTGTTCCCTGAACAATTAGCACTGAACTAAAACATAAACCCAACAGGTAATTGTGCTTTGTCATCCGATAAAAACATTTGGTGCTACAGGGGAGGAGACTGTTGTGCTCTTGGTCCATGAAACAACTTTCTTAATCTGGCAATTATAGGACAACAAGCCTATCAACCAAAAGGTCTCTCAATAACTTACTAACTTATAACTAACACTGTAAAATGCAAACATTGTGAGGTTCATCATTCGAATTAAGTTTGCTGCTTCAAGTATTCGTTTAATTAAAGTGGCGTTGTAATGGCTTGTTTTGAAAGTGTTCGCATTTAGTTTTATTGAATTGGGTAGATACGCTGCCCTCTAGTGGCAACAGTGAATATGACATAACTCATTTCACATGGCTGAATCCAGCTGCTCCATGTTAAGACCAACATAAGCTGTTGTAAGTTTTTGTTTGGACTAATGTTTTTTGTTTTGTTTTTAAAAAAAAAAAAAAGCATTCATAATTTAGTTTATAGGTATTTTTCACCATTTTATGTGGGAATATGTGTTTGAACCATTTGTTAAGAGCATTTAAAAAAAAGTTTGCATTTGTTATTATTTAAGCTAGCGGACTTTTGCTATGTACCGTAAGTTAGCCAGTTCTTTTGGTTGTACTTAGGTCTTCATTTTTTTATGTTCCTTTTCCGATTAATCGATTAACTCGAGTAATTCGATCAGAAAAATGATTCGAATTAAGTTTGCTGCTTCTAGTATTCGTTCAATTAAAGTGGCGTTGTAATTGTTTGTTTTGAAAGTGTTTGCATTCAGTTTTATTGATATGGGTGGATACACACCACATAACTCATTTCACATGGCTGAATCCAGCTGCTCCATGTTAAGACCAACATAAGCTTTTGTAAGTTTTTGCTTGAACTAATGTTTTTTTTTTTTTTTTTTATGCATTCGTAGTTTAGTTTATAGGTATTTTTCGCCATTTTATGTGGGAATATGTGTTTGAACCATTTGCTAAGAGCATTTTAAAAAAAATGTTAGCATTTGTTATTATTTAAGCTAGCGGACTTTTGCTATGTACCATATGGTACATATGCATATGTACCAGTTGTTCTTTTGTTGTACTTGGGTCCTCTTTTTTTTATGTTCCTTTTCCGATTACTCGATTAATCGATTAACTCTACTAATTGGATTAGAAAAATGATTAGAATTAGGTATGCTGCTTCTAGTATTCATTTAATTAAAGTGGTGTTGTAATTGTTTGTTTTGAAAGTGTTTGCATTCAGTTTTATTGATATGGGTGGATACACACCACATAACTCATTTCACATGGCTGAATCCCACTGCTCCATGTTAAGACCAACATAAGCTTTTGTAAGTTTTTGTTTGAACTAATGTTTTTTTAATGCATTCGTAATTTAGTTTATAGGTATTTTTCGCCATTTTTTTTTTTTTGTGGGAATATGTGTTTGAAGTTTGAACCATTTGTTAAGAGCATTAAAAAAAAAAAAAAATTAGCATTATATAGTATTTAAGCTAGCTGACTCTTGCTATGTAAGTTAGCCAGTTGTTCTTTTGTTGTACTTAAGTCCTCATTTTTTAATGTTCCTTTTCCGATTACTCGATTAATCAATTAACTCGAGTAATTTGATTAGAAAAAAGATTCATAAAAGTTTGCTGCTTCTAGTATTCGTTTAGTTAAAGTGGCGTTGTAATTGTTTGTTTTGAAAGTGTTTGGAGTTAGTTTTATTGATTTGGGTGGATACACACTACATAACTCATTTCACATGGCTGAATCTCACTGCTCCATGTTAAGACCAACATAAGCTTTTGTAAGTTTTTGTCTGAGCTAATGTTTTTTAATGCATTCGTAATTTAGTATATAGGTATTTCTCGCCATTTTTTTTTTTTTTTGTGGAAATGTGTGTTTGAAGTTTGAACAATTTGTTAAGAGCATTTAAAAAAAAACAAAAAAAAAACATTAAAATGATATAGTATTTAAACTAGTGGACTCTTGCTATGTAAGTTAGCCAATTGTTCTTTTGTTATACTTAAGTCCTCATTTTTTTACGTTCCTTTTCCGATTACTCGATTATTAGAACTAACTAGTTTATCGATTAATCGACTACTAAAATCATCGATAGCTGCAGCCCAAATGCAATGCATTATAAAAACTGCATATATTATAAAAAACTGTTCTCAGGTGGTGTGATGCTATAAATGCATAGATACATAGAATCTAACATTGTCACCGTATACTGTAGTGTTATGTCTCCACATGCTTATGATGAATTAAATAGTATCTTCATTCGCAGCACTAACAGTGTATTTTCCCAGCAGGCACTGCGGCAGGTCTAGGATGACCGGCAAGAGTCAGACCAGCAACGTGACCAACAAGAATGACCCGCGCTCGCTCAACTCCCGCGTCTTCATTGGCAACCTCAACACTGCGGTGGTGAGCAAGGCCGACATCGAGGCCATCTTCGCCAAGTACGGCAAGATCGTGGGCTGCTCCGTGCACAAAGGCTACGCTTTCGTCCAGTATGCCAGTGAGAGGAACGCCCGGGCGGCCGTCTCGGGCGAGAACAACAGGGTCATTGCGGGACAGTCATTAGGTAACGTTGATCTCATTTTAAATTATTCAAAGTGGCATAACATTGTACAGTTTTGCAAAGCACTAGTCTTTAAAAGATATGAACCAATATTTATGAAAATGCATCTATAAACGACTGTTGAGAAAATGGCCTCCAGCAAGGAAAAATCAGTTCCTGCTGGCCAGAGTTGTTCCTTTGCAGACGTGCAGTGGAAGTAGTGTCTAAATCAAGAATGTGTCAATTGGGTTAGTGTTTGGTATCATCAATCTTAACTACAATACAAGCAGACTGCAATAGTTAAAAGTAAACAAATACCTTAATCAGCACATAAGCATAATCCTGGTCTGTTTGCAATGTCTTTGTTTTTCTCTTTTTTTTTTTTCCCTCTTCATTTTTGCATTTTTCGGTCTAATAACTAACAAATGAACTCACTAATTATTATTTTACAAATAGACAAAGACAACATACACAACCTCTCGAAGCAATGACGTCCACGGGTTTTTTTCTTTTGCACAAAAAACATGTGGCACACCATACAAAGAACAAGCTGACGTTCAGCCTTGATTGCTTTTGTGAATGTTTAGTAGCAGCGAGACACAGGTGAAATAGAACGCTGTCTTTATAGAAGCCTAGTAGTCATATGTAAACTATCCAGCATGCGTGTGTACTGCCATTCTGCATGCCTTGTATGGAAAAAAACACGCGAGCATGACAAAGTTGGACTGAAATGGCTGTTTTTGGATGGGAAAAACTAAAAAAAAAAAGATCCTCAGCACTCAGCAGTGACTTATGGCCCCTGTGGGCGGGTGTGTTGTCTTCAGTGTTGTTAATCTTACTGAAAAAAAGTAATTAATTATAGTTACAAATTACTTCGCCCAAAAAGTAATTGCGTTAGTAACTCAGTTACCTGAATGTAAGAGTAATTAGTTACTTGGCAAAGTAATTGGTGATAATTACTTTTTTTTTTTTCCCTCAAAAAAAAAACAAAAAAAAAACATTGGCCACACTATGTGAAGTTTTTTGTGAAGGTTTTTGGTACAATTGGCCCGAGCACAATTCTTTACCCTAATTTACCCTTTACCCTGAATCAACAGTTAAAAGTTGTTAAAATTGCTCCCATTATTGCATTAGTTCCCTTCTCTCTACTTTCGACATATGAAAGTTTTAAAACTGTTTCATCATTTAAAGATAGACTCAAGTCAAGATTTTGCCGATTTAGAAGTATTTTAGATAAAAAGTTACTTAAGTTCGCTAGGAAGGTTCTCTACAACAGAGCCGTCCTAAAAAGTCTACTGCTTTAAGATGGCGGCTGTCTACTAACGCATTTAGTGCCATGTCTGTCATTTTGCATCTAGTTATATCTATATACAGTACATGTGATATCTACCATGTCTACCATATCTACCATAACATGCGGGCGTAGTTTGTCGGCTATCGGCTACAACATGTATTATTGGAGCTACCTTGCATCGCGTTTGCTCGGCGTCACAACTTTCTTGCCTCCTCCCTACTCCTGCTCTGCTCTGTCGTCTCGGTGAGTCCGTCTCCCTCATACTTTTCGACCAATATAGTAACGCATACTAACGCATGCCTTTCCGTCCTCAGTAACGGTAACGGCGTTGCCAAGATGAGAAAAGTAATTAATTAGATGACCCACTACTGAAAAAAATAACGCCGTTAGTAACGCCATTATTAACAACACTGGTTGTCTTACGTTCTGAGGAGTAGGGTTGGGCATCGTTTGAATTTGAACGGTTCCGGTTCCAATAGCATGTTTTGATTCCGGTTCCAAACGATTTCCGATTCTTTCAATAGGCAGGGTAAAAAAATCGCATAGTTTACAGTTTATTAATTTCTTAACTTCCCGATTATTTTTTTAAATTATAAGAACTTTCAATTAACTATGAATTTATCACAGAGCTATTTTTAACTTGTATGTAAATATCAGTCTTTGAACTTGAATATGATGTTTCTTTCCAGTGCACTTTCACAAAGATATTTATTTTCCAAAAGCTCACTGATAAAACATTTTACACATATTCTTTTGCCTATGTTTTAGAGTGTCTTATGCTGCAGGCATTTTAACATGTTATTGAGCTCCCACTAATGGGCAGAATATCAAACAAACAAACAAACAAACAACTTTTAAAACCCAGTTCAGATTAGCAGTGGGTAAAGTATGAAATCAGAAACAGTTTTTGTTGAGGAAAATGGTTTTATCTGCCCTCTCAGGCAGTAAGTGTGAGCATTCCGGACAGATAGTGTCTCCTGCAGTGGGGAACACACGTTCACTGGGTGTAGATGAAGCTTGAACAAATAAATATGAGAAAGCGAGAAAAAGTCGCAAATATTACATAGGGGTTAGGTAGCTGTGAGCCGCTACACACTTTACACCAGGAGAATCGGAGTGTTAGTCCCAGATCCCAATGATGCTTGATGCCTAACCCTGCTGAGGAGGTTCTTGTCATTGGCTGTCCCCTTGTAAAACTGCACTGCCCTCTAGGGCCTTGCATGAATACTATATCATTTTCACACGGAACTACAACATCGTTCGAGTCAAAACCATTTAAATGCCAACCAGAAATTTGTCATATTCTTGGAGCGTCACCATATAAACAGCCCCAAAAACTCAAACCATGACATCTTTGGCTTATTGATGAACAAAGTTTTCTTTTCAAATTTGCTGTGTGCAACTTGGTGCGTGTCCTACAACACTGAATACTCATTCGGCCTCCATGTCCCAGAAACTATTTAACGACTTGAAAATACTCCTCCACATTTGTACATAGTTGAAAAGAAAATCGGCGACTCCGCTTCTTCTATGATCTCAAGTATATCACGTCACTCGCCGGTAATACTATAATTGCCTTTTTCACTCTATCAACCCTCTGTCTCTCTGCTCTGTCTTCCATTTCACCTCAGCTAACATAGAAAGACAATCCCCCCACAAAAAGTTTTTGTTAGACTTGGTGGAGATTTTCCTTTCCCATATTTTCATGCTTGGTCATGTAGGGTTGTTTTTGTTGTCTCATACATATGGCGGAAAACACTCAGGTGACTTGAAGTTCCGCTCTGAGACCCCCAATTTGTGCAAATTTCAAAATTGTCCGATATGCATGTGTGATACATCATTGGAAACCTTAAAATCTCAATTTTCTGGGGGAAGAAAAATTTAGAAGAGGAGGGGATTTAAATAACAAACAAACAAAAAAAGAGTTTTTTAAACAGCAAAACCCTATCAGGAGGTGAGACCATGCGAGAGCAGAATTACAGACGTCATGACTTTAATGAGATATTATCGTGTACCCACCTTGTTTCGATACAAAAACTCCATGTTGCATGTATCACTGAGTGTCAAGACACAGCTGTGAATGGCCACAGCAAGGGTTGTTCCGATCATGTTTTTTTGCTCCCGATCCGATCCCGATCGTTTTAGTTTGAGTATCTGCCGATCCCGATATTTCCCGATCCGATTGCTTTTTTTTTTGCTCCCGATCCAATTCCAATCATTCCCGATAATTTTTCCCGATCATATACATTTTGGCAATGCATTAAGAAAAAAATGAATAAAACTCGGACGTATATATACATTCAACATACAGTACATAAGTACTGTATTTGTTTATTATGACAATAAACCTCAAGACGGCATTTACATTATTAACATTCTTTCTGTGAGAGGGATCCACAGATAGAAAGACTTGTGACTTTGTACAGTATATTGTGACTAAATATTGCCATCTAGTGTATTTGTTGAGCGTTCAGTAAATGATACTGCAGCCATTCAACCCAAATGCATGATGGGAAGTGGAACCATGACTGTGCGTAGTGCTACCAATTGATATATCTTCTCTGCGTTGGGAAACATCATAAGGTGTTAAGAAAAAGATCAATTGCTACCTTGCTTCCCCACATTGCTTTCCATGTTATTTCTAATCATAGGGAGAGGGATTGTAAGGCTTCAGCCTATTAAAAAAAGGCTCCAAAGGCTGCCAGAATTCACTCTACTCAGTTTATGCTGCCTTTTATCTCTCTATATCGGTAAAATGACGCCATTACAGATTGAGTGCGACAATGCGTGAGTGGGTCGTGCAACGCATGCATTAATTGCGTTAAATAATTTAACGTGATACATTTTTAAAAAATTAATTACCGCCGTTATCGGGATGAATTTGATAACCCTACCTTAAGCCTAAACTAAAGACTCTGGATGAGTGTAAAATACTATGTCTGTAACGTTCAATACAATTAGAAAACGATGTAATTAAATATATATATATATATATATTAAAAAAAGGCATGGCCGATATTTTTTTGCCGATTCCGATACTTTGAAAATGACGTGATCGGACCCGAGATGCCGATCGATCGGGACATCTCTAGCCACAGCTGGATTTTTGGGGGATTTTATTTGTGAAACATGGTAATATAACAAGGATGCAGAAATCGTAGACATCAAGGAGTGGTCGAGATTTTTCTTTTTCATATATTTACCCTTTTAAACTTTTTTTTTTTCAATTTTTCTTAGTTTGGATCAATTATTTATCATCTAACACAATGTTTTTCAACCAGTGTGCCCTGAGAGATCGTCAGGTGTGTCGCGAGAAGTTATCCAATATCGCATTTTATTTTTTTTTTTATTCTTATCTTTTTTTTTTTTTTACGTCGTCAGGCGGAGTTTTTAACAGTCACCTCCTTAAATGGTGTTCCTCCTGACATCCACCACGCAGTGGCGCTGCTTTATTTACATTGAATATGTTCTTCTTCTGTTGCTGCTTACTTTTATGTTGGAGTTCTGCGAACGCTTGTGTGCGAACCGCTGAGCTCCAGAGTGACGACTGGTCAAGGTGGATTTATTATTTTTTTGTGAATAAATGTGCATAAGTGGAAGCTTCTCCCCTTTTTGTTACTTTTATGCACGCATCCTACTTACCACGCGTTACAAGTTGCAGTAGGAAAGGAGGAGTAGGTAGAAGCTTGCGGTCGTGTGCAAATGAGCAATGTATTGCTCGTGTCGCGTTCAAGAACTGCTCAGATTTTTAGCCATCTACTATCTTGCTGTCTGCGAAAATGTGGATCCCAGCACATCTACTGTACATCATTTGATTAGAGTCAAGTGTCAATATACAAGGAAGTGTCCTTTCCATTTCGTCAATCCTCCCCCTGTGTTTTATTCCAACACATTTTTTTTTTTTTACACTTTGTTTTTCATTGCGTTTTTGTTTACAACAGTAACAGTGTGGAGCATCAAACATATCAAAATGACCGACACAAATAGAATAAATTAGGAAGGAGAGGGGGGAAGAAAAAAAAAAAGGCGAGCCATCCAGGGTTTGTCTGTAGTGGTGAACATAGGAATCCCATCCTTAAGTCAGAAAAAGTTTCCATTTCTTTCACATTTTTCAGCTGAGTTTCTTAAGGAAAAAGTCATTCGCTCCATAATGTAAATCTCGTGCATTATGTCCATCCATTCCGTGACAGTAGGTGGTATTTCTTTTAACCACTTTCGAGTTATTGTTTTCTTGCTTGCAGCTTGCAATATCTGTAGGAGGTACCTGTCTCGTTTTGTAAAACCATTTGGGATGTTACCCAAATAAAACATCTTAAAACTTGCTTCTAATTTTAAACACAAAATCTTCTCAGAAACCATCGCTACATGTCTCCAGAATGAGGAGATCTTGGGACACTCCCAGAAGATATGGAAGTGGCCCACGGATGAACTTCCACATTTCCGCCAACATTTACCATATTCAGAGTTTTTGCTTTGGAGTTCTTTTATTCTTGGTGTAATAAAAAAAACGCATAGTATTCTTCCATGTGAATTCACGCCATAAATCAGAGCTAGATGTAGTAGCCGCTGTTTTACATATGTTTGACCAGTCCTCATTGGAAAGTTTTATTCCCGCCTCCCTCTCCCATCTGAATTTGATGTATGTAGTGGTAAGGTTTTTCATCCTGTGTAGTGCTGTATGTTTTAGAGATCAGTTTTTTGGTGAGTGTGCCTCTTGAAGCATCCACAAAGATAGTAGTTATTGGGTGTCTGTCACGTTCATTTAAAATGCTTATATTAAGATAGTGGCGTAGTTGAAGATATCGAAAAAAGTCGGTCTTCCCCAGACCATATTTGTCTACCAGTTGTTCGAAAGAGTGTTAATGACCAATATGCGGTGATGCCTATGCTACACCAGTGTTTAAAACCACTGTCAGTTTTTGCGGGAGTAAAGTCAGTGTCATATGCCGGCCACCGTAAAACCTTTGCATCCTTCTCAATAGTTTTATTTTTAAGTATACCAAGCCATACTTTTAGTGGCACTCTAGTCCAAGTAGAAACTTTATCCAAATAAAACGTCAATAATACCTTACTCCCCAGTATAGATGAGATAGGAATGTGAATTTGTGCTTGGTCCATTTCTTTCCACCTAGCATCGTATGCGGGGTCACACCATGCAATCAACGTTCTAAGTTGAGCAGATTTATAATAATTTTCCAAGCATGGTAAAGATATGCCTCCATCCATTTTAGTCAACTGAGGTGTAGCATACTTTATTCTAGGTCTCCGATAGTTCCAAATAAAATTAGAGATGAATCTATTCCATTCGGTAAATTGTTTAGTGTTCACCTCGACTGGGAGAGCCAGAAAGAGGTATAGAAACCTGGGGAGTATAATCATTTTTATTAAATCAATTCTTTTATATAAATTCATTGGCATGATGGACCATCGGTTCAAGTCAGCTTTAATATCACCTGTAAGGGGAACAAAATTTTGCCTATAAATATCATCTAGGTTTTTAGGTATATACTGTAGACTCCCAGGTATTTAATCTTGTCATTCCTCCAATTACCTTTTAGTAGCGCTTTAACTTGTTTACTAGGGTTATACTGAAATGAAAGAATTTGTGTTTTGTGGTAATTGAGTCTATAACCGGAGAGAGAGCCAAAGCTGTTTAAAATGGATATTAATACTGGTATGCTTTTTTCCGGTTTGGTGATGGTCACCAACACATCGTCTGCGTATAGGGAAATTTTATAATCAACGTTATATATGGAAACTCCTGTAATATCCTCACTTCCTCTAATAGCTTGGGCCAATGGTTCGATGAAGAGCGCAAAGAGTGCTGGGCTCAGCGGGCAGCCTTGTCGACAGCCACGCTCAAGTTTAACTGTATTGGACAGATCCCCATTTACCTTAATTCTGGCTGTAGGTATTTTATATAACGAGCTAAGACAACTGATTACTTGTTCCCCAAAACCCAGCCGTTTTAAAGTTAGGAATAAAAATTCCCAACCAACAGAATCGAACGCCTTTTCCGCATCCAAGCTAAGAACTTGATTAGAGTCAAGTTTCAATATACAAGGAAGTGTCCTTTCCATTTCGTCAATCCTCCCCCTGTGTTTTATTCCAACACATTTTTGAGGACAGCAAGGTAGCTGATGGCTAAAAATCCGAGCAATTCTTGAACGTGACGCGAGCAGTTGCATTTGATCTCGTTTCAAACCAAGTCGATTGACTGTTTTCTTCGCCTCCATGAAAACACAAGAGAGAGAAAAAAGCAACTTTTTTGAGAAACACTACAAAGGTAAATGAGAAAGCCCTCAAAGCCAGTTACCTTGTTGCTAAACTTGTTGCTGAATCCAAAAACAGGGAATACTACCTGCCTGCAAAGCCATTGTCAGTAAGATGCTTGCGATTAAAGACATTTCTAAAGTCCCCGTCTGACAATTCTGAGCTTTTCAAGCCTGACTGCTATAAAAAAACAAGAGAGAGACTAAGAGCTGTTGACAAAGATTCCTGCAAGGATATCCGCTTTGTGTTCATCCATACAGGCTCGTTTCACACTGAGTAAGTATAAATATTGAGAAATTATTTCATAATTAAATATACTGTGATTTATAAAAGTAATTTTAGAACATTTTTGGTTTGTGTTGCGTCGCCAGATTTTTCCCAATGTAAAAACGTGCCGTTACACAGAAAAGGTTGGAAAACACTGATCTAACATATCGGAGAAAATGCGATAGTGACAAAAAAAAAATACTATAAGCAACAGTTACGAGGTAGATATCCGTGACTTTTTTACAGACGCCATTCAATGTGACACAATTTGTTTAAAAGTTTTACATATGTGAATGAATAATTTTTTAAGTCGTTTTTTTTTTTTTTTTTTTTTTTTTTTTTTTTAAACGAAATTCGAGACGTCAATTAATGATTCTAAGCTAATAACGACAGACATTATTTTAAATAATCAATATAATTAATAGGGCTGTCAACATTATTGCGTTAACAGGCAGTAATTAATTTTTAAAATGAATCACGTTAAAATATTTGACGCAATTAATGCACATGCCCCGCTCAAACAGATTTAAATGACAGCAGCGTAATGTCCGCTTGTTACCTGTTTTTTGGTGTTTGACGCCCTCTGCTAGCGCTTGGGCCCAAATGATTTTATGGGCTTCAGCACAATGAGTGAGCATGGTGTAATTATTGACATCAACAATGGCGAGCTACTGTACTAGTTTATTTTTTGATTGAAAGTTTTACAAATTTTAGTAAAACGAAAACATTAAGAGGGGTTTTAATATAAAATTTAAATAACTTGTACTAACATTTTTCTTTTAAGAACTACAAGTCTTTCTATCCATGGATCGCTTTAACAGAATGTTAATTATGTTAATGCCATCTTGTTGATTTATTGTTATAATAAACAAATACAGTCCTTATGTACCGTATGTTGAATGTATATATCCATTTTCCATTCCAACAATAATTTACAGAAAAATATGGCATATTTTATAGATGGTTTAAATTGCGATAAATTACGATTAATTAATTTTTAAGCTGTAATTAACTCGATAAAAAATTGTAATCGTTTGACAGCCCTAATAATTAATTACTTTAAAACAAAAGCGGTTGCGCGGCGTCTGTAAACGGGGGTTTCTGGGTAAAACGGACAAATTAAAAATAGTTCAGGGGCTTAAAGTGCGTGTGACACGAAAAAGCATGTTTATTTCATAATACACGCGGTATTTTATGCTCCTGAATGATATGGACTGCTTGGATGTGTGTGGAAGTGATCGCTATATTTATTTAGTTTTTTGAATCCCGCGCCATGAAAATGAGTGACTTCCGGCTTCGGTCTTGCATTGAGGAGGAGGGCGCTGTGACGTGTACGGTAGAAGACGTCTTCTTCACTGTACAGCGTACTGTTGTGTATGAAGACGAAGGATTCAGCTGATTTTGCGGATTAATACATTTATTTTTCGCATCACGCCAGCCAAACGACTGCAGAAAAAACATTCTGTATGAGGGAGAGGCGTATGCGCCTTTTTGGAGTTTCAAAAGGTTCCCATTCACCGTGGATATTGGCCAAAACTAGCCCGACGTCTACTGTGGGACCATTGGACTTACGAGGAAGTGAGTAAACATCTTGTTTAGTATTATATCAAATATTAATACAGCTATTACAAAGTAAACACTACAAACTTTCTTTAAAGAAAGGACTACTTACGTTTGATCATTGATAGGCATGTAAAAAGCTCTCCCCATGCACATTAGCAGCACGTTAGCTGCACAACAACTGCAGCCACCCTCCTCCGGGGAACAAACTGTAAATTGCTCTCCGCCGGGCGGTTTGCCGATCCACGAAGACATTCGACAACCCAGTCGTCATGTCCAATAAGCCAGGCTAGTTATGTGTGATTTTCCGCTTGGAAGACTTTGAAACATCACTCGGTTCGGGTTAGCATGTCGGCTAGCTGTCACGCCTTTTGGTTTGTTTACATTCTCCGAAGCCGGGGAAGGGAAATGACATATGTCCGATTTAGGTGTCATAAAAAATCGTTCGGGAGGTGCGACAGTAAAGGTGAAGTCGACAGTTTTGACCACTATGGAGTAATTTTGCCATGTCGTCCTGAATAAATGCATTTTTATGATTTCATATTTCATTTAGCACAAGACTTATTTGTCATGACCATGCCATTTATTTAGCAATTGGGGAAAATACTTGGATAAAAAGAATATCCTGTAAAAATATTGAAGTAAAGAGACAGAAACAATGACATTTTGCAGCTCTCTTCATCGCGTTTTCCTCGTTGTGAATAGTTCCCCCTTACGGGCTGACTGGTCCTTCTCAAACCATTTATATAGCTATTGGGGAAAAATACTTGGATAAAAATAATATCCTGTACAAATATTGGAGTAGAGAGACTGAAACAATGACATTTTACGGCTCTCTTCGTCACGTTTTCCTCGTTCTGATTAATTCCCCCTCAATGGGCTGAATAGTAAAACCGATGAGCCCAGTCTACCGCTGACGTCATCCACCTGTTGGGGACGCTAAAGCCCTATAATGGTAGGCGTGGCTAACCGGCAGATTAAAAGACTAATTTCTCGTCATTTGTGCTTTGCTAAATCGTTGTATATTGTCTAATCGTCTCAAAATATGATTCTAATTCACATAATAATGCCATTTAAGACTTTTTTTCTCCTGTCGTATGCTCTTTAATGCGCCATGAATCTGCTATGGCAGCATAAAGACATATTGTTCCATCAAACACAACAGTTGTTTTACCTTAAAATACAGCAGTTTCTTTTAAAGGGGAGTCCAAGAGCAGAAACAGTATACAATATATAGGGAGTTTGGTTCTTGACCTGCTAAATGTGTAAAGCACCCTAAAGTGATGTGGTGATGGATAAATTAGATACTGTATACTCTCCTTCGGTGCAAATAGCAGTTTTGATGATGTTGGTGGTTTTTGGAGCCGACCTGCCTTTATTTGATTTCAGGTCACCTCCAAGTTTTATATGCAGGGGAAGCCCTGCAATAGGAAGGGAGAGGCAAAAAAGGGGGAAAGGAAATTATTCTCAAAACAAAACGCTCAAAATACAGTAAGCATCTATAAAAAGTATGTCGAGTTTTTGACTGAAAGTTGACTTTTTGACACTTTGGAGTTTTTTGTGACCTTGAATACCTCCCAAAAAGTAATAAATGCAGACTTGAAGACGAAAAGGCCGGCCCACATTGGTGCGTCCAGTGGATCCTCCACTTAAATCCTCCCGATATTACTTATTGATTTGTTCAGCGACTCGTCCATAGTCCGTGCCTGCGGTCTCGTTGAATATAAATGGACTTCTCGCTGCAGTGAGTGGTGTTCACTTAATTGGACTGAGGTGGAGTGTGTATGTGTGTGCGTGTCATGTTCATTTGGGACCGATCGCATCGACAACTGCAGTAAAAAGATCCTGTCCATCAACATCGTAAAACCTTTAACTACAGGCAATGTTTAAACCACACAATTTCTGAACTGTTTTATAAGTGTAAAATGAGTTTTTACCGTTATACATATATTAAAAAAAATAATAATCTAGTCTACATCACAGGAGGTTGAGTGATGTTGTAATCTATGATTCAATTTTCGTAGATTGCACAGCTGCACATGGGCGTAATAACCACTGTATCTTTTTGTACAAGCGCAAACCTCGCTACACCTGTTCGGGAATTTAACTCACGCTCAGTGCTAAGATGGGTGTTTTGTATTGCGAGGGGGCTTTCTATAAAATATGCCCGGAGGACGGAAAAAATGGTAGCAGAAAATGTGTCTCAGGGGCAATGTTCCCTCTAATTTTTCATGTGTCTGAGCAGACACACAAGCTTCCTGAGCACACTGAGGATCACTGTGAGCAACATCAGATTTGTACGTTGTGCCCTCACACAAGTATCACGCCTGTTCAAATCCTTGGATCATAGCAAGTTACATGGTTTATTAACTCATTCACGCCTTGAGTAATCGACTGAAAATCCTATCGATTAATCGAGTAACCGGATAAAACATATATTTCTTTAGGTAAAGAGCAATTATAAATATACATGAGAAAACAAGACATTTCATCTAATATTGAACCATTTTCAGTCAATCAATGTCTTTATTTTCGATGTACATTGTTGAAAACAGCCAACAATTGCCTCACAGATGTGACTAGAATTAAAAAAAAAAAAAAACATTCAATTCACTGCTTTCACTCCAAAAACTTTTAGATCTTATAGAAGAAAAATATTTTACCTAAAAATGCCATTACACTTGATAACACACATCACTTAAAAGTTAAGTGTTTTTCCCAAGTGTTTCAATTGAATTTCCATTTGTGTCAAGCCATTTTTAAATTCTAGTTAAGTTTTAAATTAGTCTAAACTGTAAGTCCTGATAGGATTGTGAGTTTTTGCAGTGTTCAAAATAAATGTATTGTAACATATCAGGTTATCATATGCATAGTTCCTGAATGCACCGCGTGACGTGCGGGGGTGAGGGAGGTGCGGGAGCGCAAGAGACGTGCCTTCCTGTTGTTGTTGTCGTTCCACAAGTTAGCAAAAAAGAAATAATTGCAACCTAACGACGCAGATGATTCTTTGTCAATGTTACAGTATGATACCTGCTGTATTGGAGCACATTAGGGACCAGTGCTACTTGGTGTTTTATCCAGCAATGACCACTGAGCTAAAATTGTCAGTTAGCTTTATCATATTTTCATTTTACACCCTCATCACTCTACAGCGCTACGTTTTCACAGATTAAATAAAGCCTGTATGTAAGACACGTTAGCCACGCATCGACAGTGGTCTTAATAGAAACCTAGCCCTCCGCAGGGCTAACATTACATGAGCGAGTGACAGTAACTTAATCTTATTTATTAGCGCTGAGACGGCTGTTTACTAACACCGCTGACTCTGTCATTTCGCATCTAGTTCAACATACACGTGATATCTATGAGACGCATCAGATGCTACCTGCTACCACCGTAACATCATGCGGGCTAGTTTTTAGCAACGTCGGCGTAGTTTGGAGCGGCTGTCGGCTGCAGAAAGGTTTTTTATATTTTTTTATTGCTTCTTCCTCTACGCACGTGACCTCAGCGCGTTGTCCCGAATTAAAAGTAGTCCGGGCAAAACATGATGCATAGAGCTGGCAAAATTAAACGATTCCTCGAGGTGAATAAAATTACTCGGGTCAGTTTCTAAATTCGAGTTACTTGAGTTCCTCAAGTATTCGTTTCAGCTCTACTCCCATCCTTTTTCACCGGTGCAACCCCTTTCGCTCCCGGCCGTTTTACTGGATTTTGACTGATTTTGCGAGGCCCACAGAACATTCTGTTCTATTGCTATATAAACATGGAACCCACCAAAAGAAAGATTAGACTCTCTTCTTTCAGCAGAAAAAAAGTCAGTTCATATCTTTTTCCATTTTTTTAGAAATCAGCATTAGAAAAAAGCTAAGTTTGAGCAAATTTCCAATTTCTGATGAAAAAACGGAGAAATTGAGTTTTATGTGAAAGCATACATTTCACACATAACTTTGACTTACACAGCTGTTTTTTGCTTTAGTTACATCCCAAACAACTAAATAATGTTTTCCTTTTACAAAATAACATAAACAACAAGACAAATAGAGCTTTTGATAGCAAAGTAACAATTTATTTACACATAACTAACTGAAAGATGACGCTGTTCTAGCCGCGACAGCCGGTTAAACTTTTCCCTCATCGCCATCTGTCTCATAAAGATGTTTTGTTTTTTTTTTTGTCTCTGCGGGCTCTGCTCGCGAGCAACACCGACTCAAAAGGCATTTAATGGTCCCAGTCGTTCTGCCCGGTCGTCCAGCGCCTGGCATCCATTCGGTCGTCTTTCGCCTGCGCCCGGCTGTGCGGCTTCATCCCCCCTCTCTGCGGCTTGGCCGTTCGTTCCCGTTGAATGGGGTTGCGGGTCTTACCAAATGCGCTACTGCCCTCCAGTGGCCAGTTTTATAGCTTTAAAATGGATTTTCAGCTTTGTGCTTTGGAGCTAAATTGAATCACGACCCAGAGATGTCTTTTATTAAAAAGAAAAAAAAAAAAAAAAAACTAAAAGACGTATAAATACGTATTTGGGACACTGAAACAATTAAAAATAGAACATATTTATACGTTTTTGGGAGCAACTGAGTTAACAAGTCATGATCGGACAACTAGTTATTGTGATATTAAGTTAGAAAATCACTTGAACAGTTACTGTATGCTATTAAGTTAATAATAGATGATCATGTCTGGTGATCAGTCAAGGGTGTAGGTAGTTTCTTACCCAAAGTCAGCTGGGATGAACTTCAGTTGTAGTACTTATGTAAACAACTTTTTCTTTTGGCCATGACGTGTACCCTGTTGTGGCAAAATTACACACACACAAAAAAACTGTCAAACGATTAAAATTTTTAATCGAGTTAATTACAGCTTAAAAATTAGTTAATCGTAATTAATCGCAATTCAAGCCATCTATAAAATATGCCATATTATTCTGTAAATTATTGTTGGAATGGAAAGATAAGACACAAGATGGATATATACATTCAACATACGGTACATAAGGACTGTATTTGTTTATTATAACAATAAATCAACAAGATGGCATTAACATTATTAACATTCTGTTAAAGCGATTCATGGATAGAAAGACTTGTAGTTCTTAAAAGAAAAATGTTAGTACAAGTTATAGAAATTTTATATTAAAACCCCTCTTAATGTTTTCGTTTTAATAAAATTTGTAAAATTTTCAATCAAAAAATAAACTAGTAGCCCGCCATTGTTGATGTCAATAATTACTTACACAATGCTCATGGGTGCTGAAGCCTATAAAATCAGTCGCACCCAAGCGCCAGCAGAGGGCGGCAAAACTCCATAAAACACAACAAGTGAGCGTTTCACTGTACTGTCATTTAAATCTGTCTGAGCGGGGCATCTGCGTTAATTGCGTCAAATATTGTAACGTGATTAATTGAAAAAATTAATCAACGCCCTTTAACGCGATAATTTTGACAGTCCTAAAAAAAACATAACAAAGAAAAACTAGTGGAGTGGAGCTTCCAGTGATGGTTTAGTATGACTTTTAAATAATTATGTATCCATTATTCTTTGATGTGAAGTGGTCCAGTATATTTGTAGCTGTACAACAGTGAAAATTAGCTGGACTTGGCTTAGTGGAGGGGCAAACTGTGGCCTGCTTCATGTGATTGAGAAAATGAGTGTCATCTCACTGCTGAGGCACCTTGTGTGTGATTTTGCGTGGCCGCGAAAGTGTCGCTTGTTGGTGTACGAGCACAAACATTGAAAATTTTCCTCGCAGCAGCTGGCGACTCATTCTTTTTCGTCTTCGTTTCTGCAAGGTTAGAAGCTGTGCGCTGTTAAAGCAGCTGAGCATATGATTTTTTAATTAAGCTTTTAGGCTTCACTGTCACACATTACTCACCCCACTGTGTCTTTTTGCCCCCTTCTGTATTAAAGATGATTATTAACTTGTCGCAGCAAAGTAAAGTTAGAAGATAATAAAAGAGTCAAATATGCAGCAGTCTGTCAAGAGTGAAATGAAGGACAAATGGAGGACACGCTTACGCACACGTAGAACAATTACACAATTTTTGGTTTATGATGGGAGAGAAAAAAATCCCTTAGGAAAGAAAACATTTATAATATTTCCCAGCAGTGCAAATGTGTTGTACCGTATAGCTAAAATATCTTCCTTCTTACCAAACAGTATAGCAAATAGCTGTTTTTCTTTTCCGTTTTTTCAGATCATCCTTTTTACCTTCATTTGATCTCTCCTTCCTTCATACTCCCTACCTCAATTCCATCTCTTCATCCATTTTTATTAGTGTTGCACCGATACCATTTTTTGGCCCCGATACCTAGCTGTGCAGTATCGGCCGATACCGATACCATACCGATACCACCCCGATTATATATATATATATATATATATATATATATATATATATATATATATATATATATATATATATATATATATATATATACATATATATATATATATATATATTCGTATTTTTTTTTTTTTTTCCCAAAGAGCTACATAGATGGATGTGAAATCATTGCTATCAAGGCTTTGTCAGGCTGTTGCTTACCTTTGCAAATTAGGAAAAAGTACACTAAACCCTAGTAGACAATATTTGAATAAACCTTCCGCTGTCAAAGGCCAAAATAGTGCTAAATTTGTGAAATTAATAAAACATGTACAATACTAGCCCGACAGTAAGAAAGTAAAAATAAATTCATAATAATAAACTCTGAATGAACTGAATAAACATTTTTTCAACCTCTCAAAGTCCAAACAGTGCAACTTTCATGAAATTATTGTCACATTCTGCTGCTAGTTAGATTGTGTTTTGTTGCTGGGCCTGGGGGCGTGGCACTTGAATCCAATGCAGGCTCGTCAGCGCAGCATTTAAGCACGGGTGATCTCAGAGAAGGCTGCCGAGATATTTGCCTTGCTGATCGCTATTTGACATCTGGCACAATAATCTCGCTACATTTGCTTGTTATGCCCCTGAATTGGGTTTTTCTGTTAGTGTGCTGCTCTCGTTTGTAACCGCTGCCTATCGTCTTAGTTTGTCCGTCGACCTGCTGTCACGGACTCCTTTTGTTATTTCTACTGTCCCGCGATCGCGTGTTATTTTTTGTTTGCAATCATTAAACCCTTTTATGTATCCCCCGCTTGTTTTCTGCTTCGAGGTTCAACCTTGTTTCCGCATTTGCGGACGCTAACAATTATAAGTAATAATAATTGACCACAGCATCCCGTCTCTCCTTTTTTTCGGGAGGTGTGAGTCCCTTATTTCTATTTCTGAAAGGTGGCAACAATACTTTGGAAACACTTCCCAAATTACTGCGGCATTTCTTTCAGTAAAAGACAATAAAAGTAAAGTAGACGAAGTGAACTGACCAGAGATTGTTGCTCCGGTCCAGCGGCCTTCTTCCTCTGGATAGCAGTCCTGCTCTTGTAGGCTCAAACTCGTTGTGTTCCTTCACGTTTCGTCTTCAAATGTTTTATCAAGTTCGAGGTATTGAAACTGGCCGATTTAACTCCACATCTCCAAACTTTCATGCAAATCTTGCATGCAGCCATTGATTTTAATCGACAGGATTTCTATTTGGAAATATTTCCCGACCGCCGCGGCGCCGCCATATTTCCTGGTTTGTTTTTCGTCCATATGAAAAAGCCCCCTTTTGATTGGTCAGGATTGGCTATTGGCCCGCTCTCATTGGTCTGGAGCAGGCCAATAGCGATAGCTGCTTGGTGTTCACGTGTCATCACACAACACAGAGACAGAGTGTAGTGAGCGCCAGGAGGAGAAAAAGGCTGTGGTCAAATGTTAGAAGAATGGACCGGTAAATGGTATCGGCGCCGTCTTTGTTGGTACTCGCCGATACCGATACCACCATTTCGGGCCGGATCGGCGCCCCCTGCCGATACTAGTATCGGTATCGGTGCATCTTTAATTTTTATACCACTCAATTCCACTGTCCAATATCACTTCATTTCACATCACCTTTTATCCTTTTCATATTCTTTCTTTTGTTCCCTCCTCCTTCATTTTTTTCTACCTACCTACCTACCTACCTACCTACCTACCTACCTACCTACCTACCTACCTACCTACCTACCTACCTACCTACCTACCAGGGCCGACCCAGGTCATTTGGGGGCCCGAAGCAAAATAATGCAAAGGGGCCCTTATTTTTGGCCCACCATTTCGTCACGGTGTACTGTGAAACCCATACATGCAATCCAACCCATATGTCCATATTTTGTCTATTAATCAGATTTTGTTGCACTGCATACTTCAAATTTCTCACCCCAAATGATTGTCAGTACTTACAGTAGATAGCGCCAAACCTTTTTCTAAAAGGAAAGAAAGAAGTTAAGGAAGAACTTTTATTTTTTTAAGCTTGTAATCAAGTATCAAAACTCACAAAAGTCAAATAAAGCAAACTGCAGCAAACAAAATAGAATATAAATTAAACAATTGCCATATTGGGGGCCCCCTAGTGGTCAGGGGCCCTAAGCAGCTGCATAGTCTGCGTATAGGCTGGGCCGGCCCTGCTACCTACCTACCTACCTACCTACCTACCTACCTACCTACCTACCTACCTAACCAACCTACCTAACCAACCTACCAAAAGAAAGAAAGGTAGTAACGCGTTACATTTACTTGAGTACATTTTTGAGAAACTAGTCGGATTTTATCCTCTCTCTTTTTATATGGCACCGATTGACCAAGGTAAACCAGAGATATGATCCTTAGCTCCATAATAAGAAATATGTTTTCTCCACTAGAGGCACTGCTCTTTTGACGGATGATACTTCATTTCAGTACTTTTTTTGTCTCGCCGGAATTATTATTTTTTTTTGTATTTCTTTGGCTTAATGCGGTAACGTATTAGATTATAGTCTTCTTCTTCAAAGTGTAATAATAACTGTTCTTATAGATAAAGAAAAAAAGTATAATAAAAAAAAGTCAAACATTGTAAGCAGTCACTCACAATGTCACTCATTACTTGAGTATTCTTTTCACCAAACACTTTTTTATAAACTTGTACTTGAGTACATTTATTAAATGACTACTTTTACTTGAGTATTTTTATTTTGAAGTAACACAACCCTTACTTGTGTATCATTTTTGGCTACTCTTCCCACTTCTCCCACCCAAACACCCACCAACCCACCCTAACCTAACCTAACCTAACCTAACCTAACCTAACCTAACCTAACCTAACCTAACCTAACCTAACCTAACCTAACCTAACCTAACCTAACCTAACCTAACCTAACCTAACCTAACCTAACCTAACCTAACCTAACCATCCCTCTGTCCTTCCCTCTTACCCTTTATATACTAGTACATTGGGTACGGAAAGTATTCAAACCCCTTCTACATTTTTGCTCTCCGTGTCATTGCAGCCATTTGCCAAGATTAAAAAAGTTCATTTTATTTCATTAATGTACACTCAGCAGCCTATCTTAACAGCAAAAAAACAGAACTGTTGACATATTTGCACATTTATTAAAAAAAAAACTGAAATATCATATGGTCATTAGTATTCAGACCCTTTGCAGCAACCTTCATACAGTATTTAAGTCACATGCCGTCCATTTCTTCTGATCCTCCTTGAAATAGTTTTGCTCCTTTATTGGAGTCCATCCGAGTTTAAATAGACTAATTGGACTTGATTAGGAAAGGCACACACCTGTCTTTATACAATAAGACCTGACAGCTCACCGTGTATGTCCGGGCAAATGAGAATCATAAGGTCGAAGCAACTGCCCCAGGTGCTTCGAGACAGAATTGTGGCAAGGTACTGATATGGCCAAGGTTACAAAAGAATTTTTGCAGCACTCAAGTGTCCTAAGAGCAAAATGGCCTCTATACATACGCGGAGATTAAGGGCCGAAAATGTCATTGCATGTAATTAACTTTCCAATATATGAATTTAAAATTAAGACTTTGCCGGTAAAATGTTGTCTATAAAAGTCGTAAAGCAATAAAACAAACAAAAAAAAAGAATGAAATGAACCAAAAAAAATTTTATAATCCGTCAAAATTAATTTTCAAACAGATAATGTGACTAGCACCTTAGATTTTCTGTGTTGGATGGCGACTGCTGACTTAGCAATCGTCTGGAATTTTCTGAATTATACATTTATGGGTACTTGATGATTTTATTAATGGATGTGTGAAGATATAATCGCATGAACCCTTCCCAGAAGGGAGGCCTCTTGTACTGTGCAGTAGTCTTGCAGTGCCTCTTTGTGGATGAAACACTGCACTGCAGTTTCTCACTGACGTCATTTGCATTTTTGTGATGGTAATGTGTTAACATAATTCATTGTACAGTTTTAGTTTTTTTCACTCAAAACTCACCTGTTCAGACTCGCATACCCATAATAACCCCTGATTTCTTGTGGTGTACTGTCCAGCTAATTATTTTCATCTAGTATTTTTTTCCTAGTCTTTGTCTAATTGTTCTAAATGATTGCATGGCGACCTTGAGTGCCAGAAAGGCGTCTTCAAATAAAACGTATTATTATAATTATTATTATTAGTGTTTTAAGGTTTTTTTATTTTTATTTTTTGCTGTTTGTTTCAGCTGTGAAAGGGTTCAAGCAAGGGTTTAGGTTTGGTCTTAACATTGGTAAGGCTGATATAACAGCATAATCTGCATGTTGCTTTTTGCTGGAAACGGGACGTTAATAAGACCAAACAGATTGGGTTAACCGGGGTCAGGGCTATATTTCTCACAAATATCAACCTAAATAATTGATAGGCTAAATGATCAATGCAAAATAAATCTGTATTGATTTATACTAACTTTAATGTGTATTGGTTTAGGTGATACACCGTTCGATTCAAACTTTAGTTTTCAAAAACTACAAAAGAAACATTTTCAAAACTTCCAGAATAAATGTCTAGAATTTATAAGCAAATTTAAATTGGAATATTTGGAGATAATTTATATTAAGAAACACAATAAAAACAAACGTGTTCATAATCTGTTATCTAGGAATGAATAAACATTTGTCTTAAGACAACTCAACATTGTCTAAATAAATTAAATATTACTGGAAAAAAACGTCGGAATAAAAAGTGGGAATAAAAAATGAATACTGAACCTTCCTTTAGGTAAAACACTACTGCTTTTGTCCACAAGCACAGCCAAACTCAACAAAAATGAAAGCTCATTTAGGCTGCTTTTAGACATTAAAAAATTAAAATGAAATGAAAATTGGGGAAAAGGGGTAAACCTCAGTGCACTACACTCACAGTTTAATTAAGGTTAACAGTAGAAAACACAAACAGGAGGACATGTCTCTCTTAGCAGCCTCCTACTTTTGCAGGTTAGCAAATTCACAGTTTAAAGTGCGTACGACAGGAGAAAAAAAGTCTTAAATATCATTATTATGTGAATTAGAATCATATTTGGAGACCATTTGACTATATACAACAATTTAGCAAAGCGCAGATGACGAGAAATTAGTCTTTTCATCTGCCGGTTAGCCACGCCTACCTTTATAGGGCTCTAGCGTCCCCAACAGGTGGATGACGTCAGCGGGAGACTGGGCTCATCGATTTTACTCTTCAACCCATTGAGGGGGAATTATTCGGAACAAGGAAAACGCGACAAAGAAAGCTGCAAAATGTCATTGTTTCAGTCTCTCTACTCCAATATTTTTACAGGATATTCTTTTTAGCCAAGTACAGTGATACCTCATCTCACGAACATAATTGGTTCCCAGAAAGTGTGTGTAAGGCGAAAAGTTCGTCTTCCGAACATTTATTTCCCATAAGAAACCATTAAAATGAGAATAATCCGTTCCCAGGTCCCCATAAAACATAATTTTCTACTAAATAAGCCTTAAAACTACACAAAAATATACCTTATTTTCTTTAATGTCTTCTTAGGCTTAACACTAGCCTGTGGTGGGGTCTTTTTCGGTCCCATAATAGCAAAAGTGCACTCAATATGGTCCAAAATGTCTATCAAACACAAACCATGTCCGCACTCAACGAAAGGGAGGGGACGAACTGGGACGGCGTGAGCGTGCGTCAGCTTCTCGTGGCGCTGTTCGACCGCGTGGTTTGGTTCGTCCGCTGAAAACTAGTTCGTCAGCAGAGACTATATGCTCGCGAATTTAATGTTCTTGAGGCGAAAAGTTCGTGAGCTTAAGCGTTCGTGAGCTGAGGTATCACTGTATTTTTCCCCAATAGCTAAATAAATGGCATGGTCATGACAAATAAAAGTCTTTTGCTAAATGGAATATGAAATAATAAAAGGGACGACATGGCAAAATTACTCCAAAATGGTCAAAACTGTCGACTTCACCTTTACTGTTGCACCTCCCGAACGATATTTCATGCCACTTAAGTCGGGCTTATGTCATTTCCCTTCCCTGGCTTCAGAGAATGTAAACAAACCAAGAGGCGTGACAGCTAGCCGACATGCTAACCCGAACCGAGTGATGTTTCAAAGTCTTCGAAGCGGAAAATCACACATAACTAGCCCGGGTCATTTCACATGACGACTGGGTTGTCGATTGTCTTCACTGATCGGCAACCCGCCCGGTGGAGGCCAGAGGGCTCGTTTGTGGGGAAGCAGCTGGACAATGACCGCTGGACAAACCGGCCTATGTCGGAGGAGCGTGTAGCTGCCAAATGGTTAACACGAATATGGCAAAATAATGCTTTACTACACGGCGAAGACGTAAACAGCGAGAGTCATACCAGAGCGGCTGCAGTTATTGTGCAGCTAACATAATAATGTGTATGAAGAGAGCTATTTAAATGCCCATTGATGATCAAACGTAAGTAGTCCTTTATTTAAAGAAAGTTTGTAGGGTTTACTTTGTAATCGCTCTATTCACAGCTATTTTTAACACAAAGTTGCAATTTCTGATCGGTTGGAAATTTTGACAGAACACCGGGCACATGAAGAGGGCAAGATGCCGAGTATAGTGCTCTCCCGGCGGGGGGATGTGCAGTTGTCGGCCGAGGGGACAAGGAGCATGTCAACCCCAAAATGCAAGCCACCTACGTATTAAAATGATCCCAGTATTTGACATAATACAAAACACGATGTTTACTCACTTCCTCGTAAGTCCCATGGTCCCACAGTAGTAGGGCTTGTTTTGGCCAATATCCACTGGTGAATGGGAACCTCCTACCACTCCTTCGTACAGCAAGATTTTTTTGCAGCCGTTTGGCTGGCATGATGCAAAGAAAAAGAAAAAAAAAATTAATCCGCAAAATCAGCTGAATCCTTAGTCCTTCTCATGCAACAGTACGGCTGTATAGTGAAGAGGACTCCTTCTCCCGTACACGTCACAGCGCCCTCTTCCTCAATGCAAGACCGAAGCCGGAAGTCTGTCATTTTGGTAGCGCGGGATTAAAAAAATTGAATAAATATATCGATCGCTTTTTCACACATCCAAGTGGTCCATTTCATTCAGGAGCATAAAATACCGCATGTATTATGTAGTAAACATGTTTTTTCGGTCACAGGCACTTTAATTTTATGCTAACTTTGATCGGTAGGACTTTCAGTAGCAAAATTAGTGGTCTGTTCCCCACCTCCACAACATTGACGTCTTTTTACATTACATACACTGGCTGCTTTTTCTTTTGTTTTTATAAAAATATGTATGTGTATTTCATTTAACAGCTAAAATAATTTTTATATTCCTTTGTATTTTACATTTTATTCGTTTAATTCAGGGGTGTACAAACTTTTTGCAAAAGGGGCCAGATTTGGTGTGGTAAAAATGTGGGGGGCTGACCTTGGCTAATGTCATTTACGTAGAACAATATATTTAGGCAAATTTTAGCAAGCCATTCTGTGTGTCACATTTGCTTTATTATTATTTTTTAATTAATAATTTCAACAATATCGCAACTAGCCTTTGTGGCGTTCTCTTTCGACTCTTGGGCTCTTGTGAAATACTGCTGCTGTAAAATTAAACTAGCTTCAAGTTGCTTCAATTTCTCGTTGCGTATCTTCCTTGTAATCTCGTACATGTCAGCGTGTCTTGTTTGGTAATATCGCCTCAAATTGAACTCTTTAAAAACACCGACTGTCTCTTTGCAAAAGAGGCAGACACAGTTTTTGCGTATTTTAGTGAAGAAATAGTCCATTTTCCACCTATCCGTCAAGCGTCGGCCGTCGCAGTCAACTTTCTTTTTTTTTGTTGATTGTCGCCATCTTAGAATATTGGGAGTAAAGGGTCACACGGGGTAATGTTGTTGAGAGTGCTGCCGCCTTATAGTGGGTAAATGAGGAGCAGCATTTGGTGTGTAAGCTGGTACTGCTGACCAATTGTTTAAGTCTGTGTGTGGGCCAGACGTTATTGATTTTATGACAGAGGCTGGGGGCCGGATAAAATTTTACCACGGGCCGCATTTGGCCCCCGGGCCGGACTTTGGGCATGTCTGGTTTAATTAGTCAACTTCTGCTTACTGTATAAAACTGATTCAGGAAAATAGGTCAGAAGTTATTTTTCATTTCAAAGAATGTACTCAATTTATTTGATGTATAAAGTCTAGCAAGTCATTCTGAAATCATCCCATTTAAAAAAAATAATTCAATTTCAGAGTCTCTTTGCAACCGTTGTAAAACCTATATTAATAATATATGTATTATACTAGTCCTTCTTAAAAAAATTAGCATATTGTGATAAAGTTCATTATTTTGTGTAATGTGCTGATAAACATTAGACTTTCATATATTTTAGATTCAATACACACAACTGAAGTAGTTCAAGCCTTTTATTGTTTTAACATTGATGATTTTGGGGGGGGAAAAAGCAAGAACCCCCCACCCCCCCCAAAAAAATGAACATATCAGTAAAGAAGCTACTAACCTAATCATCTGAATCAATAAATTAACTCAAAACCCCCGCGAAAGATTCCCGAGGCTTTTAAAAACTCCCAGCCTGGTTCATTACTCAAAACCGCTATCATGGCCAATACTGCCAGCCTGACTGCTTTCCAGAAGGCCATCATTGACACCCTCAAGCAAGAGGCTAAGACACAGAAAGAAATTTCTGAGCGAATAGGCTATTCCCAGAGTGCTGTATCAAGGCACCTCAGTGGGAAAAGGAAAAAGTGTGGCAGGAAACGCTGCACAACCAGAAGGGGTGACCGCACCCTGAGAAAGATTGTGGAGAAGGGCCGATTCCAGACCTTGGGGCATCCGCAGAAACAGTGGACTGAGTCTGGAGTAGAAACATCCAGAGCCACCGTGCACAGGCGTGTGCTGGAAATGGGCTACAGGTGCCGCATTCCCCAGGTCAAGCAACTTTTGAACCTGAAACAGCGGGCAGAAGCGCCTGACCTGGGCTACAGAGAAGCAGCACTGAACTGTTGCTCACTGGTCCAAAGTACTTTTTTCAGATGAAAGCAAATTTTGCATGTCATTCAGAAATCAAGGTGCCAGAGTTTGGAGGAAGACTTGGGAGAAGGAAATGCCAAAATGCCTGAAGTCCAGGGTCAAGTACCCACAGTCAGTGATGGTCTGAGGTGCCATGTCAGCTGCTGGTGTTGGTCTACTGTGTTTTATCAAGGGCAGGGTCAATGCAGCTAGCTACCCGGAGATTTTGGAGCATTTCGCGCTTCCATCAGCTGAAAAGCTTTATGGAGACTAAGATTTCATTTTTTAGCACGACCTGGCACCTACTCACAGTGCCAAAACCACTGGTAAATGGTTTACTGACCATGGCATAACTGTGCTCAATTGGCCTGCCAACTCTCCTGTCCTGAACCCCATAGAGCAGGGGTCGGGAACCTTTTTGGCTGAGAGAACCATCAACACCACATATTTTTAAATGTAATTCAGTTAGAGCCATATAATATGTTTAGAACTAAAAGTACAAGTAATGTGTGCATTTTGTGTCATTTCAACACTTTTAAAGTATACGTCTCAATCAGTCTCTCAATTCTTTTAAATAACACAGTTATGCTGTTGCTAATCAATGATGAGTATTTCTTACTATTAGTGCGACTTGTGGTTCTGCGTGGTTTTGCTGATGGCTTTGTAGCCTGGTTCATACTTGCAGGCAGTGAGAAACTTGTGCACGGAGCACCATCAGTGCACACCGAAATAAGTTTATCCATCGGTAATTTTTTTCTTTACCGAACTCAGTGAAGGACTTGAATAAATCCTCCCCTTTTGTTGTCCCTTTCATAGTCAAAACCTTGCAATCACACTGAACTGCGATAAATAGTTTACGTCTGTTGACTCATTCAAAGCGAGAGAAAAAAACGATGTTGCATTTATGTCCCTATGTCCTGCTGAAAAGTATGAGACTCCTCGTCCTTTATTGTTTTTGCCATCTTCTCAAAAGGTTTTTTAAAATGAAATGACAACTCGGACAACGAAACTGAAAAATCTCGCTCGCACGTGCACATAGGCCGCTATTTTCGACAGCAAAATACGGCAACCCCACTTGAACAGTGTCTCTGCCTCGTCTGCGTTGCCGATGCGATTGATAAATAGATAACACAACGACATGTATGTTTGCCACTTTTCCACTAAAATTACTGCGAACCAGCTTTTTAGTCGCCGGTTGTAGTATATGGACTACGTGTCCCATGATCACCCTGGGCTCACGCAGCCACTGGCATGGGACTTGGGGGGGATCTAGCGTAGCACATCTAGATTGCTATTTGATGATATCGAGTGCGAAGTGCTGGAGTGTTGTCGCCACATTACAAAAGTTAACATACGCCGCAAAAGTCACGTTTACTCATTACGGCACAAAACCAGCGTATGACCAGTGACCGTCGCCGTTTCGCGCAATGCACAAAGGAGTACAACAAAACTTTTTTTTTTTTTTTTTTTTTAAAATGATTAAAGATTTGTCTGCGAGCCAGATGCAGCCATCAAAAGAGCCAGATCTGGCTCGCGAGCCATAGGTTCCCTACCCCTGCCATAGAGAATCTGTGGGATATTGTGAAGAGGAAGTAGAGAGACACCAGACACTGTGGATGAGTTTAAGGCCGCTATCCAAGCATCCTGGGCCTCCATAAAACCTCAACAGTGCCACAGGCTGATTGCCTCCATGCCATGCCGCATTGAAGCAGTCATTTCTGCAAAAGGATTCCCGACTAAGTATTGAGTGCATAGCTGATATACAGTGCCTTGCAAAAGTATTCGGCCCCCTTGAACCTTGCAACCTTTCGCCACATTTCAGGCTTCAAACAAAGATATAACATTTTAATTTTTTGTCAAGAATCAACAACAAGTGGGACACAATCGTGAAGTGGAACAAAATTTCTTGGATAATTTAAAATTTTTAGACAAATAAAAAACTGAAAAGTGGGGCGTGCAATATTATTCGGCCCCCTTGCGTTAATACTTTGTAGCGCCACCTTTTGCTCCAATTACAGCTGCAAGTCGCTTGGGGTATGTTTCTATCAGTTTTGCACATCGAGAGACTGACATTCTTGCCCATTCTTCCTTGCAAAACAGCTCGAGCTCAGTGAGGTTGGATGGAGAGTGTTTGTGAACAGCAGTCTTCAGCTCTTTCCACAGATTCTCAATTGGATTCAGGTCTGGACTTTGACTTGGCCATTCTAACACCTGGATACGTTTATTTTTGAACCATTCCATTGTAGATTTGGCTTTATGTTTTGGATCATTGTCCTGTTGGAAGATAAATCTCCGTCCCAGTCTCAGGTCTTGTGCAGATACCAACAGGTTTTCTTCCAGAATGTTCCTGTATTTGGCTGCATCCATCTTCCCGTCAATTTTAACCATCTTCCCTGTCCCTGCTGAAGAAAAGCAGGCCCAAACCATGATGCTGCCACCACCATGTTTGACAGTGGGGATGGTGTGTTCAGGGTGATGAGCTGTGTTGCTTTTACGCCAAACATATCGTTTTGCATTGTGGCCAAAAAGTTCAATTTTGGTTTCATCTGACCAGAGCACCTTCTTCCACATGTTTGGTGTGTCTCCCAGGTGGCTTGTGGCAAACTTTAAACAAGACTTTTTATGGATATCTTTGAGGAATGGCTTTCTTCTTGCCACTCTTCCATAAAGGCCAGATTTGTGCAGTGTACGACTGATTGTTGTCCTATGGACAGACTCTCCCACCTCAGCTGTAGATCTCTGCAGTTCATCCAGAGTGATCATGGACCTCTTGGCTGCATCTCTGATCAGTTTTCTCCTTGTTTGAGAAGAAAGTTTGGAAGGACGGCCGGGTCTTGGTAGATTTGCAGTGGTCTGATGCTCCTTCCATTTCAATATGATGGCTTGCACAGTGCTCCTTGAGATGTTTAAAGCTTGGGAAATCTTTTTGTATCCAAATCCGGCTTTAAACTTCTCCACAACAGTATCTCGGACCTGCCTGGTGTGTTCCTTGGTTTTCATAATGCTCTCTGCACTTTAAACAGAACCCTGAGACTATCACAGAGCAGGTGCATTTATACGGAGACTTGATTACACACAGGTGGATTCTATTTATCATCATCGGTCATTTAGGACAACATTGGATCATTCAGAGATCCTCACTGAACTTCTGGAGTGAGTTTGCTGCACTGAAAGTAAAGGGGCCGAATAATATTGCACGCCCCACTTTTCAGTTGTTGTATTTGTTAAAAAAGTTTAAATTATCCAATAAATGTTGTTCCACTTCACGATTGTGTCCCACTTGTTGTTGATTCTTGACAAAAAAAATTAAATTTCATATCTTTATGTTTGAAGCCTGAAATGTGGCGAAAGGTTGCAAGATTCAAGGGGGCCGAATACTTTTGCAAGGCACTGTAATTAATTGAAGGTTGACTTTTTTTGTATTAAAAAACACTTTTTTGTATTGGTCGGATGAAATATGAAAACAAATTTTGAGGTAGAGATTTTTGTTTTCTTGACTTTTTTGCCAAAATCATCAATATTAAAACAATAAAATGCTTGAACTACTTCAGTTGTGTGTAAGAATCTAAAATATATGAAAGTCAAATGTTTATCAGTACATTACAGAAAATAATGAACTTTATCAAAATATGCTAGTTTTCTGAGGAGGACTAGTAATTGATCATGGTACTTTTCTTTGTGCCCCATTTTTTCTTTTTTTATGAGTCCCTCTTTTTCTATCATCTTCTATGCAATAATTAATACCACCGCTAGATAGCGCTAGTGTTAGCATAATGCTTTTGAAGAGGTTTCCAGCAGCAATTTTTAAAAAAAATCCTGAGCCTGTAATTTTTCACCTTTTTCATCTGTGGATAGCCTTAAAGAAATAAATAAATAGACAAACTAGGACAACAACTGTGAAGCCTATGTGATGTTAATGAGACACAGTTTGAGAGTAACGCTATTTCAATCTTCTGTACGTCTAGTCCGCACTGCAAGTTTGACAATGAAGTCAATTTAAGAGTTTGAAAATAAGAGTTTGGTACCAAACTGTCTTTATCTATTTCGGCCCTGAAGGCTGCATCAGCTGTGTATGTCTGTCAAGCCCACTATAAAATCATTGGAAAAACCAGACAGACAAAACCAGCAACTTTGCATTTAGATGCGGATGAAAGAACATATTTTCAAAGAGTGAGGTCAGTGCTCGGTTCTCGTTGCGGCTTCAAGGGCGGCGATGAGAAAAAGATGCATGAATTTTACAAGAGGAGTTTTCAAACTGACTCATTTTGTCACAGGAATTATTTAGCAGCGCACATCTTTAAATTCTGGCTTTGCCTCTAATTTAGGGTGTATGCAAATCGCATAGATCGTTATTGGTTATTGTATCACAAAGCCTAATTATCCCAAAATAATTCCATTTCATCTGCTGAGTAAAAATCTCAAAAATATAATAAATGTATTTCTACATTTATTGAAATACATTTGCCAGAGAGGCCTTTAATTTCAGTTCTATTGATAAACTTATTTAAATAGATACCATATGATACTTTGTCACTTTCCTCAAATATACATCTGAAAATAAAATAAAATACCAAGTATGCTACTCGGTAGGAATATCCCTGTTGTACCACATAATTAAAATTCGTGTTCATAAAAAATTCAAACCTGCATTTCCATTCCCCGGTAGTAACAAAGCCTGCTCAACACTGGCAGTATTAGAGCACCGAAAAATGCCATCATTTCACATGTAAATGAATCACATACGATTAACAAGAAAACACTGCATAGACAAACCATTAGAGTGCCAATACTGAATGTTGTATATGGCTGAAAACACTCAGGTGACTTGAAGTTCCGCTTTGAGACCCCCAATTTGGCCAAATTTCAAAATTGTCCGATATGCATGAGTGATACATCATCGGAAAGCTTAAAATCTGCATTTTCTGGGGGAAGAAAATTTTTGAACAGGACGGTATTTTTTAAAATAAAAATTTTAAAAAAGTTTTTTAAACAGCAAAACCCTATCTGGAGGCGAGAGCACGCGAGAGTAGAATTACAGACGCCATGACTTTAACGAGATAATATCGCGTACTTACCTTGTTTCAATCCAACAACTCCATGTAGCATGTATCACTGAGTGTCAAGACACAGCTGCGAATGGCCACAGTTGGATTTTTGGGGGATTTTATAGGTGAAACATGGTAATATAACAAGGGTCACGATGCAGAAATCGCAGACTTCAAGGAGTGGTCAAGATTTTCTTTTTCATATATTTACCCTTTTAAACGTTTTTTTATTTTTTATTTTTCTCTCTGTTTGGATCGATTATTTATCATCTAACATATCGGAGAAAATGCGACAGTAACAAAAAAAAAATTAAGTGATAGTTATAAGGTAGATATCAGTGACTTTTTTACAGACGCCAATTTTTTCATTGTGACGTCATTTGTTTAAAAGGTTAAAATATGTGAGTGATTTTTTTTTTTTTTTTCAAATGAAATATTAGACATAATTAATTAAGCTAAAATGACAGACATTTTGAATAATAAATATAATTAATTACCTTAGTTTTATGGCTGGGTTAAAAAAAGCGGTTGCGCGAGGTCTGTAAACGGGGGTCTTCAGGGTAAAACGGACAAATCAAAAATAGTTCGGGGGCTTAATGCGCCTTGAATCTGCTGTAGCAACATATAGACATACAGTGCCCTCCATAATTATTGGCACCCCTGGAAAAAGATGTGTTTTTTAGCTTCTAATATTTTTTTTTAATTCAAATAATATGGGACCTTAATGGGAAAAAAAGAGAAAAATCCAACCTTCAATACAAGTGCATTCATTCAGTGGGGAAAAAATCCCACATAAAGAAAAAATTATTTGACATCAAGTAATGTGTGTCACAATTATTAGCACCCCTGGTGTTAATATTTTGTACAACCCCCTTTTGCCAACAAAACTGCACCTAATCTTCTCGTATAATGTTTCACAAGCTTGATTTTGTGTCTGGTGAACCATTTCTGTGTAGATTTGTCCATATGTTTAGGGTGATTGTCTTGCTGAAAGACCCAGTGACGACCCATGTTCAGCTTTTGGGCAGAGGGCAAAAGATTTTGATTTACAATGTCCTGGTATTTCAAAGCATTCATGATGCCATGCACCCTAACAAGGTTCCCAGGGCCTTTGGAAGCGAAACAGCCCCACAGCATCACTCACCCACCCCCATACTTCACAGTGGGTATGAGGTGCTTTTCAGCATGCGCATCTTTCGTGGCACGCCAGACCCACTTAGAGTGTTTGTTGCCAAAAAGCTCAATCTTGGTCTCATCTGACCAAAGCACACGGTCCCAGCCTGGGACTGTGTGTATTATTTTGTGGCGACCGGTGGCTTGTCGCACACCATGGTCACGGGGCGATAATGGCGTGCCCTCCTACAGAGCGCTTTCCTCGGCTTGGACTCGAGTAGTGCCCCGCTCAAGTCTCCGGTCCTTGATTGTGTAGACTTCCAGCCCCATCGGTCCTCTCGTGTGCTCGCCGAGAATGCTTCATTTTCGGCTTGGGCTCGGGGAGCCCCCCCACTCTCGTCTCGTTCTTCATTGTGTCCATTTTCGTGTTTCGGCGTTTCTCCTTCTCTCCCCGGCGACGAGCACTGCCTGCCCGTTGGGGCCACAGCAGAACGACGAGCCGTAACTTGCTTTGCTCACCGCCGGGGGCTAGCCGATCGGTGAAGACCCTTAACCCCGCCGCCGTATGTGACATGAGTCTGGGAAGTATGTCGGCTAGCAGTCACACCTCCTGTTTTGTTTACATTTTCGGAATTTTCCCTTCTCTCCCCGGCGATAAGCACTGCCTGCCCACTGGGGCCGCAGCAGAACGATGTGCCGTAACTTGCTTGCCGCTGGGGGGTGGCTGATCGGTGAAGACAATCAACCCTGCTGCCGCGTGTGACATGACTCAGGGTAGTTTTGTGTGATTTTTCATTTCGAAAGGCGAGAATAAGACTCGGAAAAGCAGCTCAGTTTGGGTTGACAGGTCGGTTAGCTGTCATGCCTCCTGTTTTGTATACGCTCTTTCCTACGTCCCCAAAGCCGGGGCAGGTAAATGACAAAAATACCATCCGGGAGAGGAAAAAGTCGGCAGTTTTGACCATTATGCAGTAATTTTGCCCTGTTGTACTGAATAAATGCATTTTTAATATTTCATATTCCATTTACCACAAGACTTATTTGTCATGATCATACCATTTATTTAACAATTGGGGAAAAAAGTACTTAGATAAAAAGAATATCCTGTCAAAATATTGGAGAGATTGAAACAATCATGATATTTTGCTGCTCTTTGTCATACTTTCCTAGTTCTGAATCTTCCCCCTCAATGGGCTGACTTCTCAATCGGATGAAATCGTGACCCTGCTGATGTCATCATCTAGCTGGTGACGCTTGAGCGCTATAATGACAGGCGCGTATAAGCGGCAGATTAAAAGACTAATTTCTCGTCATCTGCGCTTTGCCAAATTGTTGTATATAGTCGAATCATCTCAAAATATGATTCTAATTCACATAATAATGCTATTTAAGAAATCTTTTTATGCTGTCACAGGCACTCTAAATACAGTCTTGATGAGCTTGAATTGGCTGCAGTTACAACGTCGGGAACGCTTCCACAACCGGCTCTGTAACAAAACACGATTTGACTAACATTGTGACAGCCGAAGCTGACCAAAAAAAGACATATAATGTCCGGGGTATAAAATCCCGCCAGCAGCCCTCCCCGCACAGAGAGTGCCAGTGGAAAACACAGGACAAGTCTGTGAAAGTGTCCAACCCGCGTCATTCCCAGGATATCTCTACATGCGTGAAAGCAATGACGCGAGTAAATCCCGCATCACCTTACACGGGAATTTACCGGGTTGTGTTTGTGAAAGGGGCTATGGAAAACAAACTGGATAGGCGCTCTCGAGGACCGGATTTGGGCACCCATGCTCTATTTAGTACATGGGTAGGTAGTCAGTAAAGGCCACGGTATCCCAAAACCAAGGGCGTCACCGTGGGGTGGCCAGGAGTGGCCACGGCCCCCCCTATAAATTTGTTGGCCACCCCACTCACCAGTATAATGTCAGATTGCAGTAGCTGTGGAACTCAAAATGTTGACTGGGCTTTTCTGGACTATGCACATTAAATCATTAGTAACTTGAAATATAAAACGATAAACCAAAGTATATCTGTAGGCATGTCCTGGTGTCTTTCTAACAGTTTTCTACTTGCCTGTTTACTACAAAAACATAATAAAAACCTGAAATTATGGCTTTTAGATTTGGTGTGCCACCCCAAGATTTTTAAGTAGTCCCGAATAATAAAAACTTTGGATGCTCACTAAAAGTGTGTCAGTAAATCCGTTGGACAATCGATCTGGGCTGATGTCCTATATTTTGGATGTGTGATCAGTCGTTAGCTAAAATATACGATTTGCAGCCGATTGTGTCTACTGTCAGTTAGCCCCAGTAGCCCGCTAGCATTTGGTCGCAGTCATTCATGGTCGTTAATATGAGCATATAAGAGGTCTTGTTCGGTATTTTTGTATGTACTTTCACATTCCTAACATAATGTTCACGATTTCTGCAGCTCTCTGCTATGTTAATTTGGAAAGGAGTAGAATTTGTATTGGCCTTGTGTACAGTCAGTGTTTGGTAATTGTTTTGTGGTTGCTAGATGGCCTTTCATTCATGATTGAATTAGGCAAATAATACCTATTTAGTGGATGGTCACATTTGGCTCACATTCCAACTAGTGATGCACGATAATACATTATTCAACCGATATCGATAACCGATAATTTCCTGCCCCTTCCACCCGATAATGTCACGCCGATAATTCTATTCAAATATGTATGTAAAATTTTAAAGTATACAAAGATCAAATGTTACTGTGCAAAAATGTAATTTAGTGCTATTTTTTTTCCACATCAAATGTGAACAAGTAGTAAATTCCAATAACTAAACAATGGCAATGACGTGTAATGGTAAGCTTTTGGCAACAATTACTGAGAGAAGAAACACCCAAGTTGCACAAAAATGCCTTTAAAAGTAAGCCATTCCTAACATACATATATCACATTACTACACTGCAAAACAACCTCCTTAAAACTAGCAGAATTGGACAAAACTGTTGATTGTGCACATTTGGAGGCTAAATCAAGTATATAATTATCGGATTGCATTATCAGTTGAATTTCGTTTTATCTGGATTATCTGTGTGACGTCATAATTGCCATTATCAGCCGATAATTATCGGTGACCGATATGATCGTGCATCTCTAATTCCAACTGTTCTAGCGTTAAAATTGTTAAGATGCAAATGATAATAATTACCATGATAATGAAGCTTTAGAAAGCTGATATAATTTAGGTGTTATTTTCTCCACAGTTATGCAGTTTGGATGTAATTTTTAAAAAAAAATTCAATTATTATTATTATGATTTTTAAACCTACTGCATGTGCCGTTAAATAACACATTTGTTTCACAAGTAACAGTCAACCTTTTGCAATCAAACAAGATTGATTGTAATATTAATGGTGCATGCTGTTGTTTGTGAAAAAACATTGGTATGGGCAAATATCAAGATCTGCAGTTCAGGCTTTTCAAAAATCAGTGACTGGCCAGAAAATTGTCATTGGTGTTAATTCATAAAGTGCGCGTATTTGAACTTCATTACATTATAAGACTGTCCCACTTGTCCCCTTCTAAAGATCACATGTATTAAATGGGAGGCATTCAATTTGTTGAAAGTGGCTACAATACAATGAAGGGACAGTGGTATGAAAAAGTATCTGAACCTTTTGGAATTTCTCACATTTCTGCATAAATTCTCCATCAAATGTGATCTGATCTTTTTCAAAATCGCTCATATGTCTGCTTTAACTAAAACCACCTAAACATTTATAGGTTTTCATATTTTAATGAGGTTAGTATTATAGTATGCAACTTAGCTTCAACTGTCTGACAGACGGCCTCAGGTTTTCCTGCAAAACATCCTGCTAAACTTTTGAATTCATTCTTCCATTAATAATTGCAAGTTGTCCAGGCCCTGAGGTAGCAAAACAGCTCCAAATCACGATGCTTCCTCCACCATGCTTCACGGAGGGGATGAGGTATTGATGTTGGTGAGCTGTTCCATTTTTCCTCCACACATGACATTGTGAGTTAATTCCAAACAATTGAACTTTGCCTTTATCAGTCCACAAAATATTTTGCCAAAACATCTTGGGAGTGTCCAAGTGCATTTTTGCGAACATTAAATGAGCAACAATGTTTTTTTTAGACAGCAGTGGCTTCCTCCAGTGGAGTCCTGCCATGAACACCATTCGTGGCCATAGTTTTATATATTGTTGATGTGTGCAAAGAGATATTGGACTGTGCCAGTGATTTCTGTAAGTCTTTAGCAGAGATCTTGGGTGCTTTTTTTGTTTTACCTCTCTTAGTATTCTGCACTGAACTCTTGGCATCATCTTTGGCCACTCCTTGGGAGAGAAGCAACGGTGCCAAACTCTCTCCATTTGTAGACAACTTCTCTGACAGTCGACTGATGAACATCCAGACTTTTAAAGATGGTTTTGTATCCTTTCCCAACTTTATTCAAATCAACAATCCTTGAGCGCAGGTCTTCAGTCAGCTCTTTTGACCGACCCTTGATGCGCATCAGACATTTCTTCTCACCAAGACATTTTTTACTTTTTTTTTTATTTTTATTTAGGTGTGTGTTTTATAGTGGGCAGGGCAGCTTTAAACCACTCATCAGTGATTGGGCACCAGTGGCGGACTTGGCAATTTTGGGGCCTAAGGCGAACATATCCAGGGGCCCTCTTCATGGGTCAGGGGTTAAAAAGGTGAGAAGGGTGTGGAGGAAATATGTTACGGTACACTAGGGCTGTCCTAAACGACAAATTTTCTCCTGATTAGTCAGCCGACTAGTTTGATGATTAGTTGACTAATCTAATAATTTTCTTTTTTTTACTAATTTAGCAATGAAATTTTTGTTGACGCTTATTAATTCACAAAACCATTTTGGAACACTTAAATTCTTTATTAAAGTACAAATAATCATGTAAATAACAATAATTAATCACAAATAAACAATAAGATCAGATGCTGATAGCATTTGCCTTTCCAACATTATTCAAAACAATTCTTAGAAAAAAATTCAAGCATTATTATTATAGCATACTACTATATATAATAGTGGTATAATAATTATAATAATTATTCATTGCCAATCATATTTGTCATAAAGATAGTCATTTGAAAGCTATTGTTAGTGTAGAATCTGTATTCTGTAGTATTTACTCAACATATTCTAATATAAACTCTGAAGTATGTGGGATTAACTCCAGAAATCGTTATTTATATGACGAACATGACGTGCTTTTATTTATTTTGAAATGTTCACCGGAGGTACGTTTGCTACACCGCTAACCGAAAGCTTTATACTCCGTAAAAAAACATTCTTCTTCATTGCTTGTGGTGTCACTAATAGAATTTTTTTTTTTTCGTTAGCAAATGCTGTTAACCAGCTGTTGAGTGTTATTGTATGACTGATTGGAACAGTACTGCATTGTTTCGCCACAGGGTGTGCTGTCGTGTATTTCATGTTCGGTGGGAAGAAGAAGAAGAAAGTTAAAAGAGGCATTAGCAGCCTGTACTCAACGTCTCCCTCACTGCACTTTGGCTCTCATGGAGAGCACTTTCCCTCATGTGTTCGATATAAACGGTAGCCGACATGCAAAGTAGCAAGTGAGCTGCAAAAATAGCGAGCTTAGTGGCGTGAAAAACACGGGAGAACTAACTGAAGTTAACAAACAGCTAAGCGGAGCTATGCGATGCTAAACGGAGCTAAGCTAAGCGGCGCTAAATGAAGCTAAGCGACTGATACTCAGTCCGTCATCGTGGAACAGTCCATTGTAGTGCATGGGGGGGGGGGGGGGGGATAATATAAATGCAGCATTCAAATGGCTTTCTTTTTTTGTTTTGTTATTTGTTTGTTTGGTATGCTGACATAATTATATATGACGAATGGTTGGGGGTGCTGCTGGCTCCGGTGGCCTAAGCCCTTGCTCGTTGGGGCAAGGGCAGCTGGTTGGGGGCCCCCTATTGGTTGGGGGCCTAAGACCTTCGCCTGAATAGTAGATCTGCTTATGTTGGGCACACACCTGACTTAAAATGTTTGGTAAAAATTGGTCTCAATCTCTCTTTAAGTCTCCTTAGGCAGAGGGTTCACTTAATTATTTTTTTCCTATTCTGTCATTGTTTGCATGGTAGCCTCATTAAAATATGAAAACCTATAAATGTTTGAGGTTTTTTTTAGTTAAAGCAAACACTGTATTTTCATCTATGTGATTTTGACAAAGATTAGATCACATTTGATGGTGATTTTATGCAGAAATGTAAGAAATTCCAAAAGGTTCAGATACTTTTTCATCCCACTGTAGCTATTTATCAACCCTCCCAGTTCAGATGGCTTGGACGTGTATTGTCATCAATAGCAGCCAATGAATGAAATGCCATTGTTGTTTAATCCGTGCGACAAAAAACATGCCAGTTTAGTGTCGGGGTATTTGAGGCGAACCTCCCACCACCCTTCTACACCCCCCCGGGATGTTTTGACAAATGGTACGGTCTGAAGCGGCACGGCTGGGAGTCTGGAGCTGGAAGCACACACACAGGCTGTCTCTTTTTGGGGAGGAGAAGGACGAATAAGAGTTAAAGTCCAGCATCTTTTCCATCCATTCCCGATATGTACAAAGGCAGGCGCCGCCGCATTCAGAGATGTGAGTATATAGTACATAAAAGTACTATAAAAGAGGTGCTTTTTTAAAGAGTTAACATTGGATGATGTGTCGGTACTGGTCTTGAAAGTTTATTCAATCGGGTTACTTTTTTCCAACAGTTTCGTATGTCTTTTGGTTGTATTATATTACATGCTGACCGAGGCACTCAAATGCACCATGAATGTTTGTAATTATATCCTGAGGTTGCGCGTAGGGTTCACTTTGTCCAAGAGATTCATTTATACAGATTTTCTTTGGAATTTTGTGATGACTTGAGATCTAATGGATGAAAAAATTGTATCTCCTTCTTGAGTTTAATTAATCATTAGGACTTTATTCTTTAGAGAATGATTGAACCTTTACCCAATTTCTTTTCTTTCTTTTATATTATTATTATTATTATTTTAGAATTTAATATATTTTATTTAAAAAAAAAAAAAAAAAAAAAAGTTTTTCTTTTACTCCCTAAAGGCAACAAAGTTTAGCTTCCTTAACCTCATGGGAACCATTTACTAGACAAAGTTATTCATCTATTTAAATATCTAATTGACGTTATTGTTATTGTTATTATTGATATCATTTAAAAAAAAAAAAAAATTTTTTTTTAAATTAGAGATGCTGATCGATCGGGTCCGATCACGTCATTTTCAAAGTATCGGAATCGGCAAAATAATATCGGCCATGCCTTTTTTTAATATATATTTTTTAATTAAATCATTTTCTAATTGTATTTAACGTTACAGACATAATATGTTACACTCATCCAGAGTCTTTAGTTTAGGCTTAAGGTAGGGTTATCAAATTTATCCCGATTACGGTGGTAATTAATTTTTTAAAAAATGTATCACGTTAAAATATTTAACGCAATTAATGCATGCACTGCATGACACACTCATGCATTGTCGCGCTCAATCTGTAATGGCGCCGTTTTACCTGTATAGAGAGATAAAAGGCAGCGTAAAATGAGTAGAGTGAATTTTGGCAGCCTTTGGAGCCTTTTTAATTGGCTAAAGCCTTACAGTCCATCTCCCTAAGATTAGAAATATCGGTAACACTACTGTAACTATCCGTTTTACTAGTTAATAGATCATTAGTAAACTGTTGATGAATGATTTATTGTTGATTTGTCAAGTATTTGTTAACAGTTTGTTAAGCATTTACAGGGTGTTCTTAACCTGAAACACAGTTTGTGTAGAAACGTTTCAAATTTTTGTGTGTAACGTTTGGCATTTCTATCTTTTAAGGTTAAGAAATGCCGTTCACTTCAAAAGAAAAGGCATTTTGATAAGGCATTTTGCAGGCACCGCTCATGTTGCAAATTTATGAAAATCTGCCAAAGAACCAACAAATATTTGTACTTTTCTTTGTATATTTAACCAATAAACCTTATGACATTCAACATAAAGTGTATATAGTTTTATTAAGAGCCATCAACTAGCATGGGCATTTAGAATGGGGTCAACCATATTGGAACACCCTGTAAATGCTTAACAAACTGTTAACAAATACTTAACAAATCAACAATAAATCATTTATCAACAGTTTACTAATGATCTATTAACTAGTAAAACGGATAGTTATTATAAAGTGTTACCGAAATATCATGGGAAGCAATGTGGGGAAGCAAGGTAGCAATTGATCTTTTTCTTAACACCTAATGTTATTTCCCAACGCAGAGAAGATTTATGAATTGGTAGCACTACGCACAGTCATGCATTTGGGCATGGCTACAGTATCATTTACTGAAAGCTCAACAATTACACTAGATGGCAATATTTAGTCACAATATACAAAGTCACAAGTCTTTCTATCCGTGGATCCCTCTCACAGAAAGAATGTTAATAATGTAAATGCCATCTTGAGGATTTATTGTCATAATAAACAAATACAGTTCTTATGTACTGTATGTTCAATGTATATATTCGTCCGAGTTTTATTCATTTTTTCTTAATTCATTACCAAAATGTATATGATTGGGAAAAATTATTGAGAATGATTGGAATTGAATCGGGAGCAAAAAAAAAGCAATCGGATCGGGAAATATCGGGATCGGCAGATACTCAAACTAAAACGATCGGGATCGGATTGGGAGCAAAAAAACATGATCGGAACAACCCTATTTTAAATGTTCATTCAATAGTTTGTTTTCTTAACTTCAACCAAACTTACCATTTAAGGGGGAAAAAATACAAGAAAACTATCAATTCCAGAATTATACCACATTGCCATCACAAAACGTCCTTCTTAGATAGTCAGCTAAGTAAACCAAGTACTGTAAACCGCTGTGTAATAAAAATAAAACTACGCTTTTAAATTGTAGATTTGGAACATGAATTATTTTTATTGTTAAAAAAAAACTAAACACAAGAGGAGAATAGAATACAACGCTTTTATTTTCATCACACAGAGTGTCATGAGATTCAAAGCTGCCCCATGGAGTGCACACACACACACAAACAATGGATTATGTACCCAAAAAAAAACACAATATAAAAAAGACTTGTAATAGTGGTTCTCTACTGTAGATATATTCAGGGGTGAAAGTGGCTAGAATTTCTTGCCGGAACTCCCCGACGTGAAGGTCGCCACGGAGCCAGACTTTTTTTTTTTTTTCTTTTTTTTTTTAGGGGAGGGGGTCAAACCTCTTAAACTAATGAAATGCAAAGAAAACTGTTTTAGCACAGTTATTCCTATTACACATACAAAAACTGATTTTCATTCAAAATTGTATTTTTTTTCAATGATTTGCAAAATAAAAGTTAACAAATAACAGCCATAACCCCAACCTCAATCTCCTAATTTTTATTTTAGCTCCATTCCTCAAATGGCGCAAAACACTCAGGTGACTTGAAGTTCAGACCCCCAATTTGGCCAAATTTCAAAATTGTCCGATATGCATGTGTGATACATTATTGGAAAGCTTAAAATCTCAATTTTCTGGGGGAAGAAAAATTTTGGACAGGAAGGCATTTTGAAAAGAAAAAAAAAAAATTAAACAGCAAAACCCTATATGGAGGTGAGGGCACGCGAGAGCAGAATTACAGACGCCACGACTTTAACGAGATATTATCGCGTACTTCCCTTGTTTCGATCCAAGAACTCCACGTGGCATGTATCACTGAGTGTCAAGACACAATTGTGAATGGCCAAAGCTGGATTTTTTGGGGGTTTTATGTGTGAAACATGGTAATACAACAAGGTTTGCGATGCAGAAATCGCAGACATCAAGGAGTGGTTGAGATTTTCTTTTTCATATATTTACCCTTGTAAACGTTTTTTTTTTTTTCAATTTTTCTATGTTTGGATCGATTATTTATCATCTAACGTATCGGAGAAAATGCGACAGTAACAAAAAAAAATACAATTAAGCGATAGTTATGAGGTAGATATCCGTGACTTTTTTACAGACGCCATTTTTTTCATTGTGACATAATTTGTTTTAAAGTTTAAAATATGTGAGTGAATAATTTTTTAAAGTGTTTTTTTTTTTTTTTTTTTTTAATGAAATACCAGACATCAGTTAATGATTCTAGGCTAAAAACGACAGACATTTTGAATAATCAATATAATTAATTACCTTCGTTTTATGGCAGGGTTGAAACAAAAGCGGTTGCGCGACGTCTGTAAACGGGGGTTTTCAGGGTAAAACGGACAAATTAAAAATAGTTCGGGGGCTTACTGAGCCTTGAAACTGCTAAGGCAGCATATAGACATATTGTTTTATCAAACACAACAGTTCTCTTGGCGTAAAATACAGCAGTTTATTTTAAAGAGGGGTGCAAGAGCAGAAACTGCTTTTTCAGACTTGTCTGTGTTTTCCGCCGTATACTAAATGCCAAATCTGAATTTAAACTACTTAAGAGCATAGGTATTGAAACTGAAGTTAATGTAATTTACTTATTTTGTAATAATAAAGATATAAGAAACATACGTTCAGAAAAATAAGTACAAATGACTTATATTATGCAGAGTGAAATGGAATATATTTTCAAGATCGCGCAAACATTGACTTTTTTAAAGCATAAGGAAATGAATAAGTAGCCTAACATAAATGAACAATTATAAGTCCAAAATGCACATTGATAGCTAAGATGTTCTGAACCTCCCCATCAGAGCAAATAAAACTAAATATGATAAATAAGCCTCCTCAACTCTTTCGTTGCTCTTAAAGATTTGATCCATTTTATGTTACATTGCCCTTTTTTGTCGCATCAATTCAACAAGCTTTATTTTTTATGTTTTTTTGCTGTTCCGGAAAACATGCACATTTGAACCAATCAGAGCTAACCATCTCATGCCAGTATGTCAGCCAATTGAACGGATAAATGAGTCCAGGCGTTTCGCTTTGCTGCGTGCATTCGCACATTTACCTGACTCATCATCATCAGACTCGGATAACTGCATCAGCTAGGGAAACCTCCGTGCCATCCGTGGAATAAAACAATAATAAATACCGGTGGAAATGGATTACGCTACACAAGCACTTTATTATGCTTGTTGTTAACACTTGTGTATGCAAATCTGATGTTGGTAGATTGTTTTCTTCTTGAGCTTAAATGCATGTGTGGCAGCTTAGCATTAAAATTTTTTTTTACATAGCTTTTTGACGGTTGCTGTCATATTTTCGGAATCATAGCACCATGTACCGGAATAGCATTCCAGCCCTGAATCTTATACAGGAACTCCGTTCTGCCCCTGAATCTTATACCGGAACTGCGTTCCTGATCGTTCTGGCCCACTTTCACCCCTAGATATACTTATAATTATTAAGCTTTCAAAAAGTCATCTGGTTTGCTGTACTGATTTGGACTGATTTCCCCCTTACAAACATCACTATCCCCCTTGTGATCAATTCATAAGAGTTTTTTAAAAAAAAAAATTATCTTACTGACTTGATCGCAGGTATTCTGCAGATTTAAAGCAGACAGCAGTGGTTACTCCAGTTGAAAAATGATGTGCACAATCAGTGATGTGTACTCGCCTTTTAATTGCTCAGTAAGGATTCAGCTTGCATAAGACAGCTCTCAGGTGTGAAGTGCAACAATTGCTATTATGAATATGTTATAATTAGGGCTGTCAAAATTATCGCGTTAACGGGCGTTAATTAATTTTTTAAATTAATCACGTTGAAATATTTGACGCAATTAACGCAGATCCCCCGCCCAGAGAGATTTAAATGACAATACACAGTGAAACGCTCACTGGTTGTGTTTTATGGAGTTTTGTCGCCCTCTGCTGGCGCTTGGGTGCGACTGATTTTATGGGCTTCAGCATTCATGAGCATTGTGTAAGTAATTATTGACATCAACAATGGCGGGCTAGTAGTTTATTTTTTGATTGAAAATTTTACAAATTTTATTAAAACGAAAACATTAAGAGGGGTTTTAATATAAAATTTCTGTAACTTGTACTAACATTTTTCTTTTAAGAACTAAAAGTCTTTCTATCCATGGATCGCCTTAACAGAATGTTAATAATGTTAATGCCATCTTGTTGATTTATTGTTATAATAAACAAATAGTCCTTATGTACCGTATGTTGAATGTATACATCCATCTTGTGTCTTATCTTTCCATTCCAACAATAATTTACAGAAAAATATGGCATATTTTATAGATGGTTTGAATTGCGATTAATTAAGATTAATTAATTCTTAAGCAGTAATTAACTCGATTAAAATTTTTAATCGTTTGACAGCCCTAGTTTTAGTATAAAATTACTATAACTTGTAACTATAACTATACTATTTATCTTTTATGAACTACAAGTCTTACTATCCGTGGATCACTTAAACAGAAAGAATGTTAATAATGCCATTTGTGGATTTATTGTTATAATAAACAAATACAGCACTTATGTACAGTATGTTGTATGTATATATCCGTCTTGTGTCTTATCTTTCCATTCCAACAATAATTTACAAAAAAATTTGTCATATTTTAGAGATGATTTGAATTGCGATTAATTGCGATTAATTACGATTAATTAATTTTTAAGGTGTAATTAACTCGATTAAAAATTTTAATCGTTTGACAGCCCTAGTTATAATATGTCTATGGAGGATTCATAGAAATATTTGTCATTCATCATGAGTTTAAAAGATAACTCGACCTCACTAATACTAGCTGCAAACAAACTAAAATGCCATGCAAGCTGGAATATTAGAAGAATGGCAGATTTTGATGTCAATGAACTGTTAAATTTAGCTGCTTACCCTATGCTTAAGCCAACTGGATTGCTGTACACTTTGGATGGATGACTAAACTAAAAGCGCCGAAACCAGTCGGCTAATTTTAAATATGGGTGTGGAGATTTGCATTAAACAGGTGGCCACCTGTCTTCTGGGATGGATTACAGACAGATGATTTTTGGCAGATTGGCATCAGGCACTATTGTTTGCCAGCAGATTGACAGGCATACAAAGTGTTGCATATATGAGCTGTATATACGTTATACTGTAAATGACATGCCAAAGATGCGAGATTTTTATTGTGAGTGCTTAATTGACCTAAAAGTGCCGCTTTATCTTTAGAAAAAAACTGATGGGGAAAAAATGTGGTAGCATGTTATTCTTTTAAATGATGTACTGTATACTGTTTAACTCATTTGCCCCTATTGACCATGATAGGTGTCCAGTCCAGTTAAAAGAGTGTAATCATTCACCGCCAGCCTCTTCCAGTTTAAATGGACTAGATTTCGTGCACAGTCAATGGCAATGAATTAGTGAATTAAATTTTTTTTTTAACCTTTGAAGTAAAGATGTCCCGATCGATGCCAATCGATCGAGTCCGATCACGTCATTTTCAAAGTATCAGAATCGGCAAAAAAATATTGGACATGCCTTTTTTTAATATATATATATATATTTTTGAATTTAATCGTTTTCTAATTGTATTTAACATTACAGACAAAATGTCTTACACTTATCCAGAGTCTTTAGTTTTGGCTTAAAGTAGGGCTATCAAATTTATCGCTTTAACGGTTGTAATATTGTTAAAATATTTAACGCCATTAACGCATGCGCTGCACGACCCACTCACACATTGTCGCGTTCAATTTATAATGGCGCCAGTTTATTTATCCTATGTTATTTCCCAACGCAGAGAAGATATATCAACCCCTACAATAGCTCCAGTGGAAGAACTTGTAAATAGTTTCAGTTCCAGTGTGATGACTGTAATGGACACTATTGCCCCGATTAAGACAAAAACTTTGTCAAGAAAGAAGAGGTCACCCTGGAGAAATGCCATACTAGCTATAAAACAAAAGCAAGTTTGTAGACGAGCAGAACGCAGATGGCGAAAAAACAAACTCCTAGTTTTTTATGACATCTACAAAGAGACTCTTCGCAAATACAACCAGGAACTGAAAAATGCTAGACAATCATATTTTTCAGAGATCATTAGTAGAAACACCAACAACACTCGCACACTATTTTCTGTTGTTGACAAACTGACAAACCCACAAGCATCAATACCTCAGGAATTGGCATCTGAGGTGTCCTGTAATAATTTCGCAGCATTCTTTACACACAAAGTACTAAAGATTAGACAGACTGTGTGCAACTCCGGATTAACAAATGTTACACTAAACGCCTCCCAAAATGTCCCCCACGTCAATCTTAGACAGTTTAGCTTCTTGGACTATGCCACTTTAACAGAAATTGTGTCGAAATTAAAGCCCACAACATGCTGCCTTGACATCCTTCCTTCAAACTTTTTCAAAACTGTTTTTCATTGCATAGCCCCAGACATACTTCAGATTATAAATACTTCCCTCCAAACAGGAGAGTTTCTTCAGACTTTAAAAACTGCAGTAATAAAACCTCTCCTAAAAAAACCTAATCTGGATGCCTCAACCATTAGTAATTGCAGGCCAATATCAAATCTGACATTCCTGGGGAAAATTATCGAAAGGGTTGTGTTTGAACAGATCCAGACTTTTATGATGCAAAACAATCTTTTTAACTCATTTCAGTCTGGATTTCGGCCACAACACAGCACCGAGACCGTGCTTATCAAAGTCCTAAATGATATTCGTCGGAATACCGATGCAGGCAAATCATCTGTTCTGCTACTATTTGATCTGAGCGCCGCATTTGACACGGTTGATCACAACATACTACTCAGCAGATTGGAACAGTGGGTAGGACTTACTGACACTATTCTTCAGTGGTTCACATCCTATTTACATGATAGAGATTTCTTTGTGTCAATTGGAAACTATCAGTCAGAACGAACCAAATTCACGTGTGGAGTCCCTCAAGGGTCAATTCTTGGACCACTCTTATTTAACATCTATATGCTTCCGTTAGCTCAGATAATGGAACAGTATGACATCTCCTATCACGCCTATGCAGATGACACACAACTGTACATTTCTGTGTCCCCACATGATTATAGTCCCTTAGTCTCCCTGAGTAAATGCATTCGTCAAATCAATGAATGGATGTGCCAGAATTTTCTCCAGTTAAATGTGGAGAAGACAGAGGTGATCATTTTTGGGCCAAAAAAGGAAAGGTCAAAGATAAGCAGGCAACTTAGCACAATGTCACTTACAGCTACAAATCAAGTCAGAAACCTTGGCGTAATTATTGACTCAGACCTAAAATTTGATAGCCATCTAAAGTCCGTCACTAAATCCGCTTATTACCACCTAAAAAATATAACCAGAATTAAGGGGCTTCTGACTCAACAAGACATGGAAAAACTTATGCATGCATTCATTTTCAGCAGATTGGACTACTGCAACGGTATATTTACAGGTCTTGATAAAAAATCAGTCAGGAAGCTGCAGCTAGTACAGAATGCTGCAGCCAGAGTCCTCACAAATACGAGGAAGCTGGACCACATTACACCGGTTTTGAAATCGCTACACTGGCTTCCAGTGAGTCAAAGGATAGACTATAAAATACTACAAAACACTTAATGGCCTTGGACCAAAATACATGCTTGACTTGTTAGATTCCTATGAGACATCTAGACCCCTAAGGTCGTCTGGAACGGGTCTTCTGCATGTTCCAAGAACAAGAACCAAGCAGGGTGAGGCAGCATTTAGTTATGCTCCTCACCTCTGGAACAAGTTACCCGAACGTCTGAAGTATGCTCAAACTGTTAGCTCCTTTAAATCAGGGCTAAAAACACTTTTGTTTGGCACTGCATATCCATAACTGTCTATATATTTCAACCTACCTGCCTTCTATTCCTCTTGTGCTTATCTCCATTGCTGATTTCAATGATTATTATTATTAGTAGTTTTTGCTTTATTTTTATTTTTGTTTTATTTTTATTTATTTATTTTTATTCTGTGATTAAATGCGATCATTTGTCTTGGTTTTTACGTTGTGTTGATTTAAATGTGATTTTTATGGTCTTCATGTGATGTAAAGCACTTTGAATTGCCTTGTGTTGAATTGTGCTATATAAATAAATTTGCCTTGCCTTGCCTTGCCTTGCCTTGGTGCTACTACGCACAGTCATGGTTGCACTTCCCATCATGCATTTGGGCAGAACAGGCCCTTAAACTTAAATGGCTACAGTATCATTTACTCAACAAATACACTAGAAGGCAATATTTAGTCACAATATACAAAGTCACATTTATCTTTTAAGAATTACCAGTCTTTCGATCCGTGGATCCCTCTCACAGAAAGAATGTTAATAATGTAAATGCCATCTTGAGGATTTATTGTCATAATAAACAAATACAAGTACTTATGTACTGTATGTTGAATGTATAATGATGCAAATGAGTTAAGTTCAGCCGCTTCGACAAGGTTAGAGCCACTGTCACAGGTGGTGATGGCGACTTTTCACTATCATCCGACTCCATCACGTTCACTTGTATCATTAGCCGCTAGCGTTAGCGTACCGAGCATCTGTTTGTTTGATTTCCTGATAGCCACGTGACTTCACACGTAAGCACTGCTTTCTTAAAGGGGAATGAGCGTAGCCGAACAGCACATAGTCAAAGTGGGCTGAAATAATTTTTTTGTTTCATTAAAAAAACAAATTTACCGAAATGTTCAAAACTAAGTCGGTCATCATTAACATTCTCAGTAACGGTAAATTTTCTGTAAACTGCCAGACTCTGTTTTGTATACAGATAGTCCCCGGGCTATGAGGTACCCGACCTACCTGATTTCGACTTGACGAAGCCGCAATTTTTTCATAATGTTGACTTTTGTTTTGTGGTGCATGTTTTTATCTTGGTCCAGGAAGTATGCAGGTAGTATTTATGGCAAGCGAGTAAGAGCGCATGTACACATGAAGAAGAGCGTAATTGCGCACATGAAGAAGAGCGCACAGGCATGCGCCCACACATGGGAGAGCGCATTTGTTTTGTTCCCATAATAAGTATTTAGTCAACCACCAATTGTGGAAAGTTCTCCTACTTGAAAAGATTAGGCCTGTAATTGTCAACATGGGTAAACCTCAACCATAAGAGACAGAATGTGGGAAAAAAACAGAAAATCACATTGTTTGATTTTTAAAGAATTTATTTCCAAATTAGAGTGGAAAATAAGTATTTGGTCACCTACAAACAAGCAAGATGTCTAGCTGTCAATGAGGTCTAACGAGGTCTAACAAGGCTCCACTCGTTACCTGTATTAATGGCACCTGTTTTAACTCATTATCGGTATAAAAGACACCTGTCCACAATCTCAGTCAGTCACACTCCAAACTCCACTATGGCCAAGACCAAAGAGCTGTCGAAGGACACCAGAGACATGCACCAGGCTGGGAAGACTGAATCTGCAATAGGTAAAACGCTTGGTGTAAAGAAATCAACTGTGGGAGCAATTATTAGAAAATGGAAGGCATACAAGACCACTGATAATCTCCCTCAATCTGGGGCTCCATGGAAGATCTCACCCCGTGGCGTCAAAATGATAACAAGAACAGTGAGCAAAAATCCCAGAACCACACGGGGGGACCTAGCAAATGACCTACAGAGAGCTGGGACCACAGTAACAAAGGCTACTATCAGTAACACAATGCGCCGCCAGGGACTCAAATCCTGCACTGCCAGACGTGTCCCCCTGCTGAAGAAAGTACACGTCCAGGCCCGTCTGCGGTTCGCTGGAGAGCATTTGGATGATCCAGAAGAGGACTGGGAGAATGTATTATGGTCAACTTTTTTAGTAGAAACACAGGTTCTCGTTTTTGGAGGAGAAAGAATACTGAATTGCATCCAAAGAACACCACACCCACCGTGAAGCATGGGGGTGGAAACATCATGCTTTGGGGCTGTTTTTCTGCAAAGGGACCAGGTTGACTGATCTGTGTATAGGAAAGAATGAATGGGGCCATGTATCGAGAAATTTTGAGTGAAAATCTCCTTCCATCAGCAAGGGCATTGAAGAGGAGACGTGGCTGGGTCTTTCAGCATGACAATGATCCTAAACACACAGCCAGGGCAACAAAGGAGTGGCTTCGTAAGAAGCATTTCAAGGTCCTGGAGTGGCCTAGCCAGCCTCCAGATCTCAACCCCATAGAAAATCTGTGGAGGGAGTTGAAAGTCCGTGTTGCCCATCGACAGCCCCAAAACATCACTGCTCTAGAGGAGATCTGCATGGAGGAATTGGCCAAAACATCAGCAACAGTGTGTGAAAAGCTTGTGAAGAGTTACAGAAAACGTTTGGCCTCAGTTATTGCCAACAAAGGGTACATAACAAAGTATTGAGATGAACTTTTGGTATTGACCAAATACTTATTTTCCGGGGGGGGGGCTCCACATTGTGTTTTTCATGGTTGAGGTTTACCCATGTTGACAATTACAGGCCTTGGTAATATTTTCAAAAGGGAGAACTTGCGCAATTAATGGTTGACTAAATACTTATTTGCCCCACTGGATAACAGCTTTTGTACTATTTAGTGTGCATTTTCAATTGCGGTCGAGTACTTGGGGCGAGTTTATGTTATTGTGTTTGATGATGTGCGAACACTAACTGATAGATTCTAATCGTTTGTGTGGATTGTTATTGCTGTATCAGCAGCTAGTTCTAAACGCAAATTTGATTTGCTGTTATTGAAGTTGAAACGGATTTGATTTCATTTTTAATTTAATTCAATTCAATTTTATTTGTATAGCCCTCAATCACAACAGAAGTCTCAAAAGGCTTTACAGAGGCAATATGATACACAATTAGAAATTAAGCAACAAAGATGAATAGATACAGTTCAAGTCCTGGGTATCCCCTATCCTTAAGACCCTCCATGCCGGCAAAGAAAAACTCCAAAAACTCCAGAGTCAATTGGGAGAAAAATGAGAAACCTTGGGGAGTACCACAGTCAGGAGAGATCCACTCCCAGGACGGATAGACAGGAACCCCAGAACTGCTAATGGGAATTAGCAAGCGAAGTTATAGTCCGTAAAAATACAGTGGAGTAAAGGAGCAAGAAGAGGTCCCTCTAGTCAGATGAGACGGGGGTAGCAGCGAGGACGTCTATCCAGCCAGGGGTCCGGACAGTCAGGAGGCTGCAGCTGAAAAATAGCCCCTCCCCAGAGGGGAGGGGGGAAAGGGGACACCGGGTGACTAGTGATGAAGAGACTAGACAAATAGATATTAACACTGGAAAATAGAAATAAAGTAAGACAAGTGGTAGGTAGAGTAAGAAAAGGAGATAGAACTCAGCGGCTGTACTGCCCCCAGCATTATAGCTTCTAGTGCAGCTTAGACTAAACTGTGAATCTACTCCGACTTCAACTAGCCTAACCATAAGGTTTGTCGAATAGGAACGTTTTTAATCTAATCTTAAATGTGGAGACTGTCTCAGCTTCTTTAATACTAGCTGGAAGCTGATTCCATAAAACAGGGGCTTGGTGGCTAAAGGCTCTAGCTCCGACAGTACTTTTATAAACCCTAGGAACGACCAGTAGACCTGCATTCTGAGATCGGAGTGTTCTGTTGGGGCGGTATGGAACCAGAGCATCGGTGAGATAAGATGGCCCCAACCCATTAATGGTCTTAAATGTAAGAAGGAGTATTTTAAATTTAATTCTAAACTCGACTGGAAGCCAGTGAAGTGCCTGGGGCACAGGGGTGATGTGCTCTCTTCTATTGGTTCATGTTAAAAGTCTTGCTGCTGCGTTTTGGACTAGCTGAAGACCTTTTAGAGAGCTTTTAGGACAAGCTGCAAGTAGGGAGTTACAGTAATCCAATCTCGATGTAACGAACGCGTGAATTAATTTTTCTGCATCGCTTTTAGATAAAATATTTCTAATTTTGGCGATGTTGCGCAGGTGAAAGAAAGCCGTTCTACAGGTTTGTTTAATGTGTGCTTTAAACGATAATTTAGTGACATTCTGCAAATGTTGATGTCATGAGCAGCTGAATAGAGTCAGCAAACCAAACGGACGTCTGACATCGTCATTTCGGAGCTTAATTCGCTGTCTAGCTAGGGACTTGGCTCCACTGTCTTGTCGAGGACAGTACAATGATGTATAATACATGTTTTTGGATAGTTATTTTGAGATTTAGGGGTACTTAAAGGGTTAATTCCGATTGACTCGGAAATTTGGGTTGCGTCCCCCAACGTAGGAATGGAATTCGTTCGTAACCCGGAGACTAGCTGTACTATGCTTGTATTTCATATGCTGAATTTGATGCTAAAAAATGCTTATATGTCAACAACCTTGTAAGCCATGTACGTCATTGTGTCCATTTCATATTTCGCCGCCAGATTTATTAAATATTTAGTCTTCATGCAGAAACTTCCTGCATCTGAACATCGTTTCCTGAGAGCTTATTTTGCCTCTTTTGCTTGATTAAGAGGCCATAGAAAAATGAATCATGTTGGAAAAGTTGCTTCGTCAGCTTTTAGCCAAATGGCACACTAAATCTGCAGTGTGCTACAGTGCTCATGATGTATTTATCCCGTCAAATTCCCATACTTGTGCCTATCTCGTAAAAAATAATCACATTAGTAGCCCAGGATGAAATTTACGGGCTGCCAAAGTGGCCATTTTCCTCTTGGTGGTTTGAAAGCAAAATACAGAGAATTCATTAAGGAAGGAGGAGTGTTGATTAATCCTGTGACGATTATGCAATATCAGGTGTTTTTTCTGCTTCTCTCTTTCTCTCCACACCCTCACATTGGACTTCATGAAAATGGACTTTATGTGTGTTTAAGAGCGATTAATGTTCAAATGCTGGAGACACATGCCAATGGTTGCTCCCTAAATTGTTCATCTCGTTTTCGATGTGTTTCTATGCGTGCGACCGCGTGCGAATTAATATAACTCATTGGTGTAATGCAGGGCTCTGCAACCCGTGACTCCGGATATTAAATAAATGGACTTATTCTGGCGCTCATGAGATTTAACAAATAATGTTAACTGCCCTTTAGTAAGCAGACCAAGTCAAGGCTCACTGTTGTGTGTTTGTTATCAGAACACTCAGGCAGGTTAATGAATTCACCAACTATGTAAAGTAACGGTTGTAACTTGGACAGTGTATCCAAAAGTATTTGTACCATTCACAGGTGAAATTATGACGTACTTGAGTGAACTATGTACAGTGGTATGATAATGTATCTTAACCTTTTGGAATTTCTCACAGTACTGCATAAAATCACACTCAAATTTGATCTGATATTTTTCAAAATCACACAGATTAAAAAAAAAACTGTCTGCTTTTACAAAAACCACCCAAGCATTTACAAATTTTCATATTTTAATGACTATAGTATGCAAACAATGACAGAAGGGGGAAAAATAAGTAAGTGAACCATCACATTTAATATTTTGTATTATATTTTTGAGTTAATTCGTTGATTCAGATGATTAGGTTAGTCGCTTCTTAGAGTAAATTTTCATGATATGCTAATTTTTTGAGATAGGGATTTTTTGTTTTTCTTCACTTTTTTGCCAAAATCATCAGTATTGAAACATTAATATTAAAATATTAAAAAATATTATTATATCAGGACCCCAGGCTTGAACTACTTCAGTTGTGTGTAATGAATCTAAAATATATGAAAATCTAATGCTTATCAGTACATTACAGATAGAGATCCCGATCGATCGGGTCTGATCACGTCATTTTCAAAGTATCGGAATCGGCAAAAAAATATTGGACATGCCTTTTTTAAATATATATATTTTTAAATTAAATCCTTTTCAAATTGTATTTAACGTCACAGACATTTATATATTTAATGTTACAGACATAATATGTTATACTCAACCAGAGTCTTTAGTTTAGGCTTAAGGTAGGGTTATCAAATTTATCCCGTTAACGGCGGTAATTAATTTTTTAAAAAAATTATCACTTTAAAATATTTAACGCAATTAACGCATGCGCTGCACGACCCACTCACGCATTGTCGCGTTCAATCTATAATGGCGCCGTTATACCTATATATAGAGCTAAAAGGCAGCGTAATATGAGTAGAGTGAATTTTGGCAGCCTTTGGAGCCTTTTTTTAATTGGCTAAAGCCTTACAATCCCTCTCCCTACGATTAGAAATATCGTGGGAAGCAATGTGGGGAAGGTAGTAGAAGGTAGTAATTGATCTTTTTATTAACACCCTATGTTATTTCCCAACGCAGAGAAGATATATCAATTGGTACCACTACACACAGTCATGGTTGCACTTCCCATCATGCATTTGGGCAGAACAGTTAAATGGCTACAGTATCATTTACTGAAAGCTCAACAAATACACTAGATGGCAATATTTAGTCACAAAATACAAAGTCACATTAATCCTTTAAGAATTACAAGTCTTTCTATCGGTGGATCCCTCTCACAGAAAGAATGTTAATAATGTAAATGCCATCTTGAGGATTTATTGTCATAATAAACAAATACAGTACTTATGTACTGTATGTTGAATGTATATATTCGTCCGAGTTTTATTCATTTTTTTCTTAATGCATTGCCAAAATGTATATGATCGGGAAAAATGATCGGGAATGATTGGAATTGAATCGAGAGCAAAAAAAAAAGCAAACGGATCGGGAAATATCGGGATCGGCAGATACTCAAACTAAAACGATCGGGATCGGATCGGGAGCAAAAAACATGATCGGTACAACCCTAATTACAGAAAATAAATTACTTTATCACAATATGCTAATTTTTTGAGAAGGACCAGCAATATAGCTGACGCTCCCAATGTTGTATTTTCTCTGGAATCTGGGTTGAAATGGCTCTTTTAAGGTTGTTGACCCCTGGTGTAATGGATGATACTGACACAGACTGATGTCATGTGATATACTATGTATACGGCCGCTCAACAATGTGTTAGTGAGCGGCTAATTTGTTGGTCCCATTTTGCATGTGCTGTCAAGCTTGTAGGCAGAATCACTCAGTGAAAGTGTCTGCTTTGTCATCCCGTCCTTCCGAGAGGAAACAAGCTCTCGGGTGTAATAAAAAAGCCGAAGAATCTTTGTTGCATGTGCCCTTGAGACAAGATCGGGGATTATTGAAGTCTGGCCTGTCAGATTTACAGGGCGCGGAGAACGCGGCGTAGATTGAAATCTCCGGAGCGTCGTGGTGCGGGATGATGCTTCTCAGAGGCGCATTTGTATTAGAGCAGGTGCCCTTCGTGATCGCTTTATCAAATGCGGCGCGCTAACCCGCTCCGAGGGAACACCCGTCACGGCGACACTGACTTTGTTCTGACTTTGCCTGCCAAAAGATTAGTTTTGGGGATTAACGTCATGTAGTCTCTCATGTGGTGTCACACATCACTGCCCTGTGAACACTGCGTGAAGTACAATCACTTGCACTCATCAAAAGCAATCTGTCTGAGAAACAGATATAAATATATAAGAGTGAGATAGCAAGCAATTGTTAAGCCTTTTTAAAAATTTGACTTGCAAGCAAAAACTTGAGATGTGATCGTTCTTAAACATTTAATCAATTCGCCACTATCAACGATGGAACTGCTATGTAGATTGAATAGTGCATAAAAAAAGTGTTTTTCCTAACAGGGAGGCTGGATTTAAATGTCGTATATACTGTATGTATTGTATTATGTAAAGCCAAAGCCAAACGCTAAATACGCTTTGTCATATTTCCTCATCTTAGGCGCTTAATATCTCCAGTGGTATTTGCTGTGTGCTCTTGTGTGGTTTGAAAATACTGCGCACACTCTGAAAATGAGACCACCATTGCCACCCACTGAGTGGATGTGCAATTACACTTTATTCTAGGACAGAAAAAATGTTCCCCGAGGTCACATGCGCCACCCCCGGCATCGGTATCACCCGATTACTGTATTGGCCCGAATGTAAGATGGTGTTTTTTGCATTGAAATAAGACCGAAAAAGAGGGGGTCGTCTTATATTCGCGGTCGAGACATTATACCCATTCACGACGCTAGATGGCGCCAGATATCATTGAAGTGATGTTCTGTCATGACAGATCTCAGCTACTCTCCCCATTCACGACGCTAGATGGTGCCAGATATCATTGCAGCGATGTTCTGTCATGACAGATCTCAGCTACTCTCAAGTTTAACCAGTTTGCATTATTTTATTTTAATGTTTTTCCTTATTTAGATTTGTTTCAAGACTACGGTTACAGTTAGACTTCACTTTGATGGTTAATGCAGTTATTACAATTTTGTTGTTTTATCACAATATATTGCTTTATTTACATTTCAAAAACCAGGGGGTCGTCTTATAATCATGACCGTCTTATATTCGGGCCAATACAGTATTTTAGGGCTGCAGCTATCGAATATTTTAGTAATCGAGTAATCGACTGAAAATTCTATCGATTAATCGAGTAATCGGATAAAACAAATATATTTTTTAGGTGAAGAGCAATTATAAATATACATGAGAAAACAAGACATTTCATCTAATCTTGAACCATTTTCAGTCAATCAATGTCTTTATTTTCGATGTATATTGTAGCTAGAATAAAAAAAAAAAAGACTAATTCACTGCTTTCACTCAAAAAACTTTTAGATCTTTTTTATATATATATATATATATATATGTAACGGGTACACGCGAGTCCATGTGGAGCGTGGAAACCTCCCTGCCGATTCCTTCATGTAAGGACGCTAGCGGCTGCGCCGTTGGCTCGAGCTTATTGGTGTAGTGGTTACCGATCTTGCCTGCCGAGTGGAAGCGTCGTTGGCGCGCGGGTTCGCGTCCCGGCCTAGTCAGAGGTGGGAGCGGAACGCGGGGCGGCGCTGACACAGGGGTTACATATATATATATATATATATTTCCTAAAAATGCTGTTACGCTTGATAACACACATCACTTAAAAGTTAGGATTTTTTCCCACGTGTTTCAATTGAATTTCTCTTTGTGTCAAGCCATTTTTAAGTTCTATTTAAGTTTTAAGTTAGTCTAAACTGTAAGTCCTGTGGCCTATACTACGAACCGAGTTTAACCTCCCCAGAAGTAATCCAGTTTACCATCGGGTAACCGGAGTTGACAAAACCTGGTTGTCTAGTTTGTGGTCAATCGGTACTACGACGCTGATTATGAGGTTGATTAGTCGAACCTGTGTCAACCCAGTCAGAGTTACTGCGCGTTCACATAAAAGGGGGCGGTGACCAGAGTCAAACACTACTTGTGACGATGGCACGGGCACCTTACTTCACGGAGGAGGAATGCGCGATGATCATGCGGAATTATGAGGAATTAAAATCCACCCTCACCGCGAAATCCAACACCGCTTCGGCGAGTAGAGCGCAACGGGTCTGTTGACAGCGAATTTACAGATCGTGTGATTTGTGAATGCGTCAATATGCCAGTTTACTTATGTCCATGAAAAGAAATAAAGCCTGCTGTCAGGACAATAAAATAAGATTTGGTACATTAACAGTAAGAAATAATTGTCACGCATCACCACACGAAACAGGATGATTGTATGTTTAGTCCCCTTGACTGTACGAATATGTATGTTTTTTTTTTTAGTTTGGGCCTAAAAAATCCAGCCCGACTCGACCCGAGTCCGATCAATAAACTTGATTTGCAGGCCCGAGCCTGACAACCCCCCCCCCCCCCCAAAAAAAAATTATGTTATATTTGTGAGGACTCAGGAGAAGAAGGAAATGCGGGGATGCCATGCGTTGTTGCGTAAATAAAAGCCCGTCTTTTGTAACGATTTTTCACAGTTAAACAAGACTGTAAGATGCATATTCAATAAACATGTATATCTTTTATATTTGTGCGTCTGTCCTATCAGTGGATTTGACATTTAATTTAATCTCCTCGAGTTGGCAGAAAAAAACGCAAGTTTTCTCAATGTTTAAATAGTCTACATATTTCTATGATTATTATAAATGCATCAATTTGAAGCGTTTCCATAACCCACTCCGAATCGCACGGCATACAGTGTTCTTACGCAGATATTCAGCATCACCGATGGAATACATATATTGTCCCTGGCGAAAGAGCGCACGGACAGGCACACACAATCTGCGCGGTTGTGAGGGCCTGACTCGGCGGGTCACATTAGTGACGTCTGCCTAGATCAGTTGGCACAGGTAAAGAATTCCCTCAGCTGAAAATCTATATCTTTCATGGAGAACATCTTCCGGGTACGCCAGCGGATTCTGGCGGTCCCGAAATACCCGTGCCCACCGGAGAGAGCCCCTCACAATCCGCGCGCCAATGTCGTATGAGTCGTCCAAGTACGCTGTCATTGTCAGGAGGACACGTCCGCGGAGGAGTGCTGTTTAAATAGAGCGTGGTTAATTGGAATCCTGATGTTAAGCAAGATCTAACTCTGACACGACCAGGTTTGGCGTGTGGCGTGTGTTGCCATGGCAACACTTCTCGGTTCCAACATATCCACCTTTCGTAGTCTCGCATAGCCGCGAACTTACGTCGCACGTGATAAAGTTACTCTCGAAGTTACCCTGCTAAGCCAGAAAACCGGCTTCGTAGTATAGGCCACTTATAGGATTTTGAGTTTTTGCAGTGTTCAAAATAAATGTATGATACAGGCTGTACCGGAGCACATTAGGGACCAGTGCTACTTGGTGCTTTTTCCAGCAATGACTCCTGAGCTAAAATTGATAGTTAGCATGATTAAGTTTTTATTTTACACCCTCATCACTCCACAATGCTATGTTATCTTAAAGCCTGTATGTAAGACGCGTTAGCCACGCAACGACAGTGGTCATAATTAATTGAAACCTAGTCCTCCGCAGGGCTAACTTTACGTGAGCTAGTAGCGACAGTAACGTTAATCTTATTTATTATTATTATTTATTATTATTAGCGCTTAGCGCTGTACTGCTTTAAGATGGCGGCTGTTTAATAACGCTGCCCATACGCGGCCGAGTCTGTCATTGCGCATCTAGTTCAACATACATGTGATCTTTATGAGACGCATCAGACGCTAGCTGTTACCAACGTAGCATCGTGCGGGCTAGTATTTGGCAACGTCGGCGTCGTTTGTGGCGGCTGTCAGCTGCAGTAAGTTTTTTTTCCCCCCCTTCTTCCTCTCCGCACGTGACAGCGCGTTGTCCCGCATTAAAAGTAGTCCGAGCAAAACGTGATGCTTAGAGCTGTCAAAATAAACGATTACTCGAGGTGAATAAAATTACTCGGATCAGTTTTTAAACTCGAGTTACTCGAGTTGCTCGAGTACTCGTTTCAGCTCTACAGTATTTGAGAAGTACTGCCTTACAGTAAGTACGGTTTTCCCTCCTTTAATATACTTTAATTAAGAACAGCTTTAATCTAAAACTGCATTATGTTACAGTATCTTACAATGATGCAGTTTTAATAAATATTTAGAGCAACTGCGTTACTGTAATTTAAATTGATTGGATGCCAGTGACAGCATTAAACGTCCAATCCCTTTTGATTGCCCGGGCTGGCACTCATAGTCAAAATGGCTTGGCTATCACCGTAAATGGCAGTCAGTGTTTTGCTTTTTGAGTCAAATTCTTTTAGGAGGTACTTAAGAGTCAAAACTTTAGAATGTAGATTCTCATTATGTGTGTAGCAGGTACGTGCAGGGCGGGGTGGGGGGGGTAGGTGCTTGAGCACCTGCCACTTTGCCCTTACATGCTCAAAGTGCCCGTTTTGACCAGGCTTTTTTTTGTCTGCGTATGTGTGTGCTGGCCGATTGTGCAAGCATGCCACCGCGTACTTTACTCGAACACTGAAAACACCTTTGGGAAAAAAAAAATATTTTTTTAAATGTCTGCGTGCCGCTAAAATGGCATAAACCCACCCTCTCCACTGCACGCCCACTTACTTGCAAATAAGCAGTGTTGTCACGGTTTACTTGAAAAAGGAATTTAATTACTGATTACGCCTCAAAAAAGTAATCTAGTTGCTTTACTGATTACTTCATTATCAAAGTAACTAAGTTACTTTAAAAGTAATCTATCAGTTACTTTTTACCCATTTTTCTCCCTTTGCCACCCCAACATAAGAATGACAACAGAAAAATGCCCTTTCCGATGATTGAATGTAAAGGGGAATATCAGAATTTTTCACATAAGCACCGCTGAATCTCGCTAGCGTAGCCACTCTGGAGCCCTGAAACTAACAAATATCTGACAGACTGCTTGGAATTTGTCGAAATCAACTCCACCGACCAATTAAACCCCGCTAACTCTAAGATTAAGCCTGATGTCAAAACTGAATTTCGGGTTATGGTTAACAGCATATCAGTGCCAGTGTAAAACAATACAAACTGACTGCACAATAATCAACAACACACAAATGGATTGTACAGTGCAATAAACACAAAGGTGGTGGCGGGCGCGGATGCACGTGCACAACCAGGAAGTACTCCTCTCAACACACATGCGGTCAATTTGGCCACAAAACGTGGCGGCAACTAAGCACTTTACACTCAATCGGACTTACAACACATCCCACAGATGCTAAACGAACACATCACCTCACGGCATAAATGTGCAACATGCATATGATGTAAACAAAGCTTGCCAACTTGGAGCGATGATTGCCCGTCGTTGCGACGGCAAAGCTCCGAAATGGCCGCGCATGTAGGGGGTCCGACCTTTTGCTGATAACCTCCAGAATGAAGGAAAAACACTCGCCTTCATTCATGGATATCCACAGATCGACATTCCCTGGCAACGTCTCAACACTCGGCTCGAATGTCCACCTGCCTGGCCCATGCCTTTGTCAGTCCCACAACACATGTCACGCGAGACCAAAACAGGAAGTAGCTGAGAGGCTGTTATGGAAACACGTACCGGGAACCTTTTATTTTAGCATTTTCTATTCAAAATGCTCTCCGTACATGACTACAATATTTTTCATTCTACATACATTATGAGGCAATGAAAAAATAGTAATGCAGAGACACTAAGGAAACTAACTTTAATCAGATTACTGGTGTAGAAAAATGAACGCGCTAGATTACTCGTTACTGAAAGAAAGTAATCAGATTACAGTAACACGTTACTAAGTAACGCGTTACTGACAACACTGGAAATAAGCCATTGGTGTAGCCACTTGTCCCTCAAACATGTCTGACCAATAGTGAAGTGCAACATTTGTCTAATGGTGTTATACTTATATAGTAATGATTCAATAAAAAAGTGAGTTCAAAACCTTTTGCACTTCAATCAAAATAATAATTTCAAATGATAATAAAATTTAAAATAAATAATTTAATATTTTTTGAGGAAGGGCAATTTTATCTTTGTATATGAATTTTTCTTTGAAAATATTTTGGGGGATTGAAGCACCATGTTGTTCCTTTTTGAGTCTCAAATTTATTTTTGCATTGAAACTTTTTTTTTTTTTTTGGATTGAAGTGACTTTGTTGATTGAAAATATATATTTTGATTGAAGCACCGTTGTTTTTGATTGAAGCACCTTTTTTGTAATGAATAATAAAGACACAAATCTATCTCCATAGTTATTGAAAGAGAAAAACTTAAGAAAGCTTTAAAATTAAAACCACCGGGGAGTCTTTGTTTTTTTAAATTTAAGATTTATATTTCATTTTGAAGACATGCCTCATTAGGAAAGGAGGTTGAGGGATTAAAAAAAAGAGCTGGATGAGGCTGCTAAAGGCAGTGGATGCCTCATCAGCTGGGTGAATAGCACAATTGATAAGAATAACAATTTGCAAGGATATTCAGGTATGAAATACAACAATTAAAAACAAAAGTACAATGTTATTGTTGTATTTCATTTTATGTCATTACTTCATTAATTATTATGTGCTAGATTTGGCAAATATGGATAACAATAAAATAGTAATTTTGAAAAAAAACTGCTGAAGGTGGCTCAGTGACCATCTGATGTGGTTTGTTCTCATATGAACAAGTTGTGGAAGGAAGTTTTGATGTAGAGGTTGAAGGAAGAAAAGAGGCAAACACTGACTGAGTCACAGCCAGAAAGTGTTGATGACAGTGTTGATTTCTATTCACTATTCCCTATCCCCCCCTCCCAATTGAAGTCTGTCACAATCACAGCCAATTATACTGTAAAGGTTAAAATGGAAGTTTTTGTAAGTTATATTAAATACTAGTTAATGTGCCCCTTTTGATCTATGAGCACCTGCCCCTCCATCGGTCTCTGCACGGCTCTGCTGTGTAGTATGTCATATGCTGTTTTATGCCCATAGTGACTTGAGCATGAGGAAACTTTTCGTGCCTCCTCTCAAAGCTGCACTTCAACTATTGCCGGGCAACGCCGCATTCCCTCTTACCCCCCTCCCTCCAACTTTTCAACGGATGCTCAGGCCAACAAGTGCACACTTTTGCGTCATTTTTCCTCGCATAATGAGTGTAATTAATCAGTAGGGCTGTTGTGAGGTGTTTCACTTCAGAGTGCTTTTACGACCCGAGCGGGCAAGACTGCGGGAGAGCGTCGTTTGTTATGGAAGCCATCCCTCATGTCTTTCTGCGGCCTAATTACAAGGATGCAGCTGTCCCGGTGCACCCGAGAGCCACTGTTGCATCTCCTATACTCCTCCTTCGTCGCCTCTTCATTTAACCTACCAGGCAAAGATAGCTACACTGCAGGCCAAAAGTATTGGCACCCTTGCAATTTAGTCGGATAATGCTCAATTTCTCCCAGAAAATGATTGCAATTACAAATGCTTTGGTAATAATATCTTCATTTATTTAGCTTGCAATGAAAAAACACAAAACGGACTGAAATTTTTTTTAAATCATTATCAGTCTACACAAAACTCCAAAAATGGGCCAAACAAAAGTATTTGCACCCCCAGTCTAATACTTGGTAGCACAACCTTTAGACAAAATAACTACGAACAACTGCTTCCGGTATCTATTAATGAGTTTCTTACAGTGCTCTGCTGGAATTTTAGACCATTCTTCTTTGGCCAACTGCTCCAGCTCTCTGAAATTTGAAGGGTGCCCTCCCCAAACTGCCATTTTCGGATCTCGCCACAGGTGTTCTATGGGATTCAGGTCTGGACTCCTTGCTGGCATAAGCGAATTTTAAGGGGGGGGGGGGGGGGGGGGGGGCAGGCCCCCTGTTGGCCGAAAAGTGTAATTGCATTAACTTGACTTTCCTATATACCAGTATATTAAATATGTAAAGCAATAAAACTGCAACAAAAATGAATGAAATGAACAAAAAAAAAAAATTTTTATAATGGGTCAAAATTATTTTTCGAACAGATCATGTGACATGTCATTTGCTTTGCATATAATTAAAAAAAAAAAAAAAAGCTATTATGTTTTTGAAATGATTTTTTTCTTTGATTGAAAATATTTTTTGTCAATTGAATCACCTTTTTTGGGGATTGAATGATTTCGACACCAATGTCCTACCCACAATAAAACACAACACAATAAAACACAAACACAAAAATGATTGCTGATTGTTGATAAGTGTTCAAAAGTAAATTTTTCAATCTCGAATATTTTTTTCGCATTCAAAAAAGTTTTCTATGATTGAAATTTTTCTTTTGATTTAAGTGATTTTTCTTTTTGAAAATATATATTTTTGGAAGCAACTTATTTTTGATTAAATAATAAAGACAAAAACGTCCTAGCCAAAATGTGACTCAAACACAAATCAACATTACTATAATTAAAAAAGATAAATAAAATAAATAATAAAAATAAATAAATAAATTTTTAAAAAAAACATTTATCAAAGAAAAATAGCTTTCGCCTGAATTTTTTTGAGTTTCAAATTTATTTTTGCATTCAAACACATTTTTTTTTTTTTTAAATTGAAAATATATGTTTTGGTCGAAATAACTTTTTTTATTGAAGCAACTTTGTTTTTTGATTGAATAATAAAGACACAAATCTACCTCCATATGGCTCCGCCCAGGGGCTACAATTTTTGACTGGGGTAACGACAGTGGCACGACACCGGCGGGCGTACCATATTCAATGGATGACAATCTTGGCAAAAAGTATTGCCTAAGCAGCCTGATTTAGAATTCCCCTCAAGAATGATGGGAAACAAAAAAGGCTTATTGTCAATTTATATTCTTATAAGTTAATTTTTTTGCTGAAACTGCGTTTCGGGGCCATCAACATGTTGTGCCCCTTCTGCCCCAAAAGTCAAACTCCGCCTATGCTTGCTGGCCACTTTAGAAGTCTCCAGTGCTTTCTCTGAATAAATTTTCTTGTGCTTTTTGAAGTGTGTTTTGGGTCATTGTCCTGCTGGAAGACCCATGACCTCTGAGGGAGATCCAGCTTTCTCACACTGGGCCCTACATTTTACTGCAAAATTTGTTGGTAGTTTTCAGACGTCATAATGCCATGCACACGGTCAAGCAGTCCAGTGCAAGAGGTAGCAAAGCAACACCAAAACATCAGGGAACCTCCGCCATGTTTGACTGTGGGGACCATGTTCTTTTCTTTGAAGGCCTCGTTTTTTCCCCTGTAAACTTTATGTTGATGTCTTTTCCAAAAGCTCTACTTTTGTCTCATCTGACCAGAGAACATTCTTCATAAACGTTTTTGGCTTTCTCAGGTAAGTTTTGGCAAACTCCAGCATGGCTTTTTTTTATGTCTCTGGGTCAGAAGTGGGGTCTTCCTGGGTATCCTACCATAGAGTCCCTTTTCATTCAGACGCCGACGGATAGTACGGGTTGACACTGTTGTACTCTCGGACACTGTTGTACTGCAGGACAGCTTGAACATGTTTGGATGTTAATTGAGGTTCTTTATCCACTATCCACACAATCTTATGTTGAAATCTCTCCTCAGTTTCTTTTCCGTCCACATCTATGGAGGTTAGCCCCAGTGCCATGGGCTTTACAGTTATTGATGACACTGCGCATGTAGACACAGGAACATTCAGGTCTTTGGAGATGGACTTGTAGCCTTGACATTGCCAATGCTCACTCACAATTTGCTTCTCAAGTCCTCAGACAGTTCTTTTGTCTTCTTTCTTTTCTCCATGCTCAATGTGGTACACACAAGGACACAGGACAGGGGTTGAGTCAACTTTAATCCATTTTAACTGGCTGCCAGTGTGATTTAGTTATTGCCACCACCTGTTATGTGCCAAAGGTAAGTAACAGGTGCTGTTTTTCAAAGGGTGCCTCGCGCTTCAAACTTCGTGCCCTCAGTCAATCGCGGATTTTGGCGGAAAAGAATAAATACAGATGAGCTGTCCCGATCCGATCACGCAGTCTTACTCTCCCTCCTGCTGCTTTTCTTGGTCAGGCAGTGCATTGGTTGTTTGTTAAAGTTAACTATGACTGACAGACATTAAGGTTTGATCTTGACAGAGATGCTTGGAAGTCGAAACCTCAAAGCACATCATGCATCAATCATCGTTTAACTTTTTAAACAGTTGCTGTGGCAACTCTGTGTGAAAGTGAGCATCTTGAGCTGATTTGAGTCACTCAATGACGCATTTAAGAAAGACCAGCATTTTTCTAAATTATTATTGTTTCAAAATAATTAGGTCGGACAGTAACATGTTTAAAATTCATTATAATTATTACATCTGAAGTGCTTAAAAACCATTTATTTAAATATATATGTTTTTTATTTAATGATACTTTGGGAAAAAAGTGATAAAGCATGTCTTATACAGTATGTATCTTTTTCCAATTAAAAATCTGAATAAAAACATTGAAAACACACACACAAAAAATTGTTTTTGGGGGGGTGGGGGCACTCCTTCGCATTTTTTCACTTATTGTGGCGGGTTCTGGACCCCATTAATCGCAAAAAACAGGGATCACTGCACCCTGAAAAATACAAGTCTCACGCTATGCTTACAGAACATTTTCTAACATATCAAATGCATCTAAACAGGTTACATTTTGAAAATATTTGCCGTTTCCAACCTGGATTGTGTTGGCCACCTGCTATTTTGTGGCACATATGAGGCACAGTGGAACAGTCCAGGGTTACAGTATGAAAGCAGATCCACTTCACAAAAAAAAAAGGACAAATAATGGCGCATTATTAAATCGAAGGTTATTCAAACTCGCGGTTTATAACGAAACTAAAATTATCACATTTGCGGTCGGCTTCTAGCCACACGTCGCCTAGGACATATAGTCACCCAGGGCCGGGTCTGTCTCTTACATATACTACTCCTTCTCAAAAAATTTGCATATTGTGATAAAGTTCTTTATGTTCTGTAATGTACTGATAAACATTAGACTTTCATATATTTTAGCTTCATTACACACAACTGAAGTAGTTCAAGCCTTTTATTGTTTTAATATTGATGATTTTGGCAAAAAAGTCAAGAAAAAACAAAAACCCTTATCTTAAAAAATTAGCATATCATGAAAAGGTACTCTAAAGAATCTACTAACCTAATCATCTGAATCAACAAATTAACTCAAAACCCCTGCAAAAGATTCCTGAGGCTTTTAAAAACTCCCAGCCTGGTTCATTACTCAAAACCACAATCAAGACTGCCGACCTGACTGCTGTCCAGAAGGCCATCATTGACACCCTCAAGAAAGAGGCTAAGACACAGAAAGAAATTTCTGAGCGAATAGGTTGTTACCAGAGTGCTGTATCAAGGCACCTCAGTGGGAAGTCTGTGCAAAGGAAAAAGTGTGGCAGGAAACGCTGCATAACCAGAGGAGTTGACCGCACCCTGAGAAAGATTGTGGAGAAGGGCCGATTCCAGACCCACCGTACACAGGCGTGTGCTGGAAATGGGCTACAGGTGCCGCATTCTCCAGGTCAAGCCACTTTTGAACCTGAGACAGCGGCAGAAGCGCCGGACCTGGGCTACAGAGAAGCAGCACTGGTCAGTGGTCCAAAGTACTTTTTTCAGATGAAAGCAAATTTTGCATGTCATTCGAAAATCAAGGTGCCAGAGTTTAGAGAAAGACTGGCCTGGGGTGCTACGTAAGCTGCTGGTGTTGGTCTACTGTTTTTATCAAGGGCAGGGTCAATGCTGCTAGCTATCAGGAGATTTTGGAGCACTTCATGCTTCCATCTGCTGAAAAGCTTTATGGCAATGAAGATCTCATTTTTCAGCACGACCTGGCACCTGCTCACAGTGCCAAAACCACTGGTAAATGGTTTACTGACCAGGGCATTACTGTGCTCAATTGGCCTGTCAACTCTCCTGACCTGAACCCCATAGAGAATCTGTGGGATATCGTGAAGAGGAAGTTGAGAGATACCAGACCCAACACTGTGGATGAGCTTAAGGCCGCTATCGAAGCATCCTGGACCTCCATAACACCTCAGCAGTGCCACAGGCTGATTGCCTCCATTGAAGCAGTCATTTCTGCAAAAGGATTCCCGACCAAGTATTGAGTGCATAGCTGATATAATTAATTAAAGGTTTACTTTTTTTGTATTAAAAAAAACACTTTTTGTATTGGTTGAATGGAATATGCCAATTTTTTAGATAGGGATTTTTGTTTTTTTCTTGATTTTTTTGCCAAAATCATCAATATTAAAACAATAAAAGGCTTGAACTACTTCAGTTGTGTGTAATGAATCTAAAACATATGAAAGTCTAATGTTTATCAGTACATTACAGAAAATAATGAACTTTATCACAATATGCTAATTTTTTTTAGAAGGACTAGTATTTCCTACAATGTACAAGTAAGCATATTTTTGTCTAATATTTTTTTACGTTTCAAATCAGTTTTGTAACTCACTGTTCTTCCCAGTGCGGTGCATGGGAAGTCATCAACAAACCCATCAACAAATTAAAGCTCCATTCAGCAGGTGCTTTAGAGTAATGAAGCTTTAGTCGTAATTTGGGTTGTTGAGCATCATTATCTGTCGCCTGATTTAATTGAAAAACCTGAAGTCGGTACAGATGAAGTTTTAGCTCTCTGTGGAGCATCTGCTCAATCAAGTTTTTGTTGAAACTATCTTAAGACTTTCAACGACTTTATGAACACACCTGAAAAACTTCTTACGGGCCTAGCCATGAGCCATTAGCATGGGAATGTTACGTATGCTTACAAGGCCTAAAATGTCTAAGGCCTCACCTTATCCCAAACTGATACCTGAAATTATATAGTGACTTTTCAATGGGGATTTTACGGACTCCCTGTATTTTGAACATTCTTAAAGTGCATTTTCTGATTAAAGTGGAGTAGAAGCCGTCGGCCGGCTTAATAACTTCCTCTGGCTTGATTGCCGAGCCGGTCAATATTTTATCAGTACAACTTTTTAGCCGGCGCCTGCGGCAGTGACTCATCCGTCAGACGCAAATCTCGCTTGTCATGTCAGACCGTCTGCCATTTGTTTGCGTCGTCATGTGCGACCTTGAGAGATACGCACTCAGGGTTGATTGAGCAGAAGCCGCGTCATTTTTGGAGCGTGTCGAAGGAGATGTCAATCATAATGAGACAGGCAAGTGTAGATTCATCTGTTAATGCAGCGGTGGGATTCATTTGCGGGATGAAACGCTTTACTGGTAAAGCAAAATGAATTTTCATATAGTTCGTCTTACTATTCCAGATTTAAATTATTATTCATTCTGGAAATATAGCCTCTTTCTCATTTTGACTTATGTGTGCTTTAGAAGAAGGGATGGGAAAAGTATTTACACCTTTGCAAATTTTGGTTTAAATACCATAAATTTAGGACTATAAGCCGCTACTTTTTTCACTCATTTTGAATCCTGCGTCTTATAGTCCAGTGCAGCTTATTTGTTGATTTATTTGGGTTAATAGGTAAAACTTTATTTGACAGCGGTGTCATAAGATCGTCATAATTATGACATGACACTGTCATGGGTAGGGTTGGGCATCGAGCATTGACGTGATCCGGGTCTAACACTCCGGTTCTCTCGGAACTTTGAATTTTTTTATTTCGATTTCAGTTTCAATGCCCTGACCGCCAACCGGAAAAAATAGCTGCCAAACACCATCAAAAAGAAGCCACATGAAGACTAGCTCCAGTATGAACAAATCATATGAAGTGGCCAATTTATTTTAGCACAAAAGCGTGTTGCTTCGCTTCACTTAAATGACAACAAAGTAGAATAAATACACCAAAATGATATCAGACGCACTGTTAAATCGTGCAAACTTACAGATTTTGTTTTATCAAGGGTTCCCAAAGATGTGTAGTGCAGAGGAGGTGCGTAGCGTCTGTACACCTCAAGGATTCTTTTCCAACTAAAGTAATATGTTCTTTTTGCCTTACACATAGCAACACCAAAAAGAAAAACTGTAGAGTCCGTAGTTACAATAGTGACATCTTGTGGAGGGATTAACAATATATCAGTTAAATGGTAAATGTTGTTATACTTGTACTTGTATAGCGCTTTTCCACCTTTCAAGGTGAAAGAAATCAAACTTAAAAAGTAGTCAACTAAAGATCAAGGGACTAAACACTCCCCACCTGACATCTGCAAGATGTCAGCCCTTAACTAACTTGTAGAAATACCACCTAAAACAAATGATGCAATACAATAAATGCCTGCAACATAGGACACTCTAAAACAGACATGTCCAAAGTCCGGCCTGGGGGCCAAATGCGGCCCGTGGTCAAATTTCATCCGGCCCCCAGCCTCTGTCATAAAATCAATAACCTCTGGCCCGAACACAGACTTAATGAATTGGTCAGCACTACTGCAACCAGCATATGAAGTAGTTTACACACAAAATGCTGCCCCTCATTTACCCACTAAAAGGCAGCAGCACTTTAACCCTTTATTGCCAAATGTATCACGTTTGATACAACTAAAATTTCATGATTTTGAGACTAATTTAGAATTTTGACATTTCTTTTTGAAAAAAAAAAAGTGATGGATGCAAGTCAACACATGCATTTGCAGGTTCCATGAGAAAAAAAAAAAAAGATTTAGCATGGGTTATAGATATAGAATGCTTATTACACATATTCATTTTGACTTTTCTTTTTACAAACTTGAAAAAAAGGTTTCATTAGGACTTTATTTATCAAATTTAGGGATTCTCTGATAATTGCTTCATGTTGGAGGTATTTAAGGGCTAAGCCACCTTACTCTGTGTGACCCATTACATCTTTTTTCTAAAATGGTGACAATCAACAAAAAAAAGTAAGTTGACTGTGACGGCCGACGCTTCAAGGATAGGTGGAAATTAGACTATTTCTTTACTAAAATACGCAAAAACTGTGTCTGCCTCATTTGCAAAGAGACGTTGCTGTTTTTAAAGATTTCAATGTAAGGCGATATCACCAAACAAGACACTCTGACATGTACGACAAGATAACAGGGAAGATACGCAGTGAGTAATTGAAGCAACTTGAAGCTAGTTTAATGTCACAGCAGCAGTATTTCGCAAGAGCCCAAGAGTCGAAAAAGAAAAAAATAATTAAGCAAATGTGACACACTGAACGGCTTGCTGAAATTTGCTTAAATATGTTGTTCTACGTAAAGGATGTCAGATAAGGTCGGCCCCCGACATTTTTACCACACCAAATCTGGCTCCCTATGCAAAAAGTTTCGACACCCCTGCTCTAAAACATAGGCAAAAGAATATGTGTAAATGTTTTCTCCGTGAGCTTTTGAAAAACAAACATCTTTGTGAACGTGCACTCCTGTGGAAAGAAACTTCATCATATTCAAGTCCAAAGACTGATATTTATACACAAAAAAAAATTCAAATAATAATTTTAAAAAATAATCGAGAAGTTAAGAATTGAATATGAACTATGCAATTTTTTTTTACCCTGCCTATTAAAAGAATCGAAATTGGGAATCGTTTGGAACCGGAATCGAAACGTAGAATCGGAACCGGGACCGTTCAAATTCAAACAATGCCCAACCCTAGTTATGGGCATTAATGAATGCTTATGACAGATGTTATTGAGTGTTATCCGGCAGATTTCGTCACTAACTCAATTTATGAACAGCTCGGATCTTTTACATCCATTCAAAAGTGAGATAATTTGCCCGATGACACTAAATGGCATCTGTCATAAGCATTCATTAATGCTCATGACAGTGTCATGTCATAATTAGGTGGGCTTATGACAGTCTTATGTTGCCGTTATCAAATAAAGTGTTATAGGTTAAAATATTCTGGTGTAAATATCCCATAATACAGGGAGGACAGCTGCAGCTGTATGAACAAATGCCGTTTTCGTGTCAAATTTGGTGGATGGCAGTTTATAGTCAGGTGCACCTTATAGTCCGAAAATTACGGTACTGTTTTCTTCAGATTATTATTATTAGGATTCACCTTAAAGTCTGGCTATTTTTTTTCCTCATAGGTTTTTGTATTAATTTTCAAATATATTTTTCTGATCTATGTGTGGGTTTATTGGTTGGGGGGATCTCTAATATTGCTGTATATTTACACATTTAGTGGCATTTTGAAAATTACTGCTTTGGAGTCTTATCAAATTGTGCCTGATATTTGGACTTTTGTTCCCTTCCCATTCGCAAATCCGAGTTTTTTTTTTCCACAGTTGCCTTGACCTTGGGACTATGGTTTGGCTTTTTTCAGACATCAACATGGCAGGAGAGCCCAAACCATACCGGCCCAAGATGACCACCAAGAGGCCATTGTCATCCCTCTACAGGTTGGGCCATTACTTTATTGGATTACTTTAAATAACAAGTATTATAAGAATTATAAGGAAATAATTTTATTTGCGCTAACATTTTTTTTTTTTAATACTCGTGTGCTTTTTAACATTTTCTCAAATTACTTTTAAATTTCATTGTACACTGTACAATGTACAGCATGTATTTTTAATCTCAAATGTGCATATCATGGCGAATACTTTTGTATTTTCAAAAACAATATTTTTTGTTCAATTTTGGTATTTTCCAATATTTTCATAATTTTGTTCCACTATTTTTGTATTTCCCCCCTTACATTTTTGAAAAGAAAAAAAAAAACCTTTAACCATTTTAAAATATTAAAGCTGAAAGAAATATGAGCCAATACTTAACATTTAAAATACAAAATAAAATCACATAATAAATTAAAATAATTGCAACACAATTAAACCTTACTAAAATTGTATTGGTAAGACATATAAGTATACAAATATAATAGTAATAATTGTCTTTTTGTGTCACACAACTCCTAATTTGTAGGGTGTTGTAATGTTCGCAATTTATACAAAATGTATTTTATAGTTTGATTAAATTAATTGTAATTTTAAGAAATACAATACTCAGAAAGAAACAACCAATTAGATTGAATTTTCTTTCTGTGTGTTTTTCTCCAATATAATTTAACTGAAAAAAATACTTGGTGCCCTTAAATGAAAACACATTCACACTCCCTTCCATGTCTTGTTTATTGGACATTCATTGCAAATCTAAGGCTGCTTATCTCAGTCACCAGTGAATAGGCTTGTCCCCAAAATTTGCTATCATTAAATGAACTGTCAATCAAAGTAGGTTCTGATCATTTGGACGGACTTCATTCAAAGTCTATCCAGGCCCTGCTGCTTTGGTCTAATTTCTTTTATGTCTGTTTTTTTCCCTCAGTGGCTATGAGTTTGACTATGACTACTACAGAGATGACTTCTACAGCAGGTATCTTATCTATATAATGGGCTTCATTCCACATCAATATGGTCTACTGTGGGAGTGGGCAATTTCTGGCGCTAAAAACTTTCAGCCGAAAATATCTTAACTCATTTGCTCCCAGAAAGGTATAAACACGTTCTATTTTTAATTGTTTCAGTGTCCCAAAAACGTATTTATACGTCTTTTACGTTTTTTTTTTTTCAAAAGAGACATCTCTGGGTTATTATTCAATTTACCTCCAAAGCACAAAGCTGAAAATCCATTTTAAAGCAATGAAACTGACCACTGGAGGGCAGTAGCGCATTTCGTAAGACCCGCAACCCGATTCAACGGCAACAAACGGCCAAGCCGCACAGCCGGGGTGCAGGCAGAAGACGACCAAATGGATGACAGGCAGCGGAAGACCGTGCAGAACAACCGGTATGACGCCCGGGATGCCAGGCGCTGGACGACCGAGCAGAATGACCGGGACCACTAATGCAGCGGACGATGCCTTTGAGTCCGTGCTGCTAGCGAGCAGAGCCAGCAGAGACTCAAAAAAATTCATCTTTATGAGACAGGCGGCGATGAGGGAAAAGTTTAACCAGCCAGAACAGCGTCATCTTTTGATTAGTTATGTGTAAATAAATTGTTACTTTGCTATCAAAAGCTTTATTTGTCTTGTTGTTTATCATATTTTGTAAAAGGAAAACATTATTCAGATGTTTGAGATGTAACTAAAGCAAAAAAAAAAAAAAAAAACTTTCATCAGAAATTAACTACGGAAATAACTCTAAGCTATTTTCTAATGCTGATTTCTAAAGAATGGAAAAATATATGAACTAATTTTTTTGTGAAGAGGAGAGTCTAATCTTTCTTTTGGTGGGTTCCATGTTTGTATAGCAATAGAACAGAATTTTCTGTGGGCCTTGCAAAATCAGTCAAAATCCAGTAAAACGGCCGGGAGCGAAAGGCCTTACTCCGGTGAAAATGGCTGGGAGTGAATGAGTTAAGTATTGTCATCCAAAAGACTAAGATGAAAATTAAAAGGGCTGCCAAAAACAACACTGGCTCAGAGTTTGCCACGAAATGTTCACTGCCACCGGGAACGCACCCTCCCAAGGGGTTTCAAACGGCACCTTTCAAACAAAATTTCTCAAATCTCGGAGGTCGTAGAACTTTTTAGAACATGTTTGTGTACTTGTGAGAAGGGACTACACTGCTGGCCAAAAGTATTGGCACCCCTGCAATTCTGTCAGATAATGCTCAATTTCTTCCAGAAAATGATTGCAATTACAAATGCTTTGGTAGTTATATCTTCATTTATTTTGTGTGCAATGAAAAACACAAAAGAGAATGAAAACAAAAATCATTATCATTTACACAAAAAAAAAAAAAAATGGGCCCGACAAAAGTATTGGCACCCTCAGCCTAATACTTGGTAGCCCAAGGTTTAGACAAAATAACTGCGAACAACCGCTTCCGGTATCCATCAATGAGTTTCTTACAATGCTCTGCTGGAATTTTAGACCATTGTTCTTTGGCCAACTGCTCCAGGTCTCTGAGATTTGAAGGGTACCTTCTTCTAACTGCCATTTTCAGATCTCTCCACAGGTGTTCCATGGGATTCAGGTCTGGACTCATTACTGGCCACTTTAGAAGTTGCCAGTGCTTTCTCTCAAACCATTTTCTAGTGCTTTCTGAAGCGTGTTTTGGGTCTTTATCCTGCTCATAATGCCATGCACAAGGTCAAGCAGTCCAGTGCCAGAGGTAGCACAGCAAGCCCAAAACCTCAAGGAACATCCGCCATGTTTGACTGCGAGGACTGTGTGTCGTTTTTCCCCTGTAAACTCTATGTTGATGCCTTTCCCCCAAAAAAGCTCTACTTTTGTCTCATCTGACCAAAGAACATTCTTCCAAAATGTTTTTGGCTTTCTCAGGTAAGTTTTGGCAAACTCCAGCCTGGCTTTTTTATATCTCTGGGTCAGAAGTGGGGTCTTCTTACCATAGAGTCCCTTTTCATTCAGACGCCAACGAATAGTACGGGTTGACACTGTTGTACCCTCGGACTGCAGGACAGCTTGAACTTGTTTGGATGTTAGTCGAGGTTCTTTATCCACCATCCGCGCAATCTTTCGTTGAAATCTTTCGTCAATTTTTCTTATCCATCCACATCTAGGGAGGTTAGCCACAGTGCCAAGGGCTTTACACTTAAGCCTGAGTTATACTCCCGCGTTGCGGTGACGGCGTAGCGACTACGGCGTCATTCGACATTCGATAGTTCTGCGGTGAGGGAACGCGTTGCTCTGTAATTCAGCGCCAAGCCACTAGAGGGATGTGGCGTTATGTTTGTACGGTTTTGGGGCATGCTTGTTTACTTCCGCTAGTCGGAGAAAAAATAAACAATGCAAGATGGAACTCTTGAAAGTAAATATTCTGCTCATCAACACTGAATAAATATTGAACATACAAATGTTGACGGGCAGGCGACGCAGAAGACGGTTTCGAGGCGGTCTGGCCGACTTTTGATGCCGCACAGAGACTCGGGTGGAGAGAGCTAGCTGTGGCGGCTAGCTTCAAACTGGCGTCGAGCACTGCGTTCAAGGTCTACAAAGCCCTCCAGCCTGTTTGCCGTGTCCTACAACCAGCCAGTGGGAAGCCATAGCAGATTTCTGGCGTCTAGGGAACTTCCCAAACTGCGTTGGGAGGCTTGATTTTAAGGTTATCATAAAAAGCACCGAAGCACTCTCAATCAGTGATGATGTATTGTGTGTGTGAACTGTCTGTTATTGAAAATTAAAGATCAAAACAACTCTTTTGACACCAGATCTGTGCTTTATTCTTCATATACTTGAAACATATGTACACAGTAAATGATGAAGTGCACCAACCAAAAATACGACATAAAGTGATAAAAAGTTGGCAGTTTTTGGCCGACTGTGTCACCGCTTCGTGTGGCCACTCGATTCCGACCACCCACGTCTCGGTGGTTCTTCCATTTATTTATTTTTTCGATCGCCGACCTTGCCATTTGGCAGTCACAATAATAATTTTTCATGACGAGACATGCTCTTCGATGATATTCCCGTCGGCTTGGTGCATTTTTGCGTGTAGAAAATAATGTTTGATTCTATTCTACAATGGCGGTGTTTTCGCCCGGAAACAACAGTCTGAACGGACCAATCACAGTCCGTTTTCGCTACGTCTACGCGTCTACGCGACGCGAAGGTTACAAAAATCGAGAGGTGCGCGTCAGGCTACGGCGTAGGGTCGTAACTCGATTCTTCCTTGACGGCGTAGGTCTGACGCAGAAGTATAACTCGGCCTTTATTGATGACACTGTGCACGTTAGACACAGGAACATTCAGGTCTTTGGAGATGCACTTGTAGCCTTGAGATTGCCCATGCTTCCTCACAATTTTGCTTTTGCTCAAGTCCTCAGACAGTTCTTTGGTCTTCTTTCTTTTCTCCATACTCAATGTGGTACACACAAGGACACAGAACAGAGGTTGAGTGCGATTTAGTTATTGCAACCACCTGTTATGTGCCACAGGTTATTTAACAGGTGCTGTCAATTACACAAATTAGATAAGCATCACATGAATTTTCAAAGAGTGCCAATACGGTTGCCCGGCCAATTTTTTTTAGTTTTGTGTAAAATAATAATGATTAAATTTTTTTTCCCATTCTCTTTTGTGTTTTTTCATTGCAAGCAAAATAAATGATATTACTACCGAAGCATTTGTAATTGCAATCATTTTCTGGGAGAAGTTGAGCATGATCCGACAGAAGTGCAGGGGTGCCAATACTTTTGGCCAGCAGTGTATATTTTATTTCCGCCTGATCGTAAAAAAAAAAAAAAAAAAGGGGGCAAAGCGCACTAATCAGAAAATAATAAAATAAAATACCGTATTTTTCGGACTTTAAGTTGCAGTTTTTTTCATAGTTTGGCTGGGGGTGCGACTTATACTCAGGAGCGACTTATATGTGAAATTATTAACACATTATGATATCATTTCACATGTTATTTTGGTGTTTTGGAGTGACACTGATGTTTTGGTAAACTTGTCATTATGTTCTGTATGCTAAAGTTATCTGAATAACTCTTAATAGCTATGGCCACGTTCGCGTTCTGCCTTTGGCAATGTGCGTTCAATTGTATTATTGACTTTTTTTATATTTAAATGCATGTTTTTAGTTTGTGGCGCTTTCACATCCACGCGGGGCCCACTCGCACTTGTTTATGTGAATAAGAGCGCTCACACGGCAGAAAAAGACGGACAGCTATGCAGCTCTGAGTGAGTGGAAGAGTTAGCGAGAGAGAAACACAGCTGCGAACCTGCGTTCATTGTTTATGCGTGTAAAATATAGGGGTGCACGATATCCATTTTTTGAAACCGATACCGATATCGATAACTTCCTGCTCCTCAAGGCCGATACCAATACGATAACCGATAATATATATAAAATTTTTCAACGTATATTCACCTGAGTTTTTGAACACCTGTATGTCAAAGATACTAGTGGTTGATTCAGCATAGACTTGCCTTCGACCGAACCAGAATTTTCATGATGACATGAACATTATTGTAATAAACAAAACAAAGACAGTAACAAAGCTTTGCATACTGGAAAAACAGGAGTGGAAACAAACGCACACATTCCAATCCGACACCGTGCCAAAAATATTATTATTGGGATGACGTCATTATTCCTATTATCGGACCAATAATTATCGGACCGATAATTATCGTGCACTTCTAGTAAAATATTTCTACAGAGGCAACACCTGTGTGTATCATCTTTTCTGTTGTTGTTGTGTGTTTTCCACCCGCGATCAGACACTTAGAGTCATTTGTGTGGTTGTTTGAACGATGTGCTAATGCTAGCGAACACATGCAAACTGTTTGTGTCATTGCTGTCATAGAACCTAATTATCATTTATTTACCTTGATGCGAACCTGTTTGGTTTCGAGGACGAAATTGATTCAGCAAATTATACGGACGTTCAGCATCGTCATTTGGGAGTTTAGCTCGCTGTATAGCCAGGACCGAGCCGTAGCGTCCTGGTGAGGACAATATATTCGCATTTCGTTGTTCATGCACTGTACACTGTACACTTATTCAGCATGTTGTTCTCTATTGTATTTTTTATTAAATTACCTTTCAAAATGACATATCTGTTCTATGTGTTGGATTTTATCAAGTAAATTTCCTCCAAAAATGCGACTTGTACTTCTGTGCGACTTATATACTGTATGTTTTTTTTCTCTTCGTTGGGCATTTTATGGCTGGTGCGACTTATACTCACTTGCGACTTGTAGTCTGAAAAATACGGTAGTAATAATTTACAAAATTGAAATAAAAAGTGAATTGTATACATGTGTATTATTGGACCTTTCGGTTTTCGTGTTTCCAATATTCAGTTTTAGGCAAAGAATTCTACTTTTAGTATTGTACATCCCTATTGACAATCATTAATAAAAAATGTGCACACCATGCTGGTACATACAGATTGTTAAATATTTGGTGTGGGACTGTACATGCACCAATGTATTGGACATTCAGTACAGTTAAGTTAAGAAATGTACATTATTTTCACATGGCACACATTAGCAAAAGGAAAGTAAGAGCCACTAAAACATCCTCTAGCCATACGTTGACAAACACCTAAACAAATCCAGTGTAGCTCATCTCTGGATTGCGGGCGTCATTGCTAAGAAATTGCAAAAACAGAAAAGAGCTTGGTTACATATTAGTAAATATTCCTGTTTATTTATTTGGACAACTTTTAATAAATTGAAGAATTTGCTGCTAGCAGTTTAATGTTTATTCATTGTGAGTGTTCTCCCTCGCAAATGTGAGGCAAAAATATGATCTTAAAACCAAATTTAAAAGTAGAGAACAAGCGGATGATTTTCCGCATACCTAATAAATATTTGACATGGCTTTGGAGGACATCATAAATGAAGGTTCCCTACTCCTGCGCTCCTCTGTTCCTGATATTAGGCTTACTTTCTGGAGGCAGTTGAGTTTCCTCATTAGAATTAGCATCTGAGGCTATGCGAGCGTATGAGCGTACAGGCCTAATGAATGTCTTGTTGCAAGCTTTTTATTCCTCCACTCTGGGCTTCCTAATGACGCTTTTACCCGAGCGCCGACTGTCAGATTGTCCCCCGGCTGCTCGTTGCTGTCTATTTATCTTGCTTTTTGACATTTTCATGTCTTTGTTTACTTCCCGTGCTTTGAATTATTTCTGAGTCTACGCATGCCTGCTTTGAGTCATTATCTGTATTTTCGGCAGAGACTCGCGTCGTCTGTTTTGATGACTTCTTATTTGACAAAAACTAAAAGACTTGAGGAACTCGACTCGGTTGTTTAAAACTCAGACTTGGCTTGGGACATCATGACTTTGAAAACTTTTTGAATTTCAACAGTTTTTGATCAATCTTAATTCCAAAGAGTCAAGTCGACTGGTGTTCACAACCAAACTTAACAGATTTTTTGCGTTCGGTTCCTTGATTGATGTTGATTGAGGTGGCTGATCGCTGCCAACCCTGCCTGTTCAAATGGATTGGACATCTATCATAAAATAATTGGAATTATTTCAATAGACTACATCTTAAAGCTCATTTGAAAAGTAACGTCTAAAAAGAGGATGACTTCTTGAGATATTCTACAAACAGTATGATTTGGAGGGGGAAAAAAACACATTTTGATTAACACTTGGCTATTAAACGACATTATACAGTGGGGTAAATAAGTATTTAGTCAACCACCAATTGTGCAAGTTCTCCTACTTGAAAAGATTAGAGAGGCCTGTAATTGTCAACATGGGTAAACCTTAACCACGAGAGACAGAATGTGGAAAAAAAAAACAGAAAATCACATAAATATGCAAAATAAGTATTTGGTCACCTACATACAAGCAAGATTTCTGGCTGTCAAAGAGGTCTAACTTCTTCTAACGAGGTCTAACGAGGCTCCACTTGTTACCTCTATTAATGGCACCTGTTTTAACTCATTATCGGTATAAAAGACACCTGTCCACAAACTCAGTCAGTCACACTCCAAACTCCACTATGGCCAAGACCAAAGAGCTGTCGAAGGACACCAGAGACAAAATTGTAGACCTGCACCAGGCTGGGAAGACTGAATCTGCAATAGGTGAAACACTTGGTGTAAAGAAATCAACTGTGGGAGCAATTATTAGAAAATGGAAGCCATACAAGACAACTGATAATCTGCCTCGATCTGGGGCTCCATGCTAGATGTCACCCCGTGGCGTCAGAATGATAACAAGAACGGTGAGCAAAAATCCCAGAACATCATTAACACAATGCGCCGCCAGGGACACAAATTCTGCACTGCCAGACGTGTCCCCCTGCTGAAGCCAGTACACGTCCAGGCCCGTCTGCGGTTCGCTAGAGAGCATTTGGATGATCCAGAAGAGGACTGGGAGAATGTGTTATGGTCAGATGAAACCAAAATACAACTTTTTGGTATAAACACAAGTTCCCGTGTTTGGAGGAGAAAGAATGCTGAATTGCATCCGAAGAACACCATACCTACTGTGAAGCATGGGGGTGGAAACATCATGCTTTGGGGCTGTTTTTCTGCATAGGGACCAGGACGACTGATCTGTGTAAAGGAAAGAATGAAAGGGGCCATGTATCGAGAGATTTTGAGTGAAAATCTCCTTCCATCAGCAACGGCATTGAAGATGAGACGTGGCTTGGTCTTTCAGAATGACAACGATCCCAAACACACAGCCAGGGCAACAAAGGAGTGGCTTCGTAAGAAGCATTTCAAGGTCCTGGAGTTGCCTAGCCAGTCTCCAGATCTCAACCCCATAGAAAATCTGTGGAAGGAGTTGAAAGTCCGTGTTGTCCAACGACAGTCCCAAAACATCACTGCTCTAGAGGGTATTTGCATGGAGGAATGGGCCAAAATACCAGTAACAGTGTGTGAAAAGCTTGTAAAGAGTTACAGAAAACGTTTGGCCTCCGTTATTGCCAACGAAGGGTACATAACAAAGTATTGAGATGAACTTTGGTATTGACCAAATACTTATTTTCCACCATGATTTTCAAATAAATTCTTTAAAAATCAAACAATGTGATTTTCTGTTTTTTTTTTCCACATTCTGTCTCTCATGGTTGAGGTTTACCCATGTTTACAATCACAGGCCTCTGTAATATTTTCAAGTGGGAGAACTTGCACAATTAGTGGTTGACTAAATACTTATTTGCCCCACTGTAATTGAAGTTGTGTCATGAAGTGGTTTTGAGTACATTATTTATAGAGGTGCTCCATATGCACACAGGTTTGATAAATTGCCCAATTATGTAATCACTAGCAGTATGGCCCAGCATTGCTCAGGTCTGTGTAACGTGAACGCAATACAACCATATCGCAGATAAAACATACTTTGCTTAGATATGCAGCTGTATTGTAGTAATAATAAAAGGAAACCATATTGTCGCAAGCAACGTGGAATAAAATGAGAATTTTAATGTTTCACCGTTGCTGCTCTTGTGCTCCATACACCGCACAACCCCAGGAGACAGTGTGTTTGTTGAACGGTAAACACCAGAACATAACAACGGCAACCACAACTCTCAGTCACGGTTGCCGTAATTACCCATGAACCATTGCCCGTGTAACACATAATAAATAACCTTCAACGACTCACCAGGTTCAAGACAAAATCACTTAGGACTTGAAATTTGAGGTTTACAGGAGTCTTGTAAATTTGACTAAGTTGACCGAGTCTCTGAATTAGGGCAGTTTAGGCTAGAACAACTTGGTCGCATCTGTGGGGGAAAAAATAACCTGGGATTGAAGCATTTGAATCACAAGTGTGGTCATATCGCAAGACATCACTGTGTTAAACATTTCAATTCCCCTTGACAGTGATAATTGTGTCTTCAGACTGCTTGAGTACCATGGTCGTGTGATGCCGCCCACCAGGGCCGTCATCCCGGTCAAGCGCTCTCGGCTCGTTGTGCCGTCCACCCCACGTAGAGTCAAGTCTTCATTCTCTGTCCGGGCCTGCTCTTCCCCATCTTCTTCCTCTTCTTCTTCTTCCTCCCGGCTGGTCAACGTTGCCTCATCTGTCACAGGACCCAAGCGTACGTACTCTTTTCAGCTTTCTTAAACTACAGGTATGACTCTCCATTCACTGATTTTTAGCCACTGGTATATATAGTATATTGAATTATAAATATTGTGAAACAATAGATTCTGTATATGTTGTAGTGGTACTGTTTGGCAGTGACTGGAAGGAAAATGAAAAGGAAAATGAGCTCACAAAACATGATATGACAGAGCATTTGGTTGTCATGGATCAGACATTTCCAAAGTCCGGCCCCGGGGCCAAATGCGGCCCGTGGTCAAATTTCATCCGGCCCCCAGCCTCTGTCATAAAATCAATCATGTCTGGCCCGCACACAGACTTAATAAATTGGTCAGCAGTACTGCTACCAGCATATGAAGTAGCTTACACACTAAATGCTGCTCCTGATTTTCCCACTAAAAGGCAGCAGCACTCTAAGCAACATTACCCCGTGTTACCCTTTATTCCCCATTTCTAAAATGGTGACAATCAACAAAAAAAGAAAGTTGACTGTGACAGCCGACGCTTCAAGGATAGAGGGAAAGTGGACTATTTCTTCTCTAAAATACACAACAACTGTGTCTGCGTCATTTGCAAAGAGACAGTCGCTGTTTTTAAAGAGTTCAATGTGAGGCAATATTACCAAACAAGACACACTGACATGTACGACAAGATTACAGGGAAGATACGTAGCGAGAAATTGAAGCAACTTGAAGCTAGTTTAATTTTACAGGAGCAGTATTTCGCAGGAGCCCCAGAGTCGGAAGAGAATGCCAAAAAGGCTAGTTGCGAGATTGTTGAAATAATTTAGGGCTGTCAAACGATTAAAATTTTTAATCGAATTAATCACAGCTTAAAAATTAATTAATCGGAATTAATCGCAATTCAAACCATCTATAAAACATGCCATATTTTTCTGTAAATTATTGTTAGAATGGAAAGATAAGACACAAGACGGATATATATATTCATCATATGGTACATAAAGACTGTATTTGTTTATTATAACAATAAATCAACAAGATGGCATTAACATTAACATTCTTTTAAAGCGATCCATGGATAGAAAGACTTGTAGTTCTTAAAAGATAAATGTTAGTACAAGTTATAGAAATTTTATATTAAAACCCCTCTTAATGTTTTCGTTTTATTAAAATTTGTAACATTTTCAATCAAAAAATAAACTATGGTAGTAGCTCGCCATTGTTGATGTCAATAATTACACAATGCTCATGGTGCTGAAGCCCATAAAATCAGCCACACCCAAGCGCCAGCAGAGGGCGACAAAACACCAAAAAACACAAGTAACAAGTCGACATGACACTGTGCTGTCATTTTAATCTGTTTGAGCGGGGCATGTGCGTTAATTGCGTCAAATATTTTAACGTGATTAATTTAAAAAATTAATTACCACCCGTTAACGCGATAATTTTGACAGTCCTAAATTAATTTTTTAAAAAAATAATAAAGCTAATGTGACACACAGAATGGCGTGCTAAAATTTGCTTAAATATATTGTTCTACGTAAAGGACGTCAGCCAAGGTCAGCCCTCCACATTTTTACCACACCAAATCTAGCCCCATTTGCAAAAAGTTTGGTCACCCCTAGATCATTGGCCTTGGATTCAAAGTTCGAATTATGGCAAGGCGAGTCAATGATAATCAACTTTCTTCTCATGAAAAACAAAGTTGTAGCAGTCGCTGCTTACTACATGTGCATAAGGCACTGTGGGCACCACATGGTCTGAGGGGCACGCCCGCAAGTAGTTTAAAAAAAAAAAAAAAGTATACACGTGCCCAAGCAATACTATCCTATGTGGGACAGTGTTAATACTTGTATGTTTTCACCATAGGCGGAGTTTGACTTTTGTCGAGTGGGGCAAAACATGTTTATGACCCTGAAATTCAGTGTCAGCAATAGAGGTGGGAATCTTTGGGTACCTAACGATTTGATCATGATTAAGATTCGGAGGCTCCGATTCGATTATAAATCGATTATTGATGTCACCCAAACCCCCCCTTTTAATGTTTTGTACATTAGTTCCAAAATAATGTAAAAAAATCCTATTAGGCTAAACCAAACAAGTATCAAGTTAACAGTTAAAAACACTAAACAAAATACTCAAGTCCCCATTCTGTATCAGCAGCTTTAAATTACATTCAATTAATTTAATGATGTGAATCAACCGTTAAAGTTGATGAAATTGCTCCCGTTATTCCATAATTTCCCTTCTGTTTACTTTCAATATGTCAAAGTTTTAAAACTGTTTCATTATTTAGATCGATTCAAGTCAAGATTTTGCTGATTTAGGAGTATTTCAGATAAAAAGTTAATTAGGTTCGCTACAACAGAGCCTTCTAGAGAAGTCTACTGCTTTAAGATGGCGGCTGTTTACAACGCGGCAACTACTAAACGGCAAGCCTGTCATTTCGCATCTAGTTCTTTTTATATGTTCTAACACCGCGGCCGTCTGTCATTTAGCATCTAGTTCTGCATATATGTGATATCTACTATAGCCATATGTGGTCGTATGTTTGTAGCAACTAGCAACTGGGCGTATTTTGAACCAACTGTCGGCCGCAGTCAGGTATTTTTGTTTTTTTTATCTAGCGGCATGAGTTGAACATGATATTTGCTCTTGGTCCGTTCCTCATTGCGTCCTGAAGACCGCGCTGACTGTGTTTTAGTTCTGCTTTACCTGGTATAATTCAATTATCAGAATTTGGATGTTTGTGAATCCTTCTCGAATCTTCCAAGGCCAAATTGCGAATAATCTAAGAATCGGAAGTTTCGCACGCCTCTAGTCAGCAATAAAATTACCCTACAAGATAATTGTATATACAGTATATACCGTATTGGTCAAATATAAGACGGTGTTTTTTGCATTGAAATAAGACTGAAAAAGTGGTTGTCGTCTTATATTCGCGGTCTAGACGTTATGCCCATTCACGACTCGAGATGGCACCAGATATCATTGAAGCAATGTTCTGTCATGACAGATCTCAGCTACTCTCAAGTTTAACCAGTTTGCGTTATTTTATTGCAGTGTTTTTCCTATTCAGATTTGTTTCAAGACTACAGTTACAGTTAGACTTCACTTTGATGGTTAATGCAGTTATTGCAATTTTGTTGTTTTATCACAATAGATGGGTTTATTTACATTTCAAAAACCAGAAGCCATTCATTTACGAATGTGATTGCACTTTAGTTTACGTATTTAATTGTTGAGATATTAAGACTTGAATGAGGCAAAATAACATGTTTTTTCTCTCAGATATATTGTCATAATCATTTGTTTCAGATGTACTGTAATTACTTTCTGTATAAAAATTAATTTGGTGTTCAAAAAGTTTTTTTTTTCAAACTAGGGGGTCGTTTTGTAATCAGGGCCGTCTTATATTCGGGCAAATACGGTATATATCATGACACTGTTCGTGTTCAATCCTCAGTTCAAACACAGTTGTTGTTGAAGCTTTTGAAAGCTTACGTTTAAAGAAATTCTAGATAATCTATCTTGCCTCCTCAGGTGTAGTTTTGGCTAAGCAAAGCAAAGGACGTCTCTAAGGTGCTAGAATAGTCACATAATCTGTTCCAAAAATAATATAGACCCAGTAATAAAATACTTAGTTGGATTCTTGTTTATTTCATTCATTTTTGTGTTTGTTTTATTGCTTTACAACTTTTATAGACAACATTTTACCAGCTACAGTCATGTAAAAAAATTGGGACACCGTATAGAAGCTGTGTTTTATAACATATTTGGTCAAATGGATATTTAATATCAATTTTAACGATCTTGAGGGATTCAATTAATAGAACTAAACAATTAAAACTGACAAAAAAGAATTTTTTTGTATATAACTTTCCATAAAATGTAATTTTAAATAAAGGCAATTTCTCTTGAGGAATAAATTAGGACACCCCCACATTCAGTCCCTCTAAAAATAGCTAAAATAACACGCAGTTGTATCACATCTGGTGTACATGATAGAACATCATTACCCAGTGTTTTGAAGGCTTAAACCTCACATTTAGTTTGGTGTGCCCCTGACTGTTCAAGTGAGATAAAACACCATGGTGAGATCAAATGTGCTGCCTGAGGCCTTCAGAAAGAATATTGTAGACGCTCATGAGTCTGGTAAGGGATTTCAAAAGATCTCAAAAGAATATAAAATCAGCCATTTCACTGTCCGGAAAATAGTCAACAAGTGGAGGACATTCAAAACAGCTGCCAACGTGCCCAGGTCTGGCCGTCCAAACAAGTTCACCCAGAGAGCAGACAGCAAGATGCTAAAAAAGTCTCCAAAAACCCTGAAATGTTATCACGGTACCTACAGCAGGCTCTTGCTACTGTTGATGTGAAAGTGCATGCCTCTACAATCAGAAAGAGACCACAAGTTTAACCTTCATGGGAGGTGTGCAAGGAGGAAACCTTTGCTCTCCAAAAAGGACATGAAGGCCAGACTGAAGTTTGCCAGAGTGAATTTCGACAAAGACCAGGACTTTTGGAATAATGTTCTTTGGACAGATGAATCTAAAATTTAATTATATGGACACCAGAACAGAGGACATGTTTGGCGTAAGCCCAATACAATATTCCAGGAAAAGAACCTCATACCAACTGTGAAGCATGGAGGTGGAAGTATCATGGTTTGGGGATGCTTTTCTGCAGCAGGACCTGGCCAGCTCATCATCACAGAATCCACCATGAATTCTATCATGTATCAGAGAGTGCTTGAGGAACATGTGAGATCCTCTGTCAAAAAATTAAATCTGAAGCGAAACTGGACCATGCAACATGACTTTGGCCCAAAACATACCATTAAACCAACCAAGGACTGGCTCAAAAGGAAGAAATGGAGAGTCCTGGAATGGCCGAGTCAAAGCCCTGATCTTAATCCCATTGAGATGCTGTGGGGTGACTTGAAACGGGCTGTACATGCAAGAAACCCCTCAAACATCTCACAGCTGAAAGTATTCTGCATTGAGGAGTGGGGCAAACTTTATTCAGACCGATGTCAAAGACTGGTAGATGGCTACAAAACCTGTCTCACTGAAGTTATTTCAGCCAAAGGGGATAACACTAGCTATTTAGTGCTAGGGTATCCTAACTTTTTCCTCAGTTAGAATATGCATTTTTGTTGATATATTTGGTTTAATGAGTAAAACAATGCTAATTTTTGTTGTTTACCTGCAAATAAATCATTTTCTTTTCCAGAGATAAACAAGCTCAGACATTGATATGTAAAAATTTCTTTATAAAAAACTGAATATTTAATGGGGTATCCTAATTTTTTCTCATGACTGTAGGCCTTTATTTAAAATTCATATACAGTAATTGGAAAGTCAATTACATGCTATTACATTTTTCGTCTGTTGTGTGTGTGTGTGTGTGTGTGTGTGTGGGGGGGGGGGGGGGGGGGGGGTACTGCCCTGCCTGCTTCTCCTCAATCTCTGCATATGGTTTTCACTCTGTTTTAAAATTGTGTTATAACAGGCTTGAATGTGTCTATGGATCGTTTTGGAACGTATCCTCACCATAAATGGGTCTGCACTGCATATTCATCTGCTGTTTTGTTGGCATGTGTGCTTCATAGTGAAGACAGACCAGCTGCTGAGCATCAAAAAGGAACTGTCGCAAATCAAGACCAAGATAGACTCCCTGCTGGGGAGGCTTGACAAATTTGAAAGGCAGCATGGTATGAAATGGCATGAAAAAAAAAAGCATCCCTTGGAAAAGGAGGAGTTACTGTTCTGATCTTACTGCGTTGGGGTTCCGGTGCTTTCCTTTTTTGCCAGAGATGCAGAGGAAACATGAGGAGGCCTGTGAATGTCACCACGACGACCAGCCCGACCACTCTGGCGGAGAGGATCTGGGGCCGACGGCAGAGGCCGAGGCAGGGGAGATGACAGACGGGGGCGACGATTACTTTGAGGATGAGGGTGCGGGTGACATGGTGAGGTGTCAGAATAATCACATCCAATGTACATGACCTGTAATAATAGTAATAATATAGCTCACTTTTGATCGACAGTCTAATTTTCAGTTTCTAATACGAAATACTGTAACAAAGCCAACGTAAAACCTTTATTATTAATACAGGCTATGTTTGAAGTCACATCAACTTGACCAGGCTTGCAAATAGACACAACTACGATAAAGCAAACTTTTGACTCCCTCGTATTAGTATTGTGAATTTCACATAGGTATAATGCTAACCTTCATTAGCATCTCTTGTTAACTCATTAGCTGCCGTTGATGGTGTAAGACAGGGGTCCCCTAAACTACGGCCCGCGGGCTGGATACGGCCCGCCTCCACATTTGGTCCGGCCCCTTGAACACTTTTTTTTTTTTTCCCTCAATAGTGTTATTTATTTCCTGGCTTTTTTTCTGTGAAGAACCCAGAGAGGGTTATTTGGTTATTATCGATTTAATTAATAGTGTTATTATATTATATTATATTATATTATATTATATTATATTATATTATATTATATTATATTATATTATATTATATTATATTATATTATATTATATTATATTATATTATATATATATAATTTTAGGGCTGTCAAACGATTACAAATTTTAATCGAGTTAATCACAGCTGAAAAATGAATTAATCGTAATTAATCGCAATTCAAACCATCTATAAAATATGCCATATTTTTCTGTAAATTATTGTTGGGATGGAAAGATAAGTGTCACACCTGGGTGTGGGTTGTCATGTCTTGGTATTGTTTTCTCTTCCTGCTTTATTTTGAAGGCTCAACCTCCTGTTTCCACCACTCACCCTTCCTGCTGTCTCACCTGTCTCTGATTATGATTAGCTATTGTTCCCACCTGTGCCCTATTCCTCATGTGCTTAAATTGTTTGTCACTCCCTAGTCTTGTGCCAAAGTGTCTTCGTCCTTCGTCGTCACTACAGCCTGCATTCATAGTCCAAGATATTCTACATTGTGAGTTAATTCATAGTATTCTACAGTTGTGTTCTTTTATGCCTAGTGCCAAGTCCTTTGTTATAATATTCTACTCCAGTGCATTTTGCCTGGCTCTCTTGTTTCTCGTTTTTATTATTTTTGTTTCATAGCCCGTTATTTCCTCCTACTGGAGCGCCCTCAGTTTGTACTTGCCTTTGACCATTTTAAGTTATTAAAAGACTGAATTCTGCATCTGAGTCCGCTCATCTTGTCTAAGTGTGACAATAAGACAGAAGATGGATATACAGTATATATTCAACATACAGTACATAAGTACTGTATTTGTTTATTATAACAATAAATCAACAAGATAGCAATAACATTATTAACTCTTAAAGTGATCCATGGATAGAAAGACTTGTAGTTCTTAAAAGATAAATGTTAGCACAAGTTATAGAAATTGTATATTAAAACCCCTCTTAATGTTTTTGTTTTAATAAAGATTGTAAAACTTTCAATCAAAAAATAAACTAGTAGCTCGCCATTGTTGATGTCAATAATTACACAATGGTGCTGAAACCCATAAAATCAGTTGCACCCAAGCGCCAGCAGAGGGTGACAAAACACCCAAAAACACAAGTAACAAGTGGAAATGACACTGTGCTGTCATTTTAATCTGTTTGAGCGGGGCATGAGCGTTAAATGCGTCAAATATTTTAACGTGATTAATTAAAAGAAATTATTTACTGCCTGTTAACACGATAATTTTGACAGCCCTATATATTATATTGTATTATATTGTTATTATTATTTTTATTTTATTTTATTAGGGCCCGAGCACTGAGCGTGCGAAGGCCCTATTGTTTTGCAAAGGATTATTATTATTATTATTATTATTATTATTATTATTAGGGCCCGAGCACTAGACGTGCGAAGGCCCTATTGTTTTGCAAAGGATTATTTTTATTTTTTTTATTTATTTTTTTTTTTTTCAGGGCAAATGAAAACGGCCAATTTGGAGGCCTGAACATGCACGAAAAGTCACCAAAATTTGCACATACGTCCGGAAAATTGTAAATTTCGATAATTTTGCAACGTTGCAAAAAAATATAACAAAATGGCTCAGTGGCGCCCCCTTGAAATTTTAAAATTGGCCTATAACATTAGGGTATGTCAGCGTAGAGCAATGAAATTTGGGGGGTCTATACCTTGTCCAAAACCGCTCCAAAAAAGCATTTACACGCATATTCCAAACCCAACAGGAAATCGGTTATTTTGGATCAAATATGAAATTTTTATCGATTCACAGGGTGCACATTTGAGACCTTTTCGCCGAGGGAGTTAGTTGGATCATCTTCAAAATTGGTGAGACTGTTCAGGAGACATATGAAATCTTAAGTTTTGAAAATGGTGTGTTTTCATTCACGGGTCTGACCTGGGCGTGGTGCCAAAGTCGACCATTTTTTCGGCAAAATGACAAATTCAGTAAATGACTAATAGTTCCTTGACACAACGTTCAATCTTTTTCATATTTGGCATGTATGTGTGGTATCCCACCCTTAACACGAGTGCATTGAAATATTACCCATTAGGTCTAGCGCCCCCTAGTGAGAACAGGAAATGCCTTTTTTTACGAGACAGGTTCCTCCTCCAAGGGAAAAAAATCTGTTGACCTCAAACCTGCATCAGGGGAGCCTTAAGACCTGTGTTCAGGTGCCTGATGAAAAATATTGAGGTTTCGTTGAGGCGGAGGGGTCCAAACAGGAAAGTGAAAATGAACGTCAACAATTTGTCACGCAAAAAACTTTGAACAGTCATAACTCGGCAGATATACAACATATCTGCGCCAAACTTTCCGTGTTTGTTGAGAGTCATACCCTGAAGGTTCTTGTAGGGGTCATTTGCATCAACTCTACAGTGCCAACTAGTGGCGACAGAAAGAAGTTTTAAAAAAGGCCTTTCCTATTGGGTTTTTTCAACATAGAGCAAGGAAATTTGGGGAGTAGATACCTTATGCAAAACTGCTCCAAAAAGTCTCTTGCACCCGTATTCCAAATCCAACAGGAAATCGGGTATTTTGGATCGAATGTGAAATTTTCATGGGTTCACAGTAGGAGTTTACATTTGGAGGCTTGAATATGCACAAAAACTCGTAAAAATTTGCACATACATGCGGCTTTGGATAACGTTCGATAATCTTGCAATGTTACGAAAAAATGTAACAAAATGCCTCAGTGGCGCCCCCTTGAATTTTTCAAAAAGGCGTTTCCTATTAGGTTTTTTTAACATAGAGTGATGAAATTTGGGGAGTCGATACCTTGTGCAAAACTGCTCCAAAAAGTCTCTTGCACCCGTATTCCAAATCCAACAGGAAATCGGGTATTTTGGATCGAATGTGAAATTTTTATCGGTTCACAGTAGGAGTTTACATTTGGAGGCTTGAACATGCACGAAAACTCACAAAAATTTGGACATACATGTGGCTTTGCATAACGTTCAATAATCTTGCAACGTTACGAAAACATGTAACAAAATGGCTCAGTGGCGCCCCCTTGAAATTTTCAAAAAGGCCTCTCCATTTAGGTTTTTTCAACGTAAAGGGATGAAATTCGGAGAGTCGATACCTTGTACAAAACTGCTCCAAAAAGTCTCTTGCATGCATATTCCAAACCCAACAGGAAATCGGGTATTTTGGATTGAATGTGAAATTTTTATCGATTTACAGTGTGCACATTTTACACCTTGGCACCTAGGGAATTAGTTTGATCATTCTCAAAATTGGCGAGACTGTTCATGAGGCATATGAAATCTTAAGTTATCAAAATGGTGTGTTTTCATTCACGGGCCTGACCTGGGCGGGGTGCCAAAGTCGGCCATTTTTTCGGCAAAATGACAAATTCAGTAAATGACTAATAGTTCCTTCACACAACGTTCCATCTTTTTCATATCTGGCATGTATGTGCGACATCCCACCCTTAACACGAGTGCATTGAAATATTACCCATTAGGCCTAGCGCCCCCTAGTGAGAACAGGAAATGCCTTTTTTTACGAGACAGGTTCCTCCTCCAAGGAAAAAAAATCTGTTGACCTCAAACCTGCATAAGGGAAGGCTTAAGACCTGTCTTCAGGTGCCTGATGAAAAATATTGAAGTTTCGTTGAAGCGGAGGGGTCCAAACAGGAAAGTGAAAATGACTGTCAACAATTTTTCTCTCCAAAAACTTTGAACAGTCATAACTCGGCAGATATACAACATATCTGCGCCAAACTTCCCGTGCTTGTTGAGAGTCATACCCTGAAGGGCCTTGTAGAGATCATTTGCATCAACCCTACAGCGCCAACTAGTGGCAATAGAAAGTCACTCGTTTTTCCAATACATGTCCAGTTCTTTTCAGGTTGGTCATTGTAATTTGAAGACCTATTGTAATACTTATTTACGGCCCATGTCCACGTGTCTCTGTCTGTTGCCGTGACGACCCTTTATCCGCCATTTAAAGGAAATATTTTTTTTCAAAGACTCAGGCAGCTTATATAGCCACAATATTTGGCACACTTCGTCGAATTGGCCCAGTTAGAAGATTAATTTTGGTTTTGAATAAGGGCTTGGCTGCACAGCTCAGTAGTGGCTCCTTTTTTGTAGTACTCTCTCCAATAGGGGTTTTTATCTCTTGGGTGTGGGAATGTAAATAGGCGACTTTCGAGCATGTTATGTTCTAATGAGATGATTAGAGAGGAGCATCTGCCACCACCCTGACCTGCACACAGTCCGAGTTGCGTGACGTCCGAGTTGCGCTAGATTGCGAGGGCCCGTTCAGTCCTGCTTGCAGGCCTAGTTAGGGCCCGAGCACTAAGCGTGCGAAGGCCCTATTGTTTTGCAAAGGATTATTTTTTTTTTAGGGCCCGAGCACTAAGCGTGCGAAGGCCCTATTGTTTTGCAAAGGATTATTTATTTTTTTTTTTTTTATTATTTTTTATTTTTCAGGGCAAATGAAAACGGCCAATTTGGAGGCCTGAACATGCACGAAAAGTCACCAAAATTTGCACATACGTCCGGAAAATTGTAAATTTCGATAATTTTGCAACGTTGCAAAAAAATATAACAAAATGGCTCAGTGGCGCCCCCTTGAAATTTTAAAATTGGCCTATAACATTAGGGTCTGTCAGCGTAGAGCAATGAAATTTGGGGGGTCTATACCTTGTCCAAAACCGCTCCAAAAAAGCATTTACACGCATATTCCAAACCCAACAGGAAATCGGTTATTTTGGATCAAATATGAAATTTTTATCGATTTACAGGGTGCACATTTGAGACCTTTTCGCCGAGGGAGTTAGTTGGATCATCTTCAAAATTGGTGAGACTGTTCAGGAGACATATGAAATCTTAAGTTTTGAAAATGGTGCGTTTTCATTCACGGGTCTGACCTGGGCGTGGTGCCAAAGTCGACCATTTTTTCGGCAAAATGACAAATTCAGTAAATGACTTATAGTTCCTTGACACAACGTTCAATCTTTTTCATATTTGGCATGTATGTGTGGTATCCCACCCTTAACACGAGTGCATTGAAATATTACCCATTAGGTCTAGCGCCCCCTAGTGAGAACAGGAAATGCCTTTTTTTACGAGACAGGTTCCTCCTCCAAGGGAAAAAAATCTGTTGACCTCAAACCTGCATCAGGGGAGCCTTAAGACCTGTGTTCAGGTGCCTGATGAAAAATATTGAGGTTTCGTTGAGGCGGAGGGGTCCAAACAGGAAAGTGAAAATGAACGTCAACAATTTGTCACGCAAAAAACTTTGAACAGTCATAACTCGGCAGATATACAACATATCTGCGCCAAACTTCCCGTGTTTGTTGAGAGTCATACCCTGAAGGTTCTTGTAGGGGTCATTTGCATCAACTCTACAGTGCCAACTAGTGGCGACAGAAAGAAGTTTTAAAAAAGGCCTTTCCTATTGGGTTTTTTCAACATAGAGCAAGGAAATTTGGGGAGTAGATACCTTATGCAAAACTGCTCCAAAAAGTCTCTTGCACCCATATTCCAAATCCAACAGGAAATCGGGTATTTTGGATCGAATGTGAAATTTTCATGGGTTCACAGTAGGAGTTTACATTTGGAGGCTTGAATATGCACAAAAACTTGTACAAATTTGCACATACATGCGGCTTTAGATAACGTTCGATAATCTTGCAATGTTACGAAAAAATGTAGCAAAATGCCTCAGTGGCGCCCCCTTGAATTTTTCAAAAAGGCGTTTCCTATTAGGTTTTTTTAACAGAGAGTGATGAAATTTGGGGAGTCGATACCTTGTGCAAAACTGCTCCAAAAAGTCTCTTGCACCCGTATTCCAAATCCAACAGGAAATCGGGTATTTTGGATCGAATGTGAAATTTTTATCGGTTCACAGTAGGAGTTTACATTTGGAGGCTTGAACATGCACGAAAACTCACAAAAATTTGGACATACATGTGGCTTTGCATAACGTTCAATAATCTTGCAACGTTACGAAAACATGTAACAAAATGGCTCAGTGGCGCCCCCTTGAAATTTTCAAAAAGGCCTCTCCATTTAGGTTTTTTCAACGTAGAGGGATGAAATTCGGAGAGTCGATACCTTGTACAAAACTGCTCCAAAAAGTCTCTTGCATGCATATTCCAAACCCAACAGGAAATCGGGTATTTTGGATTGAATGTGAAATTTTTATCGATTTACAGTGTGCACATTTTACACCTTGGCACCTAGGGAATTAGTTTGATCATTCTCAAAATTGGCGAGACTGTTCATGAGGCATATGAAATCTTAAGTTATCAAAATGGTGTGTTTTCATTCACGGGCCTGACCTGGGCGGGGTGCCAAAGTCGGCCATTTTTTCGGCAAAATGACAAATTCAGTAAATGACTAATAGTTCCTTCACACAACGTTCCATCTTTTTCATATCTGGCATGTATGTGCGACATCCCACCCTTAACACGAGTGCATTGAAATATTACCCATTAGGCCTAGCGCCCCCTAGTGAGAACAGGAAATGCCTTTTTTTACGAGACAGGTTCCTCCTCCAAGGAAAAAAAATCTGTTGACCTCAAACCTGCATAAGGGAAGGCTTAAGACCTGTCTTCAGGTGCCTGATGAAAAATATTGAAGTTTCGTTGAAGCGGAGGGGTCCAAACAGGAAAGTGAAAATGACTGTCAACAATTTTTCTCTCCAAAAACTTTGAACAGTCATAACTCGGCAGATATACAACATATCTGCGCCAAACTTCCCGTGCTTGTTGAGAGTCATACCCTGAAGGGCCTTGTAGAGATCATTTGCATCAACCCTACAGCGCCAACTAGTGGCAATAGAAAGTCACTCGTTTTTCCAATACATGTCCAGTTCTTTTCAGGTTGGTCATTGTAATTTGAAGACCTATTGTAATACTTATTTACAGCCCATGTCCACGTGTCTCTGTCTGTTGCCGTGACGACCCTTTATTCGCCATTTAAAGGAAATATTTTTTTTCAAAGACTCAGGCAGCTTATATAGCCACAATATTTGGCACACTTCGTCGAATTGGCCCAGTTAGAAGATTAATTTTGGTTTTGAATAAGGGCTTGGCTGCACAGCTCAGTAGTGGCTCCTTTTTTGTAGTACTCTCTCCAATAGGGGTTTTTATCTCTTGGGTGTGGGAATGTAAATAGGCGACTTTCGAGCATGTTATGTTCTAATGAGATGATTAGAGAGGAGCATCTGCCAACACCCTGACCTGCACACAGTCCGAGTTGCGTGACGTCCGAGTTGCGCTAGATTGCGAGGGCCCGTTCAGTCCTGCTTGCAGGCCTAGTTTATTAGGGCCCGAGCACTAGGCGTGCGAAGGCCCTATTGTAATGCAAAGGATTATTATTATTATTATTATTATTATTCTTCTTTCTTCATGGCAAATGAAAATGGCCAATTTGGAGGCCTGAACATGCACGAAAAGTCACCAAAATTTGCACATACGTGCAGATTCGCGTAAATTTCGATAATCTTGCGTCGTTTTGAAAAAATGTCAAAAAATGGCTCAGTGGCGCCCCCTTGACCCTTAAAATTTTCAAAAAGGCCTCTCCTCTCAGGTTTTCAACGTAGAGCAATGAAATTTGGGGAGTAGATACCTTATGCCTAACTGCTCAAAAAAGCCTCTTGCACCCATATTCCAAATCCAACAGGAAATCGGTTATTTTGGATCGAATCTGAAATTTTTTCGGTTCACAGTTGGAGTTCACATTTGGAGGCCTGAACATGCACGAAAACTCACCAAAATGTGCACATATGTTCAACTTTGCGTAAATTTTGATAATCTTTGAAAAAAATTAACAAAAAGGCTCAGTGGCGCCCCCTTGAAATTTTCAAAAAGGCCTGTCCTATTAGGTTTTTTCAACGTAGAATGATGAAATTTGGTGAGTCGATACATTGTGTAAAACTGCTCCAAAAAGTCTCTTGCACCTATATTCCAAATCCAACAGGAAGTCGGAAATTTTGGATCAAATGCGAAATTTTATTGATTTACATTTGAGACCTTGTCGCTGAAGAAAATAGTTGGATCGTCTTCAAAATTGGTCAGACTATTCAGGAGACATATGAGATCTTAAGTTTTCAAAATGGTGAGTTTTCATCCAAGGGTCTGGCCTGGGCGTAGTCCCAAAGTTGGCCATTTTTAGGCAAAATACCAAATTCAGAAAATGATTAAAAACTCCGTGATACAACGTTCAATCTTTTTCATTTCTAGCATGTATATGAGATATCCCAGCCTGAACACGACTGCATTGAAATATTACTCATTAGGCCTGGCGCCCCCTAGTGGGAACAGGAAATGGCATTCTTTACGAGAGAGGATCCTCCTCCAAGGGAAAAAAATCTATTGACCTCAAACCTGTTTCAGGGGAGCCTCAAGACATGTGTTCAGGTGCCTGATGAAAAATATTTAGGTTTCGTTGAAGCGGAGAGGTCCAAACTGGAAGTGAAAATGACCGTCAACAATTTGTCTCGCCAAAAACTTTGAACAGTCATAACTCGGCAGATATGCAACATATCTGCGCCAAACGTTCCGTGTTTGTTGAGAGTCATACCCTGAAGGTTCTTGTAGGGGTCATTTGCATCAACTCTACAGTGCCAACTAGTGGCGACAGAAAGAAGTTTTAAAAAAGGCCTTTCCTATTGGGTTTTTTCAACATAGAGCGAGGAAATTTGGGGAGTAGATACCTTATGCAAAACTGCTCCAAAAAGTCTCTTGCACCCGTATTCCAAATCCAACAGGAAATCGGGTATTTTGGATCAAATGTGAAATTTTTATCGGGTTACAGTAGGAGTTTACATTTGGAGGCTTGAACATGCACGAAAACTCACAAAAATTTCGACATACATGCGGCTTTGCATAACGTTCAATAATCTTGCAACGTTACGAAAACATGTAACAAAATGGCTCACTGGCGCCCCCTTGAAATTTTCAAAAAGGCCTCTCCATTTAGGTTTTTCTAACATAGAGTGATGAAATTTGGAGAGTCAAAACTTTGTGCAAAACTGCTCCAAAAAGTCTCTTGCACACACATTCCAAATCCTACAGGAAATCGGGTATTTTGGATTGAATGTGAACTTTTTATCGATTTACAGTGTGCACATTTTACACCTTGGCACCTAGGGAATTAGTTTGATCATTCTCAAAATTGGTGAGACTGTTCATGAGGCATATGAAATCTTAAGTTATAAAAATGGTGTGTTTTCATTCACGGGCCTGACCTGGGCGGGCGGCCAAAGTCGGCCATTTTTTCGCCAAAACACCGAATTCGGAAAATGACTGATAACTCCCTCATACAACCTTCAATCTATTTTAAATCTGCCATGTGTGTGAGGTATACCAGCCTGAGCAGGACTGGATTGAAAATTTACCATTTGTGCCTGGCGCCTCCTAGTGGGAACAGGAAATGCCCTTTTTTACGGGACACACTCCTCCTCTAAAGGGAAAAAATCAATCTACCTCAAACCTGCATAAGGGAAACCTTAAGACCTGTCTTCAGGTGCCTGATGAAAAATATTGAAGTTTCGTTGAAGCGGAGGGGTCCAAACAGGAAAGTGAAAATGACTGTCAACAATTTTTCTCTCCAAAAACTTTGAACAGTCATAACTCGGCAGATATACAAGATATCTGCGCCAAACTTCCCGTGCTTGTTGAGAGTCATACCCTGAAGGGCCTTGTAGGGGTAATTTGCATCAACCCTACAGCGCCAACTAGTGGCGATAGAAAGTCACTCGTTTTTCCAAAACATGTCCAGTTCTTTTCATGTTGGTCATTGTAGTTTCAAGACCTATTAAAATACTTTTTTACGGCCCATGTCCACGTGTCTCTGTCTGTTGCCGTGACGACCCTTTGTTCGCCATTTAAAGGAAATATTTTTTTTCAGAGACTCAGGGAGGTTATAGAGCCACAATAGTTGGCACACTTGGTCGAATTGGCCCAGTTAGAAGATTAATTTTGGTTTTGAATAAGGGCTTGGCTGCACAGCTCAGTAGTGGCTCCTTTTTTGTAGTACTCTCTCCAATAGGGGTTTTTATCTCTTGGGTGTGGGAATGTAAATAGGCGACTTTCGAGCATGTTAGGTTCTAATGAGATGATTAGAGAGGAGGATCTCCCACCACCCTGACCTGCACACAGTCCGAGTTGCGTGACGTCCGAGTTGCGCTAGATTGCGAGGGCCCGTTCAGTCCTGCTTGCAGGCCTAGTTATTATTATTATTTTTTTTTTTTTTCAGGGCAAATGAAAACGGCCAATTTGGAGGCCTCAACATGCACGAAAAGTCACCAAAATTTGCACATACGTCCGGAAAATTGTAAATTTCGATAATTTTGCAACGTTGCAAAAAAATATAACAAAATGGCTCAGTGGCGCCCCCTTGAAATTTTTAAATTGGCCTATAACATTAGGGTCTGTCAGCGTAGAGCAATGAAATTTGGGGGGTCTATACCTTGTCCAAAACCGCTCCAAAAAAGCATTTACATGCATATTCCAAACCCAACAGGAAATCGGTTATTTTGGATCAAATATGAAATTTTTATCGATTTACAGGGTGCACATTTGAGACCTTTTCGCCGAGGGAGTTAGTTGGATCATCTTCAAAATTGGTGAGACTGTTCAGGAGACATATGAAATCTTAAGTTTTGAAAATGGTGCGTTTTCATTCACGGGTCTGACCTGGGCGTGGTGCCAAAGTCGACCATTTTTTCGGCAAAATGACAAATTCAGTAAATGACTTATAGTTCCTTGACACAACGTTCAATCTTTTTCATATTTGGCATGTATGTGTGGTATCCCACCCTTAACACGAGTGCATTGAAATATTACCCATTAGGTCTAGCGCCCCCTAGTGAGAACAGGAAATGCCTTTTTTTACGAGACAGGTTCCTCCTCCAAGGGAAAAAAATCTGTTGACCTCAAACCTGCATCAGGGGAGCCTTAAGACCTGTGTTCAGGTGCCTGATGAAAAATATTGAGGTTTCGTTGAGGCGGAGGGGTCCAAACAGGAAAGTGAAAATGAACGTCAACAATTTGTCACGCAAAAAACTTTGAACAGTCATAACTCGGCAGATATACAACATATCTGCGCCAAACTTCCCGTGTTTGTTGAGAGTCATACCCTGAAGGTTCTTGTAGGGGTCATTTGCATCAACTCTACAGTGCCAACTAGTGGCGACAGAAAGAAGTTTTAAAAAAGGCCTTTCCTATTGGGTTTTTTCAACATAGAGCAAGGAAATTTGGGGAGTAGATACCTTATGCAAAACTGCTCCAAAAAGTCTCTTGCACCCATATTCCAAATCCAACAGGAAATCGGGTATTTTGGATCGAATGTGAAATTTTCATGGGTTCACAGTTGGAGTTTACATTTGGAGGCTTGAATATGCACAAAAACTCGTAAAAATTTGCACATACATGCGGCTTTAGATAACGTTCGATAATCTTGCAATGTTACGAAAAAATGTAGCAAAATGCCTCAGTGGCGCCCCCTTGAATTTTTCAAAAAGTCGTTTCCTATTAGGTTTTTTCAACAGAGAGTGATGAAATTTGGGGAGTCGATACCTTGTGCAAAACTGCTCCAAAAAGTCTCTTGCACCCGTATTCCAAATCCAACAGGAAATCGGGTATTTTGGATCGAATGTGAAATTTTTATCGGTTCACAGTAGGGGTTTACATTTGGAGGCTTGAACATGCACGAAAACTCACAAAAATTTGGACATACATGTGGCTTTGCATAACGTTCAATAATCTTGCAACGTTACGAAAACATGTAACAAAATGGCTCAGTGGCGCCCCCTTGAAATTTTCAAAAAGGCCTCTCCATTTAGGTTTTTTCAACGTAGAGGGATGAAATTCGGAGAGTCGATACCTTGTACAAAACTGCTCCAAAAAGTCTCTTGCATGCATATTCCAAACCCAACAGGAAATCGGGTATTTTGGATTGAATGTGAAATTTTTATCGATTTACAGTGTGCACATTTTACACCTTGGCACCTAGGGAATTAGTTTGATCATTCTCAAAATTGGCGAGACTGTTCATGAGGCATATGAAATCTTAAGTTATCAAAATGGTGTGTTTTCATTCACGGGCCTGACCTGGGCGGGGTGCCAAAGTCGGCCATTTTTTTGCCAAAACACCGAATTCGGAAAATGACTGATAACTCCCTCATACAACGTTCAATCTATTTTAAATCTGGCATGTGTGTGAGGTATACCAGCCTGAGCAGGACTGGATTGAAAATTTACCATTTGTGCTTGGCGCCTCCTAGTGGGAACAGGAAATGCCCTTTTTTTACGGGACACACTCCTCCTCTAAAGGGAAAAAATCAATCTACCTCAAAGCTGCATAAGGGAAGCCTTAAGACCTGTCTTCAGGTGCCTGATGAAAAATATTGAAGTTTCGTTGAAGCGGAGGGGTCCAAACAGGAAAGTGAAAATGACTGTCAACAATTTTTCTCTCCAAAAACTTTGAACAGTCATAACTCGGCAGATATACAACATATCTGCGCCAAACTTCCCGTGCTTGTTGAGAGTCATACCCTGAAGGGCCTTGTAGGGGTCATTTGCATCAAACCTACAGCGCCAACTAGTGGCAATAGAAAGTCACTCGTTTTTCCAATACATGTTCAGTTCTTTTCAGGTTGGTCATTGTAGTTTCAAGACCTATTAAAATACTTATTTACGGCCCATGTCCACGTGTCTCTGTCTGTTGCCGTGACGACCCTTTGTTCGCCATTTAAAGGAAATATTTTTTTTCAGAGACTCAGGCAGCTTATAGAGCCACAATATTTGGCACACTTGGTCGAATTGGCCCACTTAGAAGATTAGTTTTGGGTTTTGAATAAGGGCTTGGCTGCACAGCTCAGTAGTGGCTCCTTTTTTGTAGTACTCTCTCCAATAGGGGTTTTTATCTCTTGGGTGTGGGAATGTATATAGGCTACTTTTGAGCATCTTAGGTTCTAATGAGATGATTAGAGAGGAGGATCTGCCACCACCCTGACCTGCACACAGTCCGAGTTGCGTGACGTCCGAGTTGCGCGAGATTGCGAGGGCCCGTTCAGTCCTGCTTGCAGGCCTAGTTATTAGGGCCCGAGCACTAAGCGTGCGAAGGCCCTATTGTTTTGCAAAGGATTATTTTTTTTATTTTTTTTTTTATTTTTCAGGGCAAATGAAAACGGCCAATTTGGAGGCCTGAACATGCACGAAAAGTCACCAAAATTTGCACATACGTCCGGAAAATTGTAAATTTCGATAATTTTGCAACGTTGCAAAAAAATATAACAAAATGGCTCAGTGGCGCCCCCTTGAAATTTTAAAATTGGCCTATAACATTAGGGTCTGTCAGCGTAGAGCAATGAAATTTGGGGGGTCTATACCTTGTCCAAAACCGCTCCAAAAAAGCATTTACACGCATATTCCAAACCCAACAGGAAATCGGTTATTTTGGATCAAATATGAAATTTTTATCGATTTACAGGGTGCACATTTGAGACCTTTTCGCCGAAGGAGTTTGTTGGATCATCTTCAAAATTGGTGAGACTGTTCAGGAGACATATGAAATCTTAAGTTTTGAAAATGGTGCGTTTTCATTCACGGGTCTGACCTGGGCGTGGTGCCAAAGTCGACCATTTTTTCGGCAAAATGACAAATTCAGTAAATGACTTATAGTTCCTTGACACAACGTTCAATCTTTTTCATATTTGGCATGTATGTGTGGTATCCCACCCTTAACACGAGTGCATTGAAATATTACCCATTAGGTCTAGCGCCCCCTAGTGAGAACAGGAAATGCCTTTTTTTACGAGACAGGTTCCTCCTCCAAGGGAAAAAAATCTGTTGACCTCAAACCTGCATCAGGGGAGCCTTAAGACCTGTGTTCAGGTGCCTGATGAAAAATATTGAGGTTTCGTTGAGGCGGAGGGGTCCAAACAGGAAAGTGAAAATGAACGTCAACAATTTGTCACGCAAAAAACTTTGAACAGTCATAACTCGGCAGATATACAACATATCTGCGCCAAACTTCCCGTGTTTGTTGAGAGTCATACCCTGAAGGTTCTTGTAGGGGTCATTTGCATCAACTCTACAGTGCCAACTAGTGGCGACAGAAAGAAGTTTTAAAAAAGGCCTTTCCTATTGGGTTTTTTCAACATAGAGCAAGGAAATTTGGGGAGTAGATACCTTATGCAAAACTGCTCCAAAAAGTCTCTTGCACCCATATTCCAAATCCAACAGGAAATCGGGTATTTTGGATCGAATGTGAAATTTTCATGGGTTCACAGTAGGAGTTTACATTTGGAGGCTTGAATATGCACAAAAACTCGTAAAAATTTGCACATACATGCGGCTTTAGATAACGTTCGATAATCTTGCAATGTTACGAAAAAATGTAGCAAAATGCCTCAGTGGCGCCCCCTTGAATTTTTCAAAAAGGCGTTTCCTATTAGGTTTTTTTAACAGAGAGTGATGAAATTTGGGGAGTCGATACCTTGTGCAAAACTGCTCCAAAAAGTCTCTTGCACCCGTATTCCAAATCCAACAGGAAATCGGGTATTTTGGATCGAATGTGAAATTTTTATCGGTTCACAGTAGGAGTTTACATTTGGAGGCTTGAACATGCACGAAAACTCACAAAAATTTGGACATACATGTGGCTTTGCATAACGTTCAATAATCTTGCAACGTTACGAAAACATGTAACAAAATGGCTCAGTGGCGCCCCCTTGAAATTTTCAAAAAGGCCTCTCCATTTAGGTTTTTTCAACGTAGAGGGATGAAATTCGGAGAGTCGATACCTTGTACAAAACTGCTCCAAAAAGTCTCTTGCATGCATATTCCAAACCCAACAGGAAATCGGGTATTTTGGATTGAATGTGAAATTTTTATCGATTTACAGTGTGCACATTTTACACCTTGGCACCTAGGGAATTAGTTTGATCATTCTCAAAATTGGCGAGACTGTTCATGAGGCATATGAAATCTTAAGTTATCAAAATGGTGTGTTTTCATTCACGGGCCTGACCTGGGCGGGGTGCCAAAGTCGGCCATTTTTTCGGCAAAACACCGAATTCGGAAAATGACTGATAACTCCCTCATACAACCTTCAATCTATTTTAAATCTGGCATGTGTGTGAGGTATACCAGCCTGAGCAGGACTGGATTGAAAATTTACCGTTTGTGCCTGGCGCCTCCTAGTGGGAACAGGAAATGCCCTTTTTTACTGGACACACTCCTCCTCTAAAGGGAAAAAATCAATCTACCTCAAACCTGCATAAGGGAAGCCTTAAGACCTGTCTTCAGGTGCCTGATGAAGAATATTGAAGTTTCGTTGAAGCGGAGGGGTCCAAACAGCAAAGTGAAAATGACTGTCATCAATTTTTCTCTCCAAAAACTTTGAACAGTCATAACTCGGCAGATATACAACATATCTGCGCCAAACTTCCCGTGCTTGTTGAGAGTCATACCCTGAAGGGCCTTGTAGGGGTCATTTGCATCAACGCTACAGCGCCAACTAGTGGCAATAGAAAGTCACTCGTTTTTCCAATACATGTCCAGTTCTTTTCAGGTTGGTCATTGTAATTTCAAGACCTATTAAAATACTTATTTACGGCACATGTCCACGTGTCTCTATCTGTTGCCGTGACGACCCTTTGTTCGCCATTTAAAGGAAATATTTTTTTTCAGAGACTCAGGCAGCTTATAGAGCCACAATATTTGGCACACTTGGTCGAATTGGCCCAGTTAGAAGATTAATTTGGTTTTGAATAAGGGCTTGGCTGCACAGCTCAGTAGTTGCTCCTTTTTTGTAGTACTCTCTCCAATAGGGTTTTTTATCTCTTGGGTGTGGTAATGTAAATAGGCGACTTTCGTGCATGTTAGGTTCTAATGAGATGATTAGAGAGGAGGATCTGCCACCACCCTGACCTGCACACAGTCCGAGTTGCGTGACGTCCGAGTTGCGCTAGATTGCGAGGGCCCGTTCAGTCCTGCTTGCAGGCCTAGTTATTATTATTATTCTTCTTTTTTCATGGCAAATGAAAATGGCCAATTTGGAGGCCTGAACATGCACGAAAAGTCACCAAAATTTGCACATACGTGCGGCTTTGCGTAAATTTCGATAATCTTGTGTCGTTTTGAAAAAATGTCAAAAAATGGCTCAGTGGCGCCCCCTTGACCCTTAAAATTTTCAAAAAGGCCTCTCCTCTCAGGTTTTCAACGTAGAGCAATGAAATTTGGGGAGTAGATACCTTATGCCTAACTGTTCAAAAAAGCCTCTTGCACCCATATTCCAAATCCAACAGGAAATCGGATATTTTGGATCAAATGTGAAATTTTTATCGGTTCACAGTTGGAGTTTACATTTGGAGGCCTGAACATGCACGAAAACTCACCAAAATTTGCACATACATGCAACTTTGCGTATATTTTGACAATCTATGAAAAGAATTAACAAAAAGGCTCAGTGGCGCCCCCTTGAAAATTTCAAAAAGGCCTCTCCTATTAGGTTTTTTCAACGTAGAACGATGAAATTTGGCGAGTCGATACATTGTGCAAAACTGCTCCAAAAAGTCTCTTGCACCCATATTCCAAACCCAACAGGAAGCCGGAAATTTTGGATCAAATGTGAAATTTTATCGATTTACATTTGAGACCTTGTCGCTGAAGAAAATAGTTGGATCGTCTTCAAAATTGGTCAGACTATTCAGGAGACATATGAGATCTTAAGTTTTCAAAATGGTGAGTTTTCACTCAAGGGTCTGACCTGGGCGTGGTCGCAAAGTCGGCCATTTTTGGGCAAAATACCAAATTCAGAAAATGATTAAAAACTCCGTGATACAACGTTCAATCTTTTTCATTTCTAGCATGTATATGAGATATCCCAGCCTGAACACGACTGCATTGAAATATTACCCATTAGGCCTGGCGCCCCCTAGTGGGAACAGGAAATGGCCTTCTTTACGAGACAGGCTCCTCCTCCAAGGGAAAAAAATCTATTGATCTCAAACCTGTTTCAGGGGAGCTTCAAGACATGTGTTCAGGTGCCTGATGAAAAATATTGAGGTTTCGTTGAAGCGGAGAGGTCCAAACTGGAAGTGAAAATGACCGTCAACAATTTGTCTCGCCAAAAACTTTGAACAGTCATAACTCGGCAGATATGCAACATATCTGCGCCAAACTTTCCGTGTTTGTTGAGAGTCATACCCTGAAGGTTCTTGTAGGGGTCATTTGCATCAACTCTACAGTTCCAACTAGTGGCGACAGAAAGAAGTTTTAAAAAAGGCCTTTCCTATTAGGTTTTTTCAACATAGAGCAAGGAAATTTGGGGAGTAGATACCTTATGCAAAACTGCTCCAAAAATTCTCTTGCACCCATATTCCAAATCCAACAGGAAATCGGGTATTTTGGATCGAATGTGAAATTTTCATGGGTTCACAGTAAGAGTTTACATTTGGAGGCTTGAATATGCATAAAAACTCACCAAAATTTGCACATACATGCGGCTTTGGATAACGTTCGATAATCTTGCAATGTTACAAAAAAATGTAACAAAATGGCTCACTGGCGCCCCCTTGAAATTTTCAAAAAGGCCTCTCCATTTAGGTTTTTTCAACGTAGAGGGATGAAATTCGGAGAGTCAATACCTTGTACAAAACTGCTCCAAAAAGTCTCTTGCATGCGTATTCCAAACCCAACCGGAAATCGGGTATTTTTGATTGAATGTGAAATTTTTATCGATTTACAGTGTGCACATTTTACACCTTGGCACCTAGGGAATTAGTTTGATCATTCTCAAAATTGGCGAGACTGTTCATGAGGCATATGAAATCTTAATTTATCAAAATGGTGTGTTTTCATTCACGGGCCTGACCTGGGCGGGGTGCCAAAGTCGGCCATTTTTTCGCCAAAACACCGAATTCGGAAAATGACTGATAACTCCCTCATACAACGTTCAATCTATTTTAAATCTGGCATGTGTGTGAGGTATACTAGCCTGAGCAGGACTGGATTGAAAATTTACCATTTGTGCCTGGCGCCTCCTAGTGGGAACAGGAAATGCCCTTTTTTACGGGACACACTCCTCCTCTAAAGGGAAAAAATCAATCTACCTGAAACCTGCAAAAGGGAAGCCTTAAGACCTGTCTTCAGGTGCCTGATGAAAAATAATGAATTTTCGTTGAAGCGGATTTGTCCAAACAGGAAAGTGAAAATGACTGTCAACAATTTTTCTCTCCAAAAACTTTGAACAGTCATAACTCGGCAGATATACAACATATCTGCGCCAAACTTCCCGTGCTTGTTGAGAGTCATACCCTGAAGGGCCTTGTAGGGGTCATTTGCATCAACCCTACAGCGCCAACTAGTGGCAATAGAATGTCACTCGTTTTTCCAATACATGTCCAGTTCTTTTCAGGTTGGTCATTGTAGTTTCAAGACCTATTAAGATACTTCTTTACGGCCCATGTCCACGTGTCTCTGTCTGTTGCCGTGACGACCCTTTGTTCGCCATTTAAAGGAAATATTTTTTTTCAGAGACTCAGGCAGCTTATAGAGGAGCCACAATATTTGGCACACTTGGTCGAATTGGACCAGTTAGAAGATTAATTTTAGTTTTGAATAATGGCTTGGCTGCACAGCTCAGTAGTGGCTCCTTTTTTGTAGTACTCTCTCCAATAGGGGGTTTTATCTCTTGGGTGTGGGAATGTATATAGGCGACTTTCGAGCATGTTAGGTTCGAATGAGATGATTAGAGAGGAGGATCTGCCACCACCCTGACCTGCACACAATCCGAGTTGCGTGACGTCCGAGTTGCGCTAGATTGCGAGGGCCCGTTCAGTCCTGCTTGCAGGCCTAGTTATTATTATTCTTCTTTTTTCAGGGCAAATGAAAATGGCCAATTTGGAGGCCTGAACATGCACGAAAAGTCACCAAAATTTGCACATACGTGTGGCTTTGCGTAAATTTCGATAATCTTGTGTCGTTTTGAAAAAATGTCAAAAAATGGCTCAGTGGCGCCCCCTTGACCCTTAAAATTTTCAAAAAGGCCTCTCCTCTCAGGTTTTCAACGTAGAGCAATGAAATTTGGGGAGTAGATACCTTATGCCTAACTGTTCAAAAAAGCCTCTTGCACCCATATTCCAAATCCAACAGGAAATCGGATATTTTGGATCAAATGTGAAATTTTTATCGGTTCACAGTTGGAGTCTACATTTGGAGGTCTGAACATGCACGAAAACTCACCAAAATTTGCACATACATGCAAATTTGCGTAAATTTTGATAATCTACAAAAAAATTTAACAAAATGGCTCAGTGGCGCCCCCTTGAAATTTTCAAAAAGGCCTTTCCTATTAGGTTTTTTCAACGTAGAACGATGAAATTTGGCGAGTCGATACATTGTGCAAAACTGCTCCAAAAAGTCTCTTGCACCCATATTCCAAACCCAACAGGAAGCCGGAAATTTTGGATCAAATGTGAAATTTTATCGATTTACATTTGAGACCTTGTCGCTGAAGAAAATAGTTGGATCGTCTTCAAAATTGGTCAGACTATTCAGGAGACATATGAGATCTTAAGTTTTCAAAATGGTGAGTTTTCACTCAAGGGTCTGACCTGGGCGTGGTCCCAAAGTTGGCCATTTTTAGGCAAAATACCAAATTCAGAAAATGATTAAAAACTCTGTGATACAACGTTCAATCTTTTTCATTTCTAGCATGTATATGAGATATCCCAGCCTGAACACGAATGCATTGAAATATTACCCATTAGGCCTGGCGCCCCCTAGTGGGAACAGGAAATGGCCTTCTTTACGAGACAGGCTCCTCCTCCAAGGGAAAAAAATCTATTGACCTCAAACCTGTTTCAGGGGAGCCTCAAGACATGTGTTCCGGTCCCTGATGAAAAATATTGAGGTTTCGTTGAAGCGGAGAGGTCCAAACTGGAAGTGAAAATGACCGTCAACAATTTGTCTCGCCAAACATTTTGAACAGTCATAACTCGGCAGATATGCAACATATCTGCGCCAAACTTTCCGTGTTTGTTGAGAGTCATACCCTGAAGGTTCTTGTAGGGGTCATTTGCATCAACTCTACAGTGCCAACTAGTGGCGACAGAAAGAAGTTTTAAAAAAGGCCTTTCCTATTGGGTTTTTTCAACATAGAGCAAGGAAATTTGGGGAGTAGATACCTTATGCAAAACTGCTCCAAAAAGTCTCTTGCACCCATATTCCAAATCCAACAGGAAATCGGGTATTTTGGATCGAATGTGAAATTTTTATCGGTTCACAGTAGGAGTTTCCATTTGGAGGCTTCAACATGCACGAAAACTCACAAAAATTTGGACATACATGCAGCTTTCCATAACGTTCAATAATCTTGCAACGTTACGAAAACATGTAACAAAATGGCTCAGTGGCGCCCCCTTGAAATTTTCAAAAAGGCCTCTCCATTTAGGTTTTTTCAACGTAGAGGGATGAAATTCGGAGAGTCGATACCTTGTACAAAACTGCTCCAAAAAGTCTCTTGCATGCGTATTCCAAACCCAACAGGAAATCGGGTATTTTGGATTGAATGTGAAATTTTTATCGATTTACAGTGTGCACATTTGAGACCTTGGCACCTAGGGAATTAGTTTGATCATTCTCAAAATTGGCGAGACTGTTCATGAGGCATATAAAATCTTAAGTTATCAAAATGGTGTGTTTTCATTCACGGGCCTGACCTGGGCGGGGTGCCAAAATCGGCCATTTTTTCGTCAAAACACCGAATTCGGAAAATTACTGATAGCTCCCTCATACACATTCAATCTATTTTAAAGCTGGCATGTGTGTGAGGTATACCAGCCTGAGCAGGACTGGATTGAAAATTTACCATTTGTGCCTGGCGCCTCCTAGTGGGAACAGGAAAAGCCCTTTTTTACGGGACACACACCTCCTCTAAAGGGAAAAAAACAATCTACCTCAAACCTGCATAGGGAAGCCTTAAGACCTGTGTTCAGGTGCCTGATGAAGAATATTGAGGTTTCGTTGAAGCGGAGGGGTCCAAACAGGAAAGTGAAAATGACCGTCAACAATTTGTCTCGCTAAAAACTTTGAACAGTCATAACTCGGCAGATATACAACATATCTGCGACAAACTTCCCGTGCTTGTTGAGAGTCATACCCTGAAGTGCCTTGTAGGGGTCATTTGCATCAACCCTACAGCGCCAACTAGTGGCAATAGAAAGTCACTCGTTTTTCCAATACATATCCAGTTCTTTTCAGTTTGGTCATTGTAGTTTCAAGACCTATTAAAATACTTATTTACGGCCCATGTCCACGTGTCTGTCTGTTGCCGTGACGACCCTTTGTTCGCCATTTAAAGGAAATATTTTTTTTCCAGAGAGTCAGGCAGCTTATAGAGCCACAATATTTGGCACACTTGGTCAAATTGGCCCAGGTAGAAGATTAATTTTGGTTTTGAATAGGGGCTTGGCTGCACAGCTCAGTAGTGGCTCCTTTTTTGTAGTACTCTCTCCAATAGGGGTTTTTATCTCTTGGGTGTGGTAATGTAAGAGGCGACTTTCGAGCATGTTAGGTTCTAATGAGATGATTAGAGAGGAGGATCTGCCACCACCCTGACCTGCACACAGTCCGAGTTGCGTGACGTCCGAGTTGCGCTAGATTGCGAGGGCCCGTTCAGTCCTGCTTGCAGGCCTAGTTTACCTTTGTTCCGTGAAAAATCCAGAAAGGGTTATTTGATTGTGGCTTTCTGAAAAACAATAAATTTTTACATTTGGGCACTCCTGCAATTGTCACACCTTTTCTGTTGCAAACTGACCCCGGCCCCTCATCAGAGAAGGGAAAAGTTATGTGGCCCTCACAGGAAAAGGTTTGGGGACCCCTGGTGTAAGATCTCAAATCAAATCAATTTTGAACTGGATCATTTTCTGCATCGCTGCTAGCCTATGGATGGTAGCCAATGAGTTTGAATGTAGGTACAGCAACACCGCAGTTTACGACGCCCCCCAAATGGCATCACTGTAAAGAAACCAATGTGAATTGATGGTGGTTGGTTTCATGACTGTTAACAAAGGCCTGCTTCAGGCAGATCTCAAGGTGCCAATAAGTTATGATGTTTTTGTTTTCTCATTTCAGATGGAGAACCACATATCGGATATTGAAAACTAACCAAGGTCAGTGCTCTATTTTTCAACATGTTTTGAAAAAAAAAACGGAAAAGAAAAAAAAAAAAAAAGCCATCAATGGCAGGTGTTCATATGAGGTAAGGCATTTTGCAAAGAAAAAGTACCTTTTTGAGGATATTAATTTAGTCACAGTGGGAGACCAACTATAAGAAGTAAAGTTCTTTTGATTTAAAATAAGTGTTTAGGGTATACAGTGGGGCAAACAGGTATTTAGTCAACCACCAATTGTGCAAGTTCTCCTACTTGAAAAGATTAGAGAGGCGTGTAATTGTCAACATGGGTAAACCTCAACCATGAGAGACAGAATGTGGAGAATAAAACAGAAAATCACAGTTTGATTTTTAAAGAATTTATTTCCAAATTAGAGTGGAAAATAAGTATTTGGTCACCTACAAACAAGCAAGATTTCTGGCTGTCAAAGACTTAAACTTCTTCTAACGAGGTCTAAAAAGGCTCCACTCGTTACTTGTATTAACGGCACCTGTTTTAACTCATTATCCATATAAAAGACTTGTCCACATTCTCAGTCAGTCACACTCCAAACTCCACTATGGCCAAGACCAAAGAGCTGTCGAAGGACACCAGAGACAAAATTGTAGACCTGCACCTGGCTGGGAAGACTGAATCTGCAATAGGTAAAACGCTTGGTGTCAAGAAATCAACTGTGGGAGCAATAATTAGAAAACGGAAGACATACAAGACCACTGATAATCTCCCTCGATCTGGGGCTCCATGCAAGATCTCACCCCGTGGCGTCAAAATGATAACAAGAACAGTGAGCAAAAATCCCAGAACCACACAGGGGACCTAGTGAATGACCTACAGAGAGCTGGGACAACAGTAACAAAGGCTACTATCAGTAACCCAATGCGCCGCCAGGGACTCAAATCCTGCACTGCCAAACGTGTCACCCTGCTGAAGAAAATACACGTCCAGGTCCATCTGCGGTTCGCTAGAGAGCATTTGGATGATCCAGAAGAGGACTGGGAGAATGTGTTATGGTCAGATGAAACCGAAATAGAACTTTTTGGTAGAAACACAGGTTCTCGTGTTTGGAGGAGAAAGAATACTGAATTGCATCCCAAGAACACCATACCCACTGTGAAGCATGGGAGTGGAAACATCATGCTTTGGGGCTGTTTTTCTGCCATAGAAAATCTGTGGAGGGAGTTGAAAGTCCGTTTTGCCCAACGACAGCCCCAAAACATCACTGCTCTAGAGGGGATCTGCATGAAGGAATGGGCCAAAATACCAGCAACACTGTGTGAAAAGCTTGTGAAGAGTTACAGAAAACGTTTGGCCTCCGTTATTGCCAACAAAGGGTACATAACAAAGTATTGCGATGAACTTTTGGTATTGACCAAATACTTATTTTCCACAGTGATTTGCAAATAAATTCTTTAAAAATCAAACAATGTGATTTTCTGTTTTTTTTTTCCACATTCTGTCTCTCATGGTTGAGGTTTACCCATGTTGACAATTACAGGCCTCTGTAATATTTTCAAGTGGGAGAACTTGCACAATTAGTGGTTGACTAAATACTTATTTGCCCCACTGTATATATATATATTTTCCTGAGTATTGGAAACCTTTATTTAGTTTTTTTTCTATAGACAAGTTTCCGAGGTACTTCCGCTTTACTTCCGCATTTCTGCTTGCGACTTCCGTTTGACACTTTTTCTAACAAAACAACAGTGGAGATGGAGTGGCGTTACTCATCAAAATCCCTCAAAAAAGACAATTTAGAAACGCCACATCCATCTGCCATCATCACGACATGGGAAGACAACATGAAAAAATTGCTAAGAGTTGCTACAATTGATTTAATGGCAGGGGATGGAAACGCAATCAGGGACCTGAAAAGCTCCTAAGCATCCAGTTGAATGTGTCCTTATACATGAATATGGGAATTTTGTGTTCATGAAGGCAGATGTGGAACCAAGACAACAGTGCCACCACAGAGCAATAAGAGGTACAATTATGTTCAATTTGACTACAATTCTGTGTGTTGCGTCACAGCTCAGACATCATTAGCTTTGCGTTAGCTTCAATGATAAAGAAATGGAAACAAATACTCATCTACTGCAAGTCATACACGGGCTTTTTACCCTAAATGCAAGTGTTACACGTTTTGTTCGTTTGTTTACAGGTGGAAAACTCTGTTAGGCAAGGGAAGACAACTTGATGTGTGATGATGGAAGGCTCGATTTATGCTCCACCTTCGTTTATATTTTTCTAATAATTTTATAAATTGTGATTTATCGATCTGTTTGAGACATCCACCAATTTTTAAAAATACAACAATAAAAGGAATCATGCTGTCCAAATGTTTTATTGCAATCAATATCTGTACTAAAAAAAAGAATGACAAACCATTTGCGTTTATATGTACATGTGCGATGAGCTCATACAGTATTGGCACCCCTGCAGTTCTGTCAGATAATGCTCATTTTCTCTCAGAAAATGATTGCAATTATAAATGCTTTGGTAGTAATATCTTCATTTATTTTGCTTGTGTTGAAAAAGCACTACAGAGAATGAAAAAAAAAAAATCATTATCATTTTACACAAAACTCCCAAAATGGGCCGGACAAAAGTATTGGCACCCTCAGCCTAATACTTGGTAGCACAACCTTTACACAATATAACTGCGAACATCGGCTTCCAGTATCCATCAGTGAGTTTCTTACAATGATCTGCTGGAATTTTAGACCATTCTTTTTTGGCCAACTGCCCCAGGTCTCTGAGATTTAAGGGTGCCTTCTCCAAACTGCCATTTTTAGATCTCTCCACAGGTGTTTTATGGGATTCAGGTCTGGACTCATTGCTGGCCACATAAGAAGTCTCCAGTGCTTTCTCTTAAATCATTTTCTAGTGCTTTTTGAAGTGTGTTTTGGATCATTGTCCTGCTGAAAGACCCATGACCTCTGAGGGAGACCCAGCTTTCTCACACTGGGCCCTACATTATGCTGCAAAATTTGTTGGTATTCTTCAGACTTCATAATGTCATGCACACGGTCAAGCAGTCCAGTGACAGAGGCAGCAAAGCAACCCAAAAACATCAGGGAACCTCCGCCATGTTTGACTGTGGGGACTGTGTTCTTTTCTTTGAAAGCTTTGTTTTTTCCCCCCTGTAAACTCTATGTTGATGTCTTTTCCCAAAAAGATTCAGATTCAGAATATTTATTGTCATTGTTACAAAAAGCACAACGAAACTTTGTTTGGAGCATCCATACTGCTAAGTTGGTAAAGTGCGAAACCCATACAATAAATCCCCTTAAGTACCAAGTGTAAACATTGACACAGTATTAGACCTAAGAACAAAAAAGACTCAACAGCAGCATAAAGTCATGTCAGTGCTAAAGCTGTACTTTTCTTTCATCTGACCAGAGAACATTCTTCCAAAACGTTTTTGGCTTTCTCAGGTAAGTTTTGGCAATCTCCAGCCTGGGTTTTTTATGTCTCTGTGTCAAAAGTGGGGTCTTCCTGGGTATCCTACCATAGAGTCCCTTTTCATTCAGACGCCAACTGATATTACGGTTTGACACTGTTGTACCCTCGGACTGCAGGACGGCTTGAATGTGTTTGGATGTTAGTCGAGGTTCTTTATCCACCAGCCGCACAATTATTCGTTGAAATCTCTCGTCAATTTTTCTTTCCATCCACATCTTGGGAGGTTAGTCACAGTGCCATGGGCTTTACACTTATTGATGACACTGCACACGGTAGACACAGGAACATTCAGGTCTTTGAAAATGGAATTGCAGCCTTGAGATTGCCCATCCTTCCTCACAATTTTGCTTCTCAAGTCCTCTGACAGTTCTGGTCTTCTTTCTTTTCTCCATGCTCAATGTGGTACACACAAGGACGCAGGACAGAGGTTGAGTCAACTTTAATCCATTTTAACTGGCTGCAAGTGTGAATTAGTTATTGCCACCACCTGTTACTTGCGACAAGTAAGTAACAAGTGCAGTTAATTACACAAATTAGAGAAGCATCACTGGATTTTTCAAAGGGTGCCAATACTTTTGGTCAGCACTGTAATACCACAACTATTACCTAACTAGATGAAAACTACCTTATAGTATTTCCTTGTAACAAAAAAAATCCGTGTTAGCCCTTCTGCATTCGGCTACTATATTATTTGTAATTTCGCCTCATTTTGGTCACTCACGTGGCCGGCGTATCAATCTACACCCCATGTTAAGCGCTTGAAGCTGGACCCAGTTCAAAACATTCCACTTCCAAGCATATATATATAGGTGCTTCCAGGAGTGCACGCAACCAATCACAGCACAGAAAGTCCTGTAGTTCATCTACATCGTGGTGAATCCATTTTTGGAGATTCCATGGGTTCCTCTGGTTTGATTTGGCAGTTTGAAACTTTGTATAGTTCAACCGTAATTCATGGTGTTCGGTCTAAACTGGAAGTCCGTAGCAGAAAATGTCAAAGATGGCGCCGCCCAATTTTCGCTCAGGAAACTTGTCTATACTCAAGGTGTTCATTGGTACTATATTTATTTATTTATTTTAAAGAAGCCCATAAAGAGCTTAAGGATTTAATTATCGTTGAAATGGTGATTGATGATTTGGATTTTTCTGTTTTTTCATAGACTTTCTGATACTGATAGTACAAATTGCTTTCTTGTTATTGTTTGAGTTGGAGGTCTATATTTGGAATAATTCTGGACTCAGATTCAGAGATTACCAGGGACATTATTGTTTCAGCTTTTCTTGCATTTTCACTCTGCCCTCTCTAATGTGTTTTCAGTTACACATCACGGAAGTCTGCGGCTCACAAAAGATTGCAGAAGAGTAGACCAGCAAAGCCTCCATGAACCGGAAGGACTGTTTGAAATGAAAAAGCAGCTATGGAGGGGATGGCTAGATTGTTGATTGAGTGTTTGCCTCATCAGATTAAAAGAGAACAACAACATTGACACTCCTAATATGTTTGTCATCCAAACTAGTTTTCAATGGCAAGATCAATCAAAAAGAGCAATTGACCGCAAACTTTTAAATCCAATGCCACTATGGTCTATATTGTCTTTAATTCTGATTTACAGCAAATGTATGTTGAAAAAATATGAATGTAAGAGGAACACTTCATGTGCTTTGCTATACTTGTACAGTCATTTTGTCTTTTTTCTGTCATGCATCGTATAATGTCCCTTTGGCAAATTCTGTCGAAGAAAATATTTTTTACAATCAGCATGTAAAAACATAAAAAGTGACTATCATGGACTATTCATTGCATTGGTTGTACAGCTATGAATGAGAATATTGTAGGTTTTTGAAATAAACCTTTTCCTTCCTGTTAATTATCAGTGAATTTGGCATTTATTTAAAGTAGGGGGGAAATAGTAAGCATACATTACCAGTGATTCGTAAGAAATAAGGCCTTTTTTGTAAGAGAAAATGCATTTTTTAACATGTAAAACGTCTATGAAGGTACATTCCAAGGTTTAAAACTAAGAGCCACTTATTTGCTAGCAAATCCGATACAACTCGTAATGCGCATGCGTCGAATTCAGTGGGCGGAGCAGTGGACCCATTCCGGAAGTGACTGTCAATGACGTCACCTAAACAGGGAAGAAGCGGCCAGTTCAACGCCAGAAAACCCAAACCAGACAAGTCGTAAATATTGCGTAGGCTGGTTTTCGTTGAAAAGCATAAACTTTTTAAAGAGTAGTTCACTCCATATAGTTTGGTTCGTTGACTACTCTTCTGAATTGTCAACCCCGTTGTCGACTTAATGCTCACCATGGCCGCTTATTTACTCGATAAACCTAAATCGCACGTTCTTTTGGGTGGCGTAGCTACATTACGTTTGTGGCTGTAAAGGTTTTGAACTGTAGTCACTGGTTATGGAAGAAAAGGAAATAAGTCTCATCGATCAGAATATCTCAAGGTAAGTTCCTTTGTTTTTCTCCAACTCAAGTTTATGGTAGTAGAGTATATGGCAGTGACACACTCGTGTAGTAGCCTACTAAACCATAATACGCTAGTCATGTGTTTTAATAACGTTATGACAGACGAAGTGCATATTGTTGAACAGTGCAGGCAGGTTTAGTTTGTAATTGTAATCCATTTATTTCACCGATGAAGCAACGAGACAATAAACTCATTTAAAGACTTAAATAACCAGCTGAAAACTAAAAAAATGGATATTTTCATTGCATTTTTCAGCAAATAGTTTTAGTCCTCTTATTATTTGTTTATTTGGTGGTGGGGAGGGGGTCATTGTCTTCTAAGACTTGTTTTTTACAAATTTTTGTAGTCTGCAGCCAATATTCTGGTACTTTCGATCAATCCCCTTTCAACACCGCCTATCCTGTTCATTGTTCGGGGCTACTGAAGCCCATCCCAGCTGACATCGGGTGAAAAGTGGAATATAGGGGTGAAAAGTGATACTGATTCTAAGGGCCCATGCCCTGATTGGGGCCCACAAAGAAAATTGGAACATTAGGTAATCGTTTTCAAATTTAAATATTAATCATAATTTTAATGGGACTAAAACGAAGGGTTTCTTTTTCTTGTTTTGTTTTTTTCTTAAAGTAAACACCAGAGAGCATATGTATTGCTGCCCTCCCACCCATCCCCCGTATTTTCATTCAATGGTTTGGTCTGCCCTTCCTTCGATCAGACCGGGAGCAGCGGTGTGCATTTACACCAGTCAATGACTCTAGAGTGCGTGGCGCGCGGTACTGCAGAAAGGTTTTCAAAACAAAAATCGAAAAGAAAAAAAAAACAAAAAACAGGAGATGGGTAGAAAAGGCCAACAGGATGTGACAAAGTACTTCACAAAGGAAGGTTGGTGTCTTGTGTCAGTGTAGTGCTGAGAATTAACCTGTTATCTTAGCTCTGAAGCGAGGTCCCAGCTCACTATGTAAGAAATACGGGATTTTCCCGGCCTGAATGAGCGACATTCACCTATTCAAAAACTTGAATTCCAAATAATGACGGCATTTTTTGGTATCTTACAGATTTTGAAATTGAAAGTTGGTGTAGAAATTTTCTTTTTTTAAATCGGCTTGAATCCATTTTGTCAAGAATTTATTGAATTTAGTTTGTCGTCAATTAAATTTAGTTTGTTAGTAAGGGGACCTCGCTTCGGAGCTGTAGCCTAGCCGTGAAGATCGCGGGTTTTCAGATGAGGCTAAGCCTACCCCATGAAATACTTTAATTGTTTGCTAGCTAGTGTTTGCTCCACTTTTAGCTTACATTTAATCAGTACAGCAGGTAAACCCTTAGCAATCTCTTCATACTAAAACAGTTGGATACTGTAATGTATACTGTAGTATAGTTAAGTTAAAACAAAACATTTATTCTAAGTCATTCATTATGGTATTTGCTTTGAGAATATTTCTAATAAAAATATATTTAGATTGTAAAAGATGGCCTTCAGTACATTTCTGACAGATGATATCAGTCTATTCATTATTGCTCTATACGCTGTATGTTTACATAAATATATTTTTATCTTAAATTAATGCAGAAAATGCACAAATTACTGTGTAAAGATTCACCAGAATGCAGGAAATTACGTTGTTGATACTCTAAATGTGTGTGTGTGTGTGTGTGTGTGTGTGTGTGTGTGTGTGTGTGTGTGTGTGTGTGTGTGTGTGTGTGTGTGTGTGTGTGTCCAGGACGGGTGGTGGGGCCCAAAGTGATATCTTTTCTTGGGGCCCAAAATCCCTGGCAGCGCACCCGCTCTTGAGTCTGAATTAGGCCTGAACAATATATCGTTTGAACATCGCCTTTGCAATGTGCGCATGCGCAATGGTCCCATTGCAGGGAGTGCAATTTTTTTTTTAACCCCTTCAGACCTGAACATGCTGTTGAAGGACATGACGCGTTTGTGTCTTTAAATCAATAAATACACTGAATTTAGTTGCTATTGCCAATTCTGGTAGATAATAGGACGAAACTTTACCCATCGAAATTAAATCATGAGGTTTAGCAGCACGCCCTCTTTGCTATTTTTGGCTATTTGAAAATGGCTGAGACAAAACGCTTACCCTAACTGCAAAAAGGCAAACGTAAGTGCTCATTTCTCACCCAAAACAATTCAACATTAACATAAAAAAATTACCAATAAAAGCCTGAAATATCACCAACCCTAAAATTGTACTTTATTCTTGTATTTGAGTCGAGTAAAAATCAGCGAAGATTTTTTATTTTATTTTATTTTTTTCCCCAGCAGAAAAAAATTGTGGGTCTGAAGGGGTTAATGTAAACTTTTCTTTTGCGTCATAAAAGCAGCAATTGTGCAGATATGCCTTCCTGGATTGACCGGTATTAAGCCTGAGTTATGCTTCTGCGTTGCAGTGACGGCGTAATGACGACGGCGTCAATGAGTATTCAATAGTTCTGCGACAAGGGAACGCGTTGGTCTGTAATTCACTGCAAAGCCACAAGAGGGGTGTGGCGTTGTTTATGTTTGGTTTTGGAGATTCTTGTCGACTTCCTCTAGTTTTCTTCCGGTAATGCCAACGTAGATGGAACGCTTGAATGTGGATTTTCAGCTCATCGACATTGAACAACAAATGTTGATCATACAAATGTTGTAGTGCAGGCGACACAGAAGACTGTTGCGGAGGTGGTCTGTCAGACTGTTGATGCCGCACACTGGCAGTGATTTCACGCTGAACCGGAAACAAAAGTCTAAGCGGACCAATCACAGTCCATTTGTGTCACGTCTCCGCACGTTGTCGTGACGCGAAGTCACTAAATTGTGAAGATGCACGTCAGGCTACGGCGAAGGGCCATAAATCGGGTCTGCCTTGGCGCCGTAGGTTTGCCGCAGAAGCATAACTCAGCCTTTATACGAATATTAGAGATGTCCCGATCGAATATTTTTGCACCCGAGTCACACCGATTTTGAGAATCTGCCGATAGAGTCCAGAGCTGATACCGAAAAAAATAATTTTTTTTTGCTTTGACATGCTGTCGAGAACAGCCACTCACTTACACAGTAAATGACTTGCCACAGCACACTTCAGGCTGTGCTGCAAGTTTAACGATGATTAACACATTTGTGCCTTTGATCGTAGAGCTACCTAGTTGGTCTCTGGCTAGATCAAAGCTTCAAACCTGTCAATCATCGTTAACTTTAACTACAAAACGCCAGCTGCACTGGTGACGAAGAAAAACAGTTTGGTTGCACTGCTTAGCAGGAGGGAAGGTGAGAGGCTGTATGAGCATGAAGCAAAAAAAATAAAACCCAGATCCTTTTCACTCAATTCCGATCCTCTGAAAAGCACCCGATTTTTGATCACGAGATCGGATCAGGACATCTCGAATGACTACAATGTGGTCATAGTGAGTCAACGAACGTCTTCCCAAACAGAGCTGTTCAAGTCATCTGGTTAAGATTCTTCTAGTTTTAATATGACAATATACTGTATATCGCAATATATCGCAAACCCCCAAAAAGTCGCAATGTCAAGTTTTTCCAATATCGTTCAGCCGTAGTCTGAATTGATCGCGAGTTTATCACAGGAATAAGCATCCTTCCCATATTTAAAATGTTCAAGCAATGTTCCATTTTTACAGAGATATTTTTTCCACTATCTTATAGCTGTCTAACATTTGTGCATTTTTCCTCTTCTTTTGTTCGTCTTTAGACTTGAAATTGCCCTCCTTAGACTCTGTTATTGTTGATCAAGGAATAAAGAATGTAGCTGTTCTCTGTTCTCCTGTAGCTTGTTGCAGGTTCCTCTGCGTCCCACCATCACGTCGCTCAACCTGCATTGCAATCGCATTCCGAGGATCGAGGGCCTGTCATCATTGTGGCTCTTGAGACACTTGGACCTCTCCTCTAATTGCATTGCTAAGATTGACGGTCTCGCTACTCTCACGGCCCTGAGGACTTTAAATTTATCCTGCAATGTCATAACCAAAGTTGAGGGTAAGCCCAATCCATTATACAACTTTTTATTTTAAAAAATTCATCAGAATTTAACCTTTCAGGCTAACAGTATAGGAAGTATTTCTAAATTTAAAGTTAAATTGGGGAAAAAAATAGATCAACAACAAAAACAAAGGTAGCGTACTTTTTGGACTATGAAGTCACAGTTTTTTGCATAGTTTGGCCCGGAGTGCGACTTATACTCTGGAGCGACTTATTTGTGAAATTATTAACATTTTACTGGTAGTCCCTGGGTTACGATGTACTCGATTTACGTAATTTCAACTTCACGACTTTACTCTTGTCCGCCATTTTGTCTCTTTTTTTTTTTTTTTCTCTGGGTCGCACAAACAGTACCTAATTGTACCTCACAGTATCTTATTTTTTACTTTACTTTATGAGCATGACTTGTTCTGTCCGCATTAGTACTGCAACGATTACTCGATTAAAAAAAAAAATCGAATTAAATTTTGCTGCTTCGAGTATTCGTTTAATTAAAGTGGCTAGTCATGGTTTTCATTTATTCATTTGGGTGGATACACTGCCCTCTAGTGACAGCAGTGAATATGATATAACTCATTTTACATGGCTGAATCTGTCTGCCCCCTGTGAAGACCAGCAGAAGCTAATTTTAGTTTGAGCTACTGTTTTGTTTTTTTTATGCATTTGTAATTTATAGTTATATTTAGCTGTTTTATGTGGGAATATGTGTTGTAACCATTTGTTAAGAGCTTTCAAAAAAAAAAAAAAAAAACACTAGCATTTTATAGCATTGAAGCTACCTGGCTTTTGCTATGTAAGTTAGCCAATTGTTCTTTTGTTCTACTTAGATCCTCATTCATTTTTTTTTTATACCGTTTGAGGCTCAGCTCAGGTATTTTAATTTTTTATGTTCCTTACTCGATTATTCGAACTAACTAGTTCATCGACTAATCGACTTCTAAAATAATCGATAGTTGCTGCCCTAGTCCTCACTAAGCATAAAGTTGTTCAGCTTGACAGACAGCAAACAAAACAATTGTGCTTTTTGAAGCTTTTACTTTTTTCACTTTTGACAATTTGTACAGCTAGCTGTAACACAAATACTGTATGTTTACGTCTGTTCAAAACGACACGCATTTTAACAATAAAAAACTCGACACAAAATAATTGGTGTTAAATGTCCATTTAGTCTGATCAATATGTAAATTTAGCAGATTAAATTAGCATATTTTTTCTCACGACAGTCCGCTATCTTAAATGCTACGAATGCTAACATATTTACAATTCTCATTGCAAATTGCTCACATGTAACTCCACAAACAGTAGCTCTAAACTTAATTACAAATGCATACACAAACATATATTAGCTGAAACAACTTACACCTTACCCTTATGTGGGCCAAACCAGAGCACACCTATCCTTTATCTGTCAGACATTTGAGTGCTCATGTATGGAAGCATTATTGAATGACAGTCCAGCCAGACCAAACGCTATCACCAGAGGGCAGTGTATCCTCCACCATTAAACAAAATACAATAGTTTTGGACTTTTTGCATTTTTTTTTTTTTTTTTAAGGGTTAATTCCAATTTATGCGGAAATTCGGGTTACGGCTCCAGCGTAGGTACAGAACTCGTTTGTAACCCAGTGACTATCTGTATTATATTTTATTATATTATACATTTTGCATCTTATTTTTACACTTTGTTGTTTATTCGTCATCTAATGTTAGCATACCGTACACTATTCAGCCTGTTTTTGTTGTTTATTCGTCATCTAATGTTAGCATACCGTACACTATTCAGCCTGTTGTTCTCTGTTCTGTTTTTATTTTAAATTGCCTTTCAAGATGACATGTCTGTTTTGAGTGTTGTATTTTATCAAATAGATTTCCCCGTCAAAATGTGACTAGGTTGTTTTTTTTTCTCTCTTCATTGCGCCTTTTTGCCTGGTGCGACTTGTACTCAAGTGAGACTCATAGTCCGAAAAATACGGTATTTGAAAAGCGACATGCTTTATTCTAATATGTCTGATTGTAACAGATTTTAATGTGGTGACATCTATTCGTATTTAACACAGTGATCCTTTTCGTGAACCATTAGTTGTACTGGTGCCACATTTTGGCTATCACTGCACCATAAGACTTCTGCTGGATCGAGAGTTTTTTTTTTAATTGCTTTTTTTTCTGACCCTCAGGTTTGAACGGCCTTGTGAATTTAACAAGGTTAGACTTGTCCTTCAATCAAATAAATGACCTCAGTGGTGAGTTCAATAGGGACTTTCCAGGACCCCAATTGTCTTTTATTGGCAATAGTGGTGATTGCTATGTGCCCGCCAGGCCTGCTGCATCTCCACGGCCCTGGGCGCAGGCTCAAGCACCTCAGTCTCCATAGCAACCGTCTGGGCAGCATTGAACACCTCTTGCAGTGCCTGCTGGGATTGCAGGGGTTGAGAGAGGTGCTTTTGAGCTACAGTGGTAAGGACAACCCGCTGTGCACGACCCCAGGTGAGATCGTGACTGTCATTCCGATACATTGGCTCCTCTGAGGGTTGTTCTTGAATGCTGCCCTGCCCCTATGTTCTTCCATCCCAAAAAACACAACACAAATAATGGAAAAATGCAAATGGAATACATGAAAAATATGAAGAAAGAAATATTACAGTAAAATGAAAAATCTCATTGCCGTTTTTTTTTTTTGCTATCGGTGTAACCCCTCGTCGGCAACAAAATTCAAAGAAAAAGCAAATTTTCAGACATGTTTTTCTTAGGGGAGCCTTCACAGCTTCGACTTGATTCATTTTCTATTATTTGTACGAGCGCTACCTGTGAGTTCTGCTGCAGGTTACCGTGAGATTGTGATGCAGTCGCTCCCACAAGTGTCGGTTCTGGATGGCCTGAATCGTCTGGGACAGCCGTCATATTATGTGACTGACAGTCCCTGTGACGTTCCTGGGCTGGAGAACTATGTGGACCTCCTGCTGCTCTCAGATGGCTGCCACAGTGAAGCGGTGAGTTTCGCGAACCCAGTTGTTTTTTTGTAATCCGGTTTAAAAATATATATATACAGTCATGTGAAAAAATTAGGACACCCCATGGAATATTCAGTTCTTTATTAAGAAATGTTCACATATTAATGTCTGATCTTGTTTTTCTTTATCTCTGGAAAAGAATGTGATTTAATTGCAGGTAAACAACAAAAAATAACATTGTTGTACTCATTTAACCAAATTTATCAACAACAAAAAAAACATATTTCTAACTAAGGAAAAAGTTAAAATACCCTACCACCTAATAGCTAGTGTAACTTCAGTGAGACGCTTTTTTTAGCCATTTACCAGTCTTTGACATCGCTCTGAAGAAAGTTTGCCCCACTCCACACAGAATAGTTTCCGCTATGAGATGTTTAAGGGGTTTCTTGCATGTTCAGCCTGTTTCAAGTCACCTCACAGCATCTCAATGGGATTAAAATCTGGGTTTTGACATGGCCATTCCAGGGCTGTCTATTTCTTCCTTTACGGGGAACAAATGATTAACTGGTATGTTCTGGGTCCAGTTCCGCTTTAGCTTTAATTTTTTTCACAGATGATCTCACATGTTCCTCAAGCACCCTCTGATACACGATAGAATTCATGGTTGATTCTATGATTGTTAGCTGGCCAGGTCCTGCTCGAGCAAAGCATCCCCAAACCATCACACTTCCACCTCCATGCTTCACAGTTGGTATGAGGTTCTTTTCCTGCAATGCTGTATTGGGTTTACGTCAAACATGTCCTCTGTTCTGGAGTCCTAATAATTAAATTTTGAGTCATCTTTCCAAAGAACATTATTCCAGAAGTCCTGGTCTTTGTCTACATTCACTCTAGCAAACTTCTGTCTGGCCTTCATGTTCTTCTTGGAGAGCAAAGGTTTCCTCCTTGCACACCTCCCATGAATGTTAAATTTGTGTATTCTCTTTCTGATTTTAGAGGCATGCACTTTCACATTAACAGTAGCAAGAGTTTGCTGTAGGTCCCGTGATGACATTTTAGGGGTTTTGGAGACTTCTTTTAGCATCTTGCAATTTGCTCTCAGGGTGAACTTGCTTGGACGGCCAGACCTGGGCATGTTGGCCATTGTTTTGAATGTCCTCCACTTGTTGACTATTTTCCGAACAGTGGAATGGCGGATTTTATATTCTTTTGAAATCTATTTACCAGACTAATAAGCATCTACAATCTTCCTTCTGAAGGCCTCAGACAGCTCCTTTGAATCTCAACATGCTGTTTTCTCTCGCTTCAACAGTCAGTCACTGTTGAAAGTATTCTGCGTTGAGGAGTGGGGCAAACTTTCTTCAGACCGCTGTCAAAGAGTGGTTGATGGCTACAAAAAAGCGTCTACTGAAGTTATTTCAGCCAAAGGGGGTAACACTAGCTATTAGGTGGTAGGGTGTCGTAACTTTTTCCTCAGTTAGAATAAACATTTTTGTTAATGTATTTGGTTTAATGAGTAAAACAATGTTAATTTTTGTTGTTTACCTGAATTCTTTTCCAGAGATAAAGACATACAAGATGAGGCATTGATATGTGAACTTTTCTTAATAAAGAACTGAATATTTCATGGGGTGTCCTAATTTTTTCACATGACTGTATAATATTTAAACATGAATAATTTCACTATAAAGCACTCTTACACTACACCAATTTACAACATTATTATTTGCTGAACTTATATTAAATTACATTGGGAAGTATTGCATCTTTCAGTATAAAATGATAAAAAACTTCGTATTGTTTCATTTCTAGTAAATGAAGCTAATGTTTTTCTTTTGTAGGACAATTTTGTGACTACTCTGAGTAAAAGACAGAGCGTCGCACCCGAAGCCTGCACCAATCAAGTTGCAGCGCCTGACAGAGTCAGGAAGTGTATCCAGCCATCTGTTAATGAAGAGAGGGTCAAGAAACTAGAGCAGCAGGTGTCCCGCCTTGTTCAGCAGGTGCTGCCACGCACTCCAATTATTTAATAATAGAGTAACAGTGTTGCTTTGAGATATGAATTACTTCAAATCAACTTTATTAATACAGTGCCTCCAAAACAGCAGCAACAAACTAAATGCCAGAACAGAAGCAATAACAATCTTATTTTACTTAGGTGTCTGCAAAGCAGAAGTCCAGCCAGCCTAGCGACTCGGCGGTAAAAGCACGGAAACTTGTGAATTGCGCAGAATGCACGTCTGAGACAGAGTGTGACAGCGGCAAGGAAAACTGCACTCGTTCACCCATTCCGAAATCTCGTAAGGCCGTGACGATAAGAACAAGCAAGCGGTCAGACAGGTGACTTGTTTAGTCTAATCAATGATGCATTCTGCGGTGTGGTAGACTTATATTGTAATCATGTTACATACAGTGGGGCAAATAAGAATTTAGTCAACCACCAATTGTGCAAGTTCTCCTACTTGAAAAGATTAGAGAAGCCTGTAATTGTCAACATGGGTAAACCTCAACCATGAGAGACAGAATGTGGAAAAAAAACAGAAAATCACATTGTCTGATTTTTAAAGAATTTATTTCCAAATTAGAGTGGAAAATAAGTATTTGGTCACCTACAAACAGGCAAGATTTCTGGCTGTCAAAGAGGTCTAACTTCTTCTAACGAAGTCTAACGAGGCTCCACTCATTACCTGTATGAATTGCACCTGTTTTAACTCATTATCGGTATAAAAGACACCTGTCCACAATCTCAGTCAGTCACACTCCAAACTCCCCTATGGCCAAGACCAAAGAGCTGTCGAAGGACACCAGAGACAAAATTGTAGACTTGCACCAGGCTGGGAAGACTGAATCTGCAATAGGTAAAACGCTTGGTGTAAAGAAATCAACTGTGTGAGCAATTATTAGAAAATGGAAGACATACAAGACCACTGAAAATCTCCCTCGATCTGGGGCTCCATGCAAGATCTCACCCCGGGGCGTCAGAATGATAACAAGAACGGTGAGCAAAAATCCCAGAACCACACGGGGGGACCTAGTGAATGACCTACAGAGAGCTGGGACCACGGTAACAAAGGCTACTATCAGTAACACAATGCGCCGCCAGGGACTCAAATCCTGCACTGCCAGACGTGTCCCCCTGCTGAAGAAAGTACACGACCAGGCCAGTCTGTGGTTTGCTAGAGAGCATTTGGCTGATCCAGAAGAGAACTGGGAGAATGTGTTATGGTCACATGAAACCAAAATAGAACTTTTTGGTAGAAACACAGGTTCTCGTGTTTGAAGGAGAAAGAATACTGAATTGCATCTGAAAAACACCATACCCACTGTGAAGCATGGGGGTGTAAACATCATGCTTTGGGGCTGTTTTTCTGCAAAGCACCAGGACGACTGATCTGTGTAAAGCAGACGTGTCCAAAGTGCGGCCCGTGGTCAAATTTCATCCGACCCCCAGCCTCTGTCATAAGATCAATAACCTCTGGCCCGCACACAGACTTAATAAATTGGTCAGTAATACTGCTACCAGCATATGAAGTAGCTTACACACTAAATGATGCTCTTCATTTACCCACTAAAAGGCAGCAGCACTCTAAGCAACATTACCCCGTGTGACCCTTGACTTCCAATTTTCTAAAATGGCGACAATCAACAAAAAAAAAAGTTGACTGCGACAGCCGACGCTTCAAGGATAGGTGGAAATTTGACTATTTCTTCATTAAAATACGCAACAACTGTGTCTGCCTCATTTGCAAAGAGACAGTAGCTGTTTTTAAAGACTTCAATGTGAGATGATATTACCAAACAAGACATGATGACATGTACGACAAGATTACAGGGAAGATACGCAGCACGAAATTAAAGCAACTTGAAGCTAGTTTAATTTCACAGCAGCAGTATTTCGCAAGAGCCCGAGAGTCAAAAGAGAACGCCACAAAGGCTAGTTGCGAGATTGTTGAAATTATAAATTAAAAAAAATAATGAAGCAAATGTGACACACTGATTGGCTTGCTAAATTTTGCTTATAGTGTTCTCCGTAAAGGACGTCAGCCAAGGTCGGCCCCCCACATTTTTTCCACACCAAATCTGGCCCCCTTTGCAAAAAGTTTGGACACCCCTGGTGTAAAGGAAAGAATGAATGGGGCCATGTATCGAGAGATTTTGAGTGAAAATCTCCTTCCATCAGCAAGGGCATTGAAGATGAGACGTGGCTGGGTCTTTCAGCATGACAATGATCCCAAAGACACAGCCAGGGCAACAAAGGAGTGGCTTCGTAAGAAGCATTTCAAGGTCCTGGAGTGGCCTAGCCAGTCCCCAGATCTCAACCCCACAGAACATCTTTGGAGGGAGTTGAAAGTCCGTGGTGCCCGACAACAGCCCCAAAATATCACTGCTCTAGAGGAAATCTGCATGGAGGAATGGGCCAAAATACCAGCAACATTGTGTGAAAAGCTTGTGAGGTGTTACAGATAGGCATGTGCCGGTTACCGGTTTCAAGGTTTACCGTAGTATGAAAACGTCACGGTTTCAAAACCACTAAAATTTTCCGTCATACCATTGTACGGTATTCGCCATTTTACATGTCTCAAAAATGCAGCCAGAAGTGTCTTGGAGCAGCACCGCTCACCCCTCCCTCTCCTGTGTGTACCAGTGACGCCATTCTTTTCTGCGAGACAGCCGGTGTTATGGCGAACCAAAAAAGAAGCACTCCAAACCAAAGGTGTACTTTTCATAAATTCATGGAGGTCTCAAATCATGTTAACTGAAATTTACAAAAAGAATACTGTAACGTTGATAAAAGTCAACCGTTGAATCAGATTGCAATTCTTTATTTGTTGGAACTTATTGAACAACACGACTGCTGTCTGCCGCAGCCAACGCACCTATAACCCGCCAGAACAAACCTAAACACAGGAAGGCACGTCCCTCGCTCTCCCGCACCTCCCTCACCCCTTTACGTCATGCGGTGCATTCAGGAACATATGCAAACACCCCCGCCGCATTATAACCCGATTCGTTACAATACATTTAAAACGTTGTACAATAGTATTTTACACGTGTGAGTAGCTTCATTAGCACAAACACAACAGAATGTGAGGAAGTCATCCATGAAAAAGTTTGCCAAAAACAAAACACACATTTTCCTTTCAAATTCAAAATACAAACTAATCAAAAACTTACAAAGACGAATGTTAGCCTAGTCTTAGCTGGGAGAGCAACTTCGTCGAGGTTATAAATCTCACAGCCACTAAGAACCAAGCTTGAATGAAGGGAAAAAAAGGAGTGCGTCAAAGATCGCTAATTGCGACAGATGGTCTTGCCATAAGCACAAATGCACGTTCGTTGGACAAGAAGGTCTCACTCCTAGTGTTTTTTAGATGAAACCTTTACACAACAATATTTACATTTTAACTAACTTATCAATTTTTAACTTATTAATCTATGAATTCTTTATGTTCTTTTTAACACAAAGGCATGACATGTAGACTAGAGTTGACACAGTGGCTGAAAATGGCGAAACTTCACTTGAGCTTTTGCCCCCTCAAAAAAAAAGAAAAAAAAAGTCGTACAGAATATATTTTTCATTTTTATTTAGAAGTGTTTTTACTTTTTTATAGCAATTGATTTTGTTCTTGCTTTAATCATGAGTAACCAGAGCTGTGGCTGTGGGTAGTCTATAAGTTCTATTTATTTTCTTTTTTTTTTAATTAAATATGTTTTTGTTTATTTATTTGAACATTAAATTCATGTTCCAATTTCCAAAAATGTTCAGAAAAATAAAAAAATCCCAGATTTTTTTTTTTTTTTTTAACCCATGCCTCTCAAAATAACACATTTTGGAGCTATAATTACAATACAGTGAAACCGCGGTATTTTTGCCCAAGGTTATCGTACCGTCAAAATCTCATACCGGCACATGCCTAGTTACAGAAAATGTTTGTTCCGTTATTGCCAACAAAAGGTACATAACAAAGTACTGAGATGAACTTTTGGTATTGACCAAATAGTTATTTTCCACCAAGATTGCAAATAAATTCTTTAAAAATAACACAATGTGATTTCCTGTTTTTTTTTTCCACATTCTGTCTCTCATGGTTGAGGTTTACCCATGTTGACAATTACAGGCCTCTCTAATATTTTCAAGTGGGAGAACGTGCACAATTAGTGGTTGACTAAATACTTATTTGCCCCACTGTATTTCTTCTTTTTAATAAGCCGAATTCATTCAATGTCACTTTAGAAGAGAGGGAAAACATCTTTCATCAGACACAGCTTAAATTATCAGCTTTGGTAGTAGGCAGTGATACATTTACTGTCAGTAAGCAAATCCACATGTACAGTGAAGAAAATAAATATTTGAACACCCAGCTATTTTGCAAGTTCTCCCACTTAGATGGAGGGGTCTGAATTTTTCATAGTTGGTGCATGTCCACTGTGAGAGAGATAATCGAAAAAGAAAAATCCAGAAAACAATGTATGATTTTTAATTATTTATTTGTGTGATACAGCTGCAAATAAGTATTTGAACACCTGAGAAAACGGATGTTAATATTTGGTACAGTAGCCTTTGTTTGCAATTACAGAGGTCAAACATTTACTACAGTTTTTAATCAGGTTTGCAAACACTGCAGGAGGGATCTTGGCCCACCCATCAGTCAAGTTTCTGGGCTGTCGCTGAGAAACACAGAGTTTGAGCTCCCTCCAAAAGTTTTCGATTGGGTTTTGGTCTGGAGACCTGCTAGGCCATGCTAGAACCTTGTTATGCTTCTTACGGAGCCATTCCTTGGTTTTCCTGGCTCTGTGCTTTGGGTCATTGTGATGTTGGAAGACCCAGGCACGGCACATCTTCAATGCTCTGACAGAAGCAAGAAGGTTGTTCCCCAAAATGGCACAATACAGGGCCCTCAGTCATCCTCTCTTTATTCCAGTGCACTCGTCCTGTCCAAATGCGCAGAAAAACCCCACCAAAGCATGATGCTACCACCCCTGTGCTTCACAGTAGGGATGGTGTTCTTGAGATAGTACTCATCATTCTTCTTCCTCCAAACACGATTAGTGGAATGATGACAAAAAAGTTCTATTTTACTGGACAGCTCTTTGGTCTTGACCATGTTAGAAGTTTGAGTCTTACTGATTGTGTGGGGTGGACAGGTGTCTTTATGCTGCTATCGACCTCAAACAAGTGCATCTAATTCAGGATAATACAGTGAGTGGAGGTGGACTTTTAATAGGTGGACTAACAGGTCTTTCAGGGTCAGAATTCTAGCTGATAGACAGGTGTTCAAATACTTATTTGCAGCTATATCACACAAATAAAATCACAAAAAAATAATGCATTGTCATTTCTGGATTTTTATTTTCTAATTTTCGCATCTCACAGTGGATATGCGCCTAGGATGAAAATTTCAGACTCCTCCATGATTTCTAAGTGGGAGAACTTGCAAAATAGCAAGGTGTTCAAATGCTTATTTTCTCCACTGTATATTTTTCATCAAATTAGTTTTTCGTGGGGCTATTTTGTAATGAATATTTTTATGTTTGTTGTGTTTGTTTTTTTTCTTAGGTATGCCAACATCATTTGAATTGTCTAATTTTCCTCACTATTTATTAGAGCTGAAACGAGTACTCGAGCAACTCGAGTAACTCGAGTTTAAAAACTGATCCGAGTAATTTTATTCACCTCGAGTAATCGTTTATTTTGACAGCTCTAAGCATTACGTTTTGCTCGGACTACTTTTAATGCGGGACAACTCGCTGTCACGTGCGGAGAGGAAGAAGGAAAAAAAAAAAAACTTACTGCAGCTGACAGCCGCCACAAACGACGCCGACGTTGCTAAATACTAGCCCGCATGATGCACGTTGGTAACAGCTAGCGTCTGATGCGTCTCATAAAGATCACATGTATGTTGAACTAGATGCACAATGACAGACTCGGCCGCGTCTGGGCAGCGTTATTAAACAGCCGCCATCTTAAAGCAGTATAGCGCTAAGCGCTAATAAAGAGCGCTAAGCGCTAATAAATAAGATTAACGTTGCTGTCGCTACTAGCTCACGTAAAGTTAGCCCTGCGGAGGGCTAGGTTTCAATTAATTATGACCACTGTCGATGCGTGACTAACGTGTCTTACATACAGGCAATAACATAACATAGCATTGTGGAGTGATGAGGGTGTAAAATAAAAACTTAATCATGCTAACTATCAATTTTAGCTCAGTAGTCATTGCTGGATAAAACACCAAGTAGCACTGGTCCCTAATGTGCTCCAATACAGCCTGTATCATACATTTATTTTGAACACTGCAAAAACTCAAAATCCTATCAGGACTTACAGTTTAGACTAACTTAAAACTTAACTAGAACTTAAAAATGGCTTGACACAAAGAGAAATTCAATTGAAACACGTGGGAAAAAATCCTAACTTTTAAGTGATGTGTGTTATCAAGCGTAACGGCATTTTTAGGTACTATATACATGTATATATATATATTTTTTTTAAATTTTTTTAAAAATTTTTTTTAAATAAGATCTAAAAGTTTTTTGAGTGAAAGCAGTGAATTAGTCTTTTTTTTTTTATTCTAGCTACATCTGAGATGCAATTGTTGGCTGTTTTCAACAATATACATCGAAAATAAAGACATTGACTGACTGAAAATGGTTCAAGATTACATGAAATGTCTTCTTTTCTCATGTATATTTATAATTGCTCTTCACCTAAAAATATATTTGTTTTATCCGATTACTCGATTAATCGATAGAATTTTCAGTCGATTACTCGATTACTAAAATATTCGATAGCTGCAGCCCTACTATTTATATATTTTATCAAAAATTTTTCTGTTTTGTATTCTTAGTCCTCCATCCCCCAAATTTTTTTTAATTTTTTTTCTCTAATGTTTACCAGTACTAATATTTGTAGGTAATTTAATGTTTTGTATTATTGTTGCGGTGGATTGTGTTTTCATTTTATTTTGTTTCCAATTTTGCAAGGTTTTTGTTTCATTATTATTAGTTTTATATTTTGTGATGTTTTTTATTTTGTTTTCTAAATTGAATATGTGTTTAACCTATTATGTTTCTATGCCTATTTTCACCAATAATTATTTTTTTGATTTATATTTCACATTACGTTACATTTTAAATTTTTTTTGTTGCTTTTATTTATTTATTTTTTGTTTCTTTTGTCCCTACGTAAATTATTTTCTTTCATCTGATTCAATACCTTTCAACCATTTTTTGTGCGTAGTGATCACGAAAATCCTAAGCAGAGGATGACAAAGCCTGTCATCAGGGGGTCTTCTTCATTGCCAAAGGGGGGCGGTGATGCATCAGGTTCGACACGGAGGTTCACGCTGAGAACCGGCAAGGAGCCGATCGATGTGAAACGCAAGTCTAGCGAGGAGGAAACGTATAAGGTACACAGTGGATGAGTGTTTCTATTTATACGTCCTATATTTTTCTACTCGCTCCTGTTTGTATTTGCCCCAGGCTATTTTGGAGGAGCGAGATCAAGAGAGGGAAAGGCGCTGGAAGGCCGAGCAGGTCGTCACAAAGCTGACGGACGAACTCAAGTGCCTCAAGACTAAGGTCAGCGAGGAGAAAGACCTTCAGAGTATGGCCATGCACACCACTGACAGGTACAACACAACATCAGATACACTTGCTCATTATAGCTTTTTTTCACTTTTAGCACACCCCACAACACAAGATAATCTTTCAACAACATCTGATAATAGGAAATTTGTGTTTGAAGTGTTTTGTTTGAGCTTTAAATTCTACTGCTTGGAACCTCCATATCAAAAATATTGCAAATTCTGTCCCTCCACTACAGTGATGCCATTTGGCTCAGATATTTCCAGCTGCACTCTGGGAGACGCCAGGCAGATCAATCTACTGTTTGCTACTAATTAGAAGCATGGTGGCAAGCGTATGCCAGGACGTTTGCCTGCATTAGTCTTTGCCCTTTCTGTCTTGAGGACGCAGCGCTGGTTAACATATGTGAAGTAAGCCCACTTCCTTTCTCCAGGCTTAAAGACTTGCTGCTAAAGGAGCGATCAACACGCTGCGAGCTAGAGAGACGTGTGGAACAGCTGGACGGGAGGTGCCGTTCGCTGAACCAGCAGCTGGAGCAGGTGCGTGGCAGCGAAGAGCGTCACAAGCATAAGCTGCGGCAACTGGAGGAGGACATCGCCCACGGGGAGGCGCTGCAGGCTCGCCAGCAGGCACAAGAGGTACACGAACACTCACAGAATATTTAGCACCATTTTATGCAGTAGGAACACTTTAGCTTGGGCTAGATTTATTTTTTTATGATGGAATATTTTATATGATTAATATTTGAAAAATGTATATACTTCGCGCTTTAAACTTCACGCCCTCAGTCCATCGCCGATAATAATAATAAATACAGGTCCTGATCCGATCACATAGTCTCACTCTCCCTCCTGCTGCTTCTTATTGGTCAGGCAGTACTCTGGAGTTTCTGATTAAAGTTAATGATGATTGACACAGACATTAAGGTGTGATCTTGCCAGAGATGCTTGGAAGCCGAAACTTCAAAGCGCCGCATGCATCAGTCATCGTTTAGCTTGTTAAACATTTGCTGTGGCAACTCATTGTGTGTAAGTGAGCAGCTTGTGTGGATTTGAGTGGACTCACTCAATGTAGGATTTCATAAAGAAAAGCATTTTTCAACTTATTTTTGTTTAAAAATAATTTGGTGGGACAGTAACATGTTTAAAACTTCGCATAATTATTACACTTGAAGTGCTTAAAAACAATATATATATATATATATATATATACAGTGTTGTCAGTAATGCGTTAGTAACGCGTTACTGTAATCTGATTACTTTTTTCAGTAACGAGTAACCTAACGCGTTCATTTTTCTACACCAGTAATCTGGTTAAAGTTAGTTTCCTTAGTGTCTCTGCGTTACTATTTTTTCATTGCCTCATAACGTATATAGAATGAAGAATATTGTAGTCATGTACGAAGAGCATTTTGAATAGAAAATGCTAAAATAAAAGGTTCCCGGTACGTGTTTCCATGACAACCTCTTAGCTATTTCCTGTTTTGGTCTCGCGTCACGTGTTGTGGGACTGAGGCGGGTGGACATTCGCGCCATGTGTTGAGACGTTGCAAGAGAATGTTGATCTGTGGATATCCATGAATGAAGGTGAGTATTTTTCCTTCATTCTGGAGGGTATCAGCAAAAGGTTGGACCCCCTACATGCGCGGCCGTTTCGTAGCTTTGCCGAAGCAACGACGGGCAGTCATCGCTCCAAGTTGGCAAGCTTTGTTTACATCATATGCGTGTTGTACATTTATGCCGTGAGGTGATGTGTTCGTTTGGCATCTGTGGGATGTGTTGTAAGTCCGACTGAGTGTAAAGTGCTTAGTTGCCGCCACGTTTTGTTGCCAAATTGACCGCGTGTGTGTTGAGAGGAGTACTTCCGGGTTGTTAATGTGCACGGCTGCACGCGCATCCGCGCTCGCCACCACCTTTGTGTTTATTGCACTGTACAATCCACTTGTGTGTTGTTGATTATTGTGCCGTCAGTTTGCATTGTTTTACATTGGCACTGATATGCTGTTAACCATAACCCGAAATTCAGAAGTTTTGACATTAGGCTTAATCTTAGAGTTAGCGGGGTTTAATTGGTCGGTGGAGTTGATTTCAACAAATTCCAAGCAGTTTGTCAGATATTTGTTAGTTTCATGTCTCCGGAGTGGCTAAGCTAGTGCGAAATTCTGATATACCCCTTTAAATTCAATCATCGGAAAGTCAATTACACGTGATGACATTTTTCTGTTTTCATTCTTATGTTTAGGCGGCAAAGGGAGAAAAATAGGTAAAAAGTAACTGATAGATTACTTTTAAAGTAACTTAGTTACTTTGATAATGAAGTAATCAGTAAAGTAACTAGATTACTTTTTTGAGGCATAATCAGTAATCAGTAATTAAATTACGATTAATAAATTAAAATAATTAAGTAATCTGTGACAACACTATATATATATATATAAATTATACTTTTGGGAAATGAAGTGAAAAAACATGTCTTATATCTATCTATTTCCAATGCTAAATCTGAATAAATTTATTGAACACACCACTTGTGCTGGGTTGTTGGGATCAAGGTTTGTCAAATTGACACATAGGAAACCTCGAATTGTGGGCTTCCCCATGATTTTATTTTTTTTAGCAGTGTTGCCCTGCCTTGCTCGGGTGAAAAAATGAAAATTGGCATTTTCTATGCTAATTTTTTGAGATTCAAATGAATTTTCTGTACTAAGTGGAGGACTACAGAGATCATAAATACACATAAACTACAACTGTAAAAAAATTTGGTCCAAATCCGCTCAGCAACCACTACTCTCAGTCATGCTTGCCACAACTACCAATGAACCATTGCGGGCGTAACACCTAATAAATAACAGTCGCTACGGTATGAATATCCAGCCTAAATGAATCCCTTAGTAACATTCTTAGTAATAATATATATTTTTTTAAATCCAGTGTCTTGCTGTGGGTTACTCAAAGCCACAACATAGTACAGCACATTTAAATTTTTACTTGAAACCGTGAAGTCAAAAGATGCGTCTCTTGCCCAAAAGTTGGCACTGTCGCTTCCACAATCAGGTTGTGCTTCCTATGCTAATTTTTAGAGTTCCATTTATATATACTTTCTGTAAGTGTAGATATGCAGTAGATAGATATTTCTTAAGTCATCTTGTATTTTTTGTTTTCATTGTAATATTCATATAAAATATATACCATATATAATAATACCAATTCTTTTCATTTTTTCTAAACACAGGTCATTTCAAAAATAATACATCGCATACATTGTAAATGTGCTGTCATTGGAATGAAAGTATTTTTTATCCAGTTGCAGTTCAGTAAAATATCCAGTGTAAATGTGTTGTCCTCTCTCAGATGAAGCAACAGCAGGAGCTGGAGAACGAGTTGACGGGTCTGAAGCGCGAACTGGACGTCCAGAGAGCCAAAGTGCAACAGCTGCACGAGTTGCTGGCGTGCAGGGAGCAAGAACACAGGTGCTGCCTTTTGAATTGCTTGATCATTGGCATTCACTCATTTTCTAACAAGACACACAACTCATCTTATATTCCATCAAGGATACTAGACACTGAATCCGGTAGTCATTTGGAGACACCCTGCACTTTATATGCCTCCATAGAAAGCAGTTGGAGATGCGGCTGCAGCCGGGCGGGATGGACTTCCAAGCAGCGTTGGCAAAAGAAGTGGCGTCCGAGAGGCAAATTCTTGCTCAGAGAGAGTCTGAGCTCAAGGACAAAATAGAAAAGGGCAAGAAGGCGTACGCGGCCCTGGAGGACGAATTCCGGCTGGCGCTCACCATCGAGGCTGCGCGCTACACTGAGGTTCGCTAATATATACAACTTGTGTGTCAGTTACATCCATGCTGCGCATAGACCACAGGACTATATTTCCGCGCGACGTTGGAGTCATGATTTTTCCTTATCAAGCAATCGCAACCCACATGCGTTGTATTTGCGTTAAAACCTGAAAGAGAAATGCAACTGAAAAGAACGTGCGGCTGGCTTGACCAGGGAATTAGAAAACCTGGGTCACTTCAAACAGCAAGCAGACAACAATAACAGGAATTGCATAAAAGGGTTTCTTAAACACGTAAAAAAACACGCGATCGCTAAAAGGAAAACACAAAAAGGGCCCGTGACAGTATGTCGGAATCAATTTAAAAAAAAAAAAATCCGAGGGAAAACTGCGGTGAGAGGCAGACAAACAAAACATGCGATCGCTAAAAGGAAAACACAAAAAGGGCCCGTGACAGTATGTTGGAATCAATTAAAAAAATAAAAAAACCCGAGGGAAAACTGCGGTGAGAGGCAGACAAACGAAAAAACGAGCAATGATGCAACTAACAATAAAGGATATACAAACTGTCAAATGGCAGCAAGTCAATATCTCGGCAAGCTGCCTAGGATTGGTTTGAAGACACTGCTGATGAGCTGGAATTGGATGCAGGTACGACGTGGGGAGCTCATCCCACAGCTCTGTAAAAAAAAAAAAAAAAAAAAAAAAAATCTGACCAGCGGCAGAATGTGACAAAATCATGCCAGTCGTCATACTAGCTTTGCTTGCTAGCTAGCACAGCTATTCTCCCAGCCCAACCCAACCGTGTCATCACCCTCAGCGTGCATTGCGTGTGTAAAACTTAGTGCCTTCCGGAGGTTTATGTACTAAATATTATAGATTTTTTAAATTTATGGTGATAATATGCGTATCTTGTAACATATTTTAGTAAAAGAGAACAATTGTGACTTATTCGAGCCTACAATTCTTTCAATTGAAAACTATCAATGGGAAGCAAATAGGTTATTATTGTGTGAATGACTCATCCCAAAACTTCTTTCCCTCTTTTACAGGTTAAGAAAGCGTGCGATCAAATGTCGGCAGAGCTGCCAGAGATGCGATTGACGCTGGCTCAGTCGCAGTATATGGAGAAGAAATCCGCCTCTCAAGTGCGGGAGCTCTCAGAGCTGGTCAAGGAGCAGAAGAGCCGCATATCAGAGCTCCAAAAAGCCAAGAGAGACACGTTGGCTGAGTTCAAGGTGACTAAGAGCTTACATACATTTTTTTTTTAAAAAACAGTTCAATGAATGGATAGAATGGTGACACTCCTCTTCACAGAGGCGCGCTCAGGCTCTGGAGGACGAGCTAGATCAGGACAGGCGTATGCGCCTTCAGCTGGATGCGCTCAAGAAGGACAAAGCACGTCTATCCTCCCAGCTCGGTGCGCAGGAGTCAGTCATTGACGGCCTCAGGGCAGAGAGGAAGCTTTGGGGGCAGGAGCTAGCTCAGCAAGGTGGGTGGACAACAAGGAACAGTATTTGAAGATGCCAGCTATTTATAAAGAGAGACAGAATAATTAAATGGTCTAAAAGTACAATAAACCAGTACAGCAATCTCTCGTGACTTCACGGTTCACGTTTCATGGATTCAGTGCATTGCAGGATTTTAAAATGAATTCGTCAAAAAATAAAAATGAAAAAATGTGCTTCAAAATAACAAGCAAGAGACATTGTTTTGGAACAAGGAAAACATAACTCACGCTTTGTATATACCCATGGGCATTCATACAAGGCGTGTGATTGGTTCCTGCTGCGAGATTGACACGAGAGGACCAATGAGCACCATTGCAGCCGCTCCCATTATACTCAACCGACGAGACTGCCAATAAGAGTAGCTTCATCCCTTGAACTGACTGGCCGTGCACCATTGCAGCCTCTCCCATTATGATAGACCAGGGGTCGGCATCCCTGGTCCTCGAGTGCCACTATCCAGCTTGTTTTCCATGTCTCCCTCCTTTAACACACCTGAATCAAATAATCATGATCGTTATCAGGCTCCTGCAGAGCTTGTTGATGAGCTGATCATTTGATTCAGGTGTGTCAAAATAGGGAGACATGGAAAACAAGCTGGATAGTGGCACTCGAGGACCAGGGTTGCTGACCCCTGTGATAGACCTATGAGTCCACCAATAAGAGTGGCCTTATCCTGTGAGGTGATTGGCTGCACACATCGCAGCCACGCCCAGCCTCTTACCTTTTTCTATCTCCAAGTGAATTTCAACAAGAGAAAGGTCATTTTCAGCAGTACTTTTCCCCGTTTTTACTAGGAGTGGGAACCTCTTGGTACCTCACGATATGATAAGGTTTTAAGACAAAGCTCACGATAACGATGATCTGATAATATGGCGATAAAACGATTATCATTACATTGGTCAGGAAATCATTCTACGATATTCTAAAAACAACTAGTAAACAGAAAAACAAGCTTCTGCTGTGAATTGGAATGAGTTTATCACGAGTAGACGTCCAATCCAATGGCAGGGAGCGCTGCCACCCTCCCAGTTTAAACGGATTGAACGTCTATGGCCGTCAGTAGCAGCCAATGCCAGGCAATTAGGTAATTTTGGGCCATTTAAGCTCATTTACCTGTTGATTTTCAGTTACTTCCTGTTGATTTGAGGGTATTTTATGGGTCCCTTCCTGTTCATTTTGTGTTACAAAACAGGAAGTGACCTGGGAATCACCCAAATAAATAGGCAGTGACTCAAAATCAACAGGAAATGACCTGGAAATGCCTTAAAATAAACAGCAAGTGACCTATAAATGCCCTGAAAATCTGCCAGAATGACTGAATGCTCCGGTTTCAAATGACCGAACGTTTCCAGTCTAAATGGATTGGGTGTCGAGCACCGTCAAGGCAGCCTTAGAGTTAACTGAGACACTAATATGGTGGAAGATTTTGGTAGCAACTTGTTATTTATTTATTTATTTTTTATAGACATTGACACCTTTTTAAAATGATATCTCAATTCTTGCAGGAGCATATCGATAACCTTTTGGGATAGAAAGTATCACGGTTTATCACTATTTCGATATTTTGTCACACCCCTTGTTTTTACCCACTTGGAGAGCTCCCAAAGCCTGCTACACTGCACAACCTACAAGAACATTTTAACCTTGTTTAGCATTTTTTTTACCCGAAAATGGAGCAGTCTAACCCCGGCAAACACCTCCAGGACACACTTTTCACCATTTTTACCCGCTTGGAGGGCACCCAAAGCTAGCTACAAACCTCCAACACCTCACGGGGAGTTTCAACAACTTTTACCCACAAGTGGGCCACTCTATCCCTTCAGGGTCATTTTTAGTGGCACTTTTCACAATTTTTACCTGCTTTGAGGGCACCCAAAGCTTGTTACAAACCTCCAACATCTCCGGGGAAATTTTAGCTTTAATTTTACATGCAAATTATTAAATTTAAGTATTGTATCCCTGCTACATGCTCTCTTCTTTCGTGAGTGGACCTACATAACATCCAGGAGGTGTTCCAAGTTCGTCCCACGCATCAGGGACTAATTAAATCATATATCCAGTTTTTAAACTTTTTTCAAGGGGTTCTGGTCCCCATTAACCGCGAAAAAGAGGGATCACTGTACATCCACCTGTTACGTTTCTTCAACAGAGTAATTCATGGTTAGGCTTGAGTATGACATAGTTGCATTCACTAGGTTTCTCACTGAATAAATCCACTTCTGATTCAATTGAAATAGGTTATCGTTTCAGTATTAATACTTTTTGTGACAGTTTCGCGAGTGGCAATTTTCCTACTGGATTACAGACTGGAAGATGGACTCTTTAGTCCCAATACTGACAGATCCTCCTGCCATCCTAATCAGCAAAAGGATGCATCACTGTCTTGTGTATGTCTTTACCAAAGGAGCATCTTTGGCTCAGGACCGCGGACGCCTGGAGGCAAGGATCGAGGCCTTGGGCACTGAGGTGGAAGCGCAGAAAAAGCAGATTGAGAGAGACCGGGATTCCCTCAAAATCAAATGCAAAATCATGGAGGATCAAACCGAAACCATCCGCAAACTGAAAGAGGTAAAATAGCTGTGTATTGAAGTGAAGCAAACAGGTACGTTACTGTATCTTATTCCGTAGACCCTACAGCAGCGTGACGAGGAGGTCCGCAGTCTACGCGACAACAAGGCCCTGGCTGAGAAGACGTTTCAGCGGCAGCTCAAAGAGGAGACGTCTCAGGTGTCAGAGCTCCGTGATCGCGTGGAACGCCTTGGCCTGCGTAAGGAGGAGCTCACGCAGCAGTTGGAGGAGAAGGAAGCAGAGATTGACGAGCTCATTCGAGTTCACAGGTAAATTAACAATTTTGAATGAATTTTTTCACGGCCCGGATTTTATCATAAGAGTAAGTACTGTGGCTACTGTACAATGACTTATTGGTTTATTTTACCCTTTATAAAAATATCTTTTTTTGTTCATTTCATTCATTTTTGTTGTTTGTTTTGTTGCTTTACAACTTTTATATACAGTATATATCGGAACGTCAATTGCATGCAATGACACTTTCGGGCCTCCAGGGCGCCCCCCTTAAACTCCGCTTATGATAGTTTCCTCTCCTGTTTGTTTCATTCAACAGTGAATCCAGTAAAAAGTGGCAGGAAAAGGCTCAGCTGCTGACTCAACTGGAGAGCCAAGTGAACCGAATGAAAGAAAGTTTCGACAGCAAGGAACGCGCACTTATAAAAGAGAAAGAGCAAATGACGGACGCTCACAGGTGCATTTGCGGCAAGGTGATGGTCATAAAATAGGTGCTTCCTTGTTCAACAGCCATTGTATCTCTTCAGAGTGGCGATGGAGAAGCTCCGCTGCATGGACGATGCATTTCGCACGCAGATAGAGTCCCTCCAGGCAGCCCATGAGGCTGAGCTGCTTCAGTTGGAAAATGAAAAACACGATCACATAGCAGAGGCCAATCAGAAGGTTAAACTATCGATTTCGCATCACTTTTGGTTTGAAGTTATTTCAGTCCCGTATTACAAGTGGAAGTTTGTAGTTTTTAACAAACACTGAGTGCAATTTGTTATTTGAAGGATGAGTTTCAAATGAAAAAGTATTTCAGGATCTTAGTATATGTTTTAACAGCTGTATTAAAATAGCCAATAAGACCTTCCAATTGGGGATATCAATGACCTGCATATTTCCCCAACTATTTGCAAAAGGATTTGGCTGCACTTTACACTCCTTTTTTGGTTATTTTAGGTATTCGAAGTGGAGGAAGAGATGCGTCAGCTGCTGTTCGAGGTGGACGCCAACAAGAGGATCACGGAAGAGAAAATGAAACGTCTTAATAGTGTCCTTAAAGATTTCAACTCATGAATGATCATGGTGTGAATATGGTGTCTTGTCTATTTAAGAAAATGCCTGTTTACAACAGTATCTTTTGCACCAGGTAGCTTTCATTAAAATATTTGTATTTTTTTAATTACTAGTTTTATTCCATGTCTTAAAAAAAATTCTGGTAATTCTATCTCAAACTACAAATGTGAAAATGTACGCATGGAGCATGGGGGAAGACTAAAACGAGATGAAAATTAACTTCTGCCAGGCTGGCTGCCTAAATATCAGCCCAGAGACATTAAAAAGACAACCAAAGAGTGAGGATGCCCTCTACTGGTTAACTTGGAAACTACAGGCAACAATAAGTCAGTGATCAGCTCTCAGATAAAATTAAAATCGGGCTCCAAGGATCGATGCAAATTCATCCCAAGAGTATCTATCAAATTTTCATTGTGGTCCGTCCATGGATAACGGAGGAGGACTAATTTAATTGCACAATTAATTAATCAGCCCTGAGACAAAAAAATGGACTCTCTACCCACCAGGTTTCATTATGTTCTTTCCACAGATAATGAAGGAGTAGCAATTTTGTTCGTATCCTCCCATAGAAGAACGACGATAGAGCGAGCGAGTTTTTGAGACCTTCCTCCAGACAGTCAAAAAATACCAATATTTTAGGAAAAAGACTGGAAATAAAGTATCTGACCTTATTAGCGCTTTAGGTCAGATAGATCCTAATCAAACATAGGCCACCATAAAATAAACAAGCGTTCACATTTTAAATCTAGACAAAATGGCCACTGATAATTTTTCCCCATTGAACATTTAGAGTGCCCTCCATAATTATTGGCACCCCTGGTTAAGATGTGTTTTTTTTTAGCTTCTAATAACTTTTTTTGTTAATTAAAATAATATGGGACCTTAATGGAAAAAAAAGTGGAAAAATCCAACCTTCAATACAAGTGCATTTATTCAGTGGGGAAAAAATCCCACATAAAGAAATAATTATTTGACATCAAATAATGTGTGTCACAATTATTAGCACCCCTGGTGTTAATATTTTGTACAACCCCCTTTTGCCAACAAAACTGCACCTAATCTTCTCCTATAATGTTTCACAAGCTTGATTTTTTTGTCTGGTGAACAATTTCTGTATAGATTTGTCCATTTGTTGAGGGTCATTATCTTGCTGAAAGACCCAGTGATGACCCATCTTCAGCTTTTGGGCAGAGGGCAACAGATTTTGATTTAAAATGTCCTGGTATTTCAAAGCATACATGATGCCATGCACCCTAACAAGGTTCCCAGGGCCTTTGGAAGCGAAACAGCCCCACAGCATCACTGACCCACCCCCATACTTCACAGTGGGTATGAGGTGCTTTTCAGCATGCGCATCTTTGGTGGCACGCCAGACCCACTTAGAGTGTTTGTTGCCAAAAAGCTCAATCTTGGTCTCATCTGACCAAAGCACACGTTCCCAGTTGAAGCCTAAGGTCCCGTATGATTTGAATTAAAAATATATATACAGTGCCTTGCAAAAGTATTCGGCCCCCTTGAACCTTGCAACCTTTCGTCACATTTCAGGCTTCAAACATAAAGATATAAACTTTTAATTTTTTGTCAAGAATCAACAACAAGTGGGACACAATCGTGAAGTGGAACAAAATTTATTGGATAATTTAAACTTTTTTAACAAACTGAAAAGTGGGGCGTGCAATATTATTCGGCCCCCTTGCGTTAATACTTTGTAGCGCCACCTTTTGCTCCAATTACAGCTGCAAGTCGCTTGGGGTATGTTTCTATCAGTTTTGCACATCGAGAGACTGACATTCTTGCCCATTCTTCCTTGCAAAACAGCTCGAGCTCAGTGAGGTTGGATGGAGACTGTTTGTGAACAGCAGTCTTCAGCTCTTTCCACAGATTCTCGATTGGATTCAGGTCTGGACTTTGACTTGGCCAGTCTAACACCTGGATACGTTTATTTTTTAACCATTCCATTGTAGATTTGGCTTTATGTTTTGGATCATTGTCCTGTTCGAAGATAAATCTCCGTCCCAGTCTCAGGTCTTGTGCAGATACCAACAGGTTTTCTTCCAGAATGTTCCTGTATTTGGCTGCATCCATCTTCCCGTCAATTTTAACCATCTTCCCTGTCCCTGCTGAAGAAAAGCAGGCCCAAATCATGATGCTGCCACCACCATGTTTGACAGTGGGGATGGTGTGTTCAGGGTGATGAGCTGTGTTGCTTTTGCGCCAAACATATCGTTTTGCATTGTGGCCAAAAAGTTCAATTTTGGTTTCATCTGACCAGAGCACCTTCTTCCACATGTTTGGTGTGTCTCCCAGGTGGCTTGTGGCAAACTTTAAACGAGACTTTTTATGGATATCTTTGAGAAATGGCTTTCTTCTTGCCACTCTTCCATAAAGGCCAGATTTGTGCAGTGTACGACTGATTGTTGTCCTATGGACAGACTCTCCCACCTCAGCTGTAGATCTCTGCAGTTCATCCAGAGTGATCATGGGCCTCTTGGCTGCATCTCTGATCAGTTTTCTCCTTGTTTGATAAGAAAGTTTGGAAGGACGGCCGGGTCTTGGTAGATTTGCAGTGGTCTGATGCTCCTTCCATTTCAATATGATGGCTTGCACAGTGCTCCTTGAGATGTTTAAAGCTTGGGAAATCTTTTTGTATCCAAATCCGGCTTTAAACTTCTCCACAACAGTATCTCGGACCTGCCTGGTGTGTTCCTTGGTTTTCATAATGTTCTCTGCACTTTAAACAGAACCCTGAGACTATCACAGAGCAGGTGCATTTATACGGAGACTTGATTACACACAGGTGGATTCTATTTATCATCATCGGTCATTTAGGACAACATTGGATCATTCAGAGATCCTCTCTGAACTTCTGGAGTGAGTTTGCTACACTGAAAGTAAAGGGGCCGAATAATATTGCACGCCCCACTTTTCAGTTTTTTATTTGTTAAAAAAGTTTAAATTATCCAATAAATGGTGTTCCACTTCACAATTGTGTCCCACTTGTTGTTGATTCTTGACAAAAAAATTGAATTTCATATCTTTATGTTTGAAGCCTGAAATGTGGCGAAAGGTTGCAAGATTCAAGGGGGCCGAATACTTTTGCAAGGCACTGTATATTAGAAGCTAAAAAACACATCTTAACCAGGGGTGTCAATAATTATGGAGGGCACTGTATATTGAGAGCCCCGTAATATTTGTTTCATTCAGTCTTTGGCTTTCAACGTGTCAAATCAAACAGTTATAATTCATTAATTAATCTCAAGAAAATAGGTAATTTTAATGTATTAAGTTCATTTTGTCTACATTTCTAGGATAAAAGAAAAAAAAATCAATTGATTTCCATACTTTTTAAAACCACATCTACGGGACTGTTTGAAATAAAAAAATTGACATTCATCAAGACGTCCATAATTTCCAGATTGATCACTGTTGACACGGGGTCTCTCGAGCAGAATTGGAAGGGCAGGTGCCAGGGTCACTTTTGGGAAGATTAGAAAAAGGGGGCGTGGTGACCGGAGGTGGGGCAGTTGTTGCCATGGCAACAGCAGACGAACGTTCAGTTCAGTGGTGGAGGGCGACAGGTAAAATAGTAGTAAGGCGTGAACTTATACAAAAAATAGTCATGAGGTGAAGTATCACATTCGAACAGAAGGAAGAGCGCCTACTACCCAAAATAGTAATATTAATGGAGTGTGAGACGATGGAGCCGGTTCGCTCGACGCCGCCTCGCCACGAGAAAAGTTTGGGGCTCCTCACTATAAAGTTTGTAGGTCTGCTCCAAGAGGCCAACGACGGCGTCCTCGACTTGAAAGTGGTGAGTGAAAACGCGAGTATTTTACTGCGTGTTCCTCAGGAGGTTCTGTGCTTTCATCGCAGCAGATGTGAAACAAAGAGCCACCCCTGTTCGAAATCAAAGCGGGGGCCGCCGGCCGGCTGGTCAGGTGCACTGCTGACTGTTCTGGTAATGGAGTCCCAATAGGGACGCCATTGCCTTTTCATTTTAACTAAAAGCTTTTTGAAAAAGTCATTAATACACGTGTGTGTAAACCATAATGAAACTAAAAATACACAAACGTCTACCCATTAAAAATGAAAAAGTTTACGAGTGCTGTGGTAGCTGGTGCCACATACTGTTAAGCTGAGGTGGGTAGTAACTAGGGTTGGGAATCTCGCATGAAGCCGATTCGATATGTATCTAGATACACAGGTTACGGTTCGATTAAAAAACGATACATTTTTAAGGCCGAGCGATTCGATACAGTGTAAGAACGATACGGTTCGATAGAGTTAAAACGATACGATAGTAAATATTTGTTGTGTGTGTGTTTGTACAGTATTTTAAACATATAAAAACACATTTCTAATATAGCAAAATTAAACAAAATTTCATACCAATGTTATGTTTTATTTTTTTATGAAAAAAAAAAATAAGGCTTACTATATGACCATCATTTTGTTGGATGGGATTGATAATAAAATAAAACTCCAGTGACAGACAACAATAAAGTGCAGTAATTCAATTACTGTATTTCCTGGTGTTCTAACACAAGAGGTAAGTAATTTAAGTGCAAACTTTCAACGTAAACATCTTACAAACAAAAAATATTAATTATATGCAGCGGCTCTAGAAAAAGAAACCTGCTAGTGTTATCATAAATAAATAATGAATTATGCTTTTTGACTGGTATAATTGGGGGAATAAAAACATGGCATTTTAGACAGACAGGTCAATAATCATTACTTTAACCCAGTACTTCTCAAATAGTGGGGCGCGCCCCCCTGGGGGGGCGCAGAGCGATGCCAGGGGGGGCGCATGTGTCCTCAGGGAACATACTTTTTTCTTTTGCCGGACTGGAATTAAGTGTACTTGCACATCCACTCAGTGGGTGGCAGTGGCGCTCTCATTTTCAGAGTGCGTGCAGTATTTTTGAACTAAGGAAGAGCACTCAGCACACAGAAAACAGATATGAAGAGCAGCGCGCCGCCGCTGTTTTAGAAAGCCGTTTTCCGACCGGACTCACTCACGAAGCGACCCACTGTCTTGTCCGGTTCTCACGTCGCCGCCCGAGAAGTGCCATTTTCGGCTTGGGATCGTCACGACGACCGCCCTCACCTACGGTTCTACCTCGGCCGCCGAGAATGCGCTTTTTTCGTGCCGTTTGTCTTTTAGCTTTGACTTTTAATACAATGGGTGATGAGGAAAGACCACTGTTTACTGTGTCTAAAAATAATTACAGCGGACTGCCAGAAGCCAAATCAATTAAGACGCCACTTAAAGACATTCGACCCCAATCTCATTGATAAGCCGCTTGATTGTTTTTCAGCGAAAACGTGCCGAATATTGCCAACAATCGTCGTGCTTTGTCAGTGTTATATCAATAAACCAGTGAGCATTGTTAGCATGCTCATTGCAAAATGACTCCACACCATTGCAAAGGAGGTAATACTGAGTGTGAGCAACAAAAATAAAAACTGTCCTTATGTCCAAGGACACTCTTTTTTTCCTTTATTCATTTTTGTTTTTTCGGTCAAATTTTTTGGCATATTGTCCTCATGAGTGAATGTTTCTAATCAATTTGAATTTGTTATTATTTACGGATTTTATTACATTTTATTTTTCTGTATCAAATGGTCAAAAATGTACCTTGAGTGTATTTTTACAGTTTGAATGTGACTTTTTTTTTTTAATTCGGGCAAATTGATGCACGTCAAGTCTTCTCTGTTACAAACAAAACAATGTTAATAAAGTTATACTTTATTATAAGTTGATCTATGTTACTTTTTTTCTTTATTAGACAAAAAAGGACACAATGTTAGGCAGATGCGTATTTATAATAGTAATTTTATAGACAAATAATACTATTTACATTGGCGGCAGAGAGTTTGGGGGGGTGCGAAACATTTACGTCTTGCTTGGGGGGGTGTAACAGAAAATAATTGAGAAGCACTGCTTTAACCTAATACACAGCAAAGTCATTCACTTATGCCTGTGCTTCCTAATTTTTTTATTCCTCATCACTGTCCATATCTTTTTTGAAGGGCAGATTTTTCTTGAGGAAGATCAATTAATCCACATGTCCATGTTTAAGTAGACTGCGTTTCGTGGAAACAATATGCCGACCTTTCCACCATCGTAGCGGATTATTTTTCAGGGTTAAAAACTCACGATGGCTGTACTGCTCCACACTTCACACAAGCTCTGTCCCATGCGAACAGATCTGGCTGTCTTCATCACTTCAAAGTCCGACTTTTGTTTTCCTGGGTGCGTTAAAAATCAATCGCTTCACGTCGCTGGCGTCGGTGATCACACTGTCCATTGTTTTAGCATGTTGCTTCGTTGCCACTACTAGTTTCGTTTTGGGCTGTGAAGAAAATGCTACGGAGTGTGCGTTACAGTGGTTTCGTTAGCTCTCGCGTTGTTATGACACGCCCGTGACGATCGGGTAATGACGGCGACTAGTAACGGTTCTGCCGAAATGCATGGGAAGTTGAGGCAACCACGACTGTGAGTAGTGCTAGTCCATATTATATCATGCGTGCGGTCTCGAGCTAAGTGCGCTGTGTGGTGAATGACACAAGCGAAGCATGTGAAGTAAAATACTAAGCAATGCATTGAGCCAGGCATTAGAAGCCGATTCTTGTGCTCGCGATAGCCGAATTCTATCTCTACTATCGGTTCATTGAATATTTAATGGATAATTACTGTCGAATGGTAACTTTACTATCGATACATCTGTATCTCTCACCTGTAAAACCGGGTATCGGTTTATCGTTCTCAAGCTTAGTAGGAACGCGTTACATGTACTCCGTTACATTTACTTGTGTAACTTTTTAAGAAAAATATACTCCTAAGAGTATTTTTACTAAGCTACTACCCTAGGCAACTGTTTTGTCCTCCCCCCCCATATTTTCACCACATATATTTAAACACTCACTGAAAAAGCACATTATCTCTTTGTAATTTATTATATAAAAGACAACAAGTGCAGAAATTAAAAAAAATGCTCTAATAACTATTCAAAAGCACCGATAAAAAACACTTAAAAACAAATGAATAAAATGAATTAACAATTGTTAATACAATATGATTAACACCCCCCCCACACACACACACACACACACACAAACCTATACAAAGAGAGAGAGAGGTCATTTACTCTGCTCGGAGGGAGGTCTCAAAATCTCGCTCACCTTGTTCCTCTTTTCTTCTTATGGAGGACACTGACTAAAATTGCTAATCATCTGTAATTTGTGGACAAAATAGAGTGAAATCTGGTTGGTATATTCAAGCGATGTATACACATCAATCTTCTGAACCAGATTAAAAAAAAAAAAATGCTACTCATCCATTTTTCGCAGATGGATCACAATGAAACTTGGTAGGTATATTCAAGGGCAGTAATTGGAAACCTAAGTCTCGCCATATCTGGCTCTTTTGATGAGTGCATCTGGCTCTCCGCCAACCCGTAAACTTAAATGTGGAACGAGCTTTGATGAGCTGATGGTGCATTCACACATTGATCTTGGACTCTTCAAACGTAGGTCGCAATAGTATGCTTCAATCTGGTGCCCAGTCGCGGATTGCACAGAGTCTCCGCTCAGCCAGCAGCTGAGCCCCTCCCAACTTGACGCCCAGCAAAATGGAGTGTATAAAAATGTGTATGGAAAATTAAACCATGAAAGTGAACTGTGTGGTACCCCAAGTAACACAGGTGTGCTATCGCTTTCACTTTCATGCCTTTTTCGCCTGTCAAATTGCCGTTAATTCCAGGAGAGCAAACTCATAAAACGCACATGTCCCCTTGGTTGTCCCTGGTTGTGGTTTCCACTTCCAGGAAATATACGCCACGTCACACCATGTTTCAATTTTTTTTTTTTTTTTTCCTAAGTGGTGAGTGCGCAACTGAGCAACAATTGTCACATCCCAAGTAACAATGTTTGGCTTACGTCCTTGTTTTCTCAAGATTTTTTTCAATCACAACTCTGACTGCTCATAAAAGCCAAGCATGACCTCACGGTTGCTGTTTTGTGATGCGTTCAAATGTGATCTCGGGGGAAAAAAACCTGCTCACAAAATGGACTCGGCAAACTGGCAACAGGACATAGAACATAGAACATGCAATATATTGGAATCGCACTTCAAAATATGTTAGTTTTTTTGGCTCTCTGGGTCAGAAAGGTTCCCGACCCCTGTTAAAGGGATTGATCCTCGGAGCTGATTAATTTCATTTACTTATTGTGGACTTATGTTCGCCTGTCGGTTCCGAGTTAGCCAGTCCTGGCTGAGAAGACATTTTGGGAGATAACCGGAAGGCCGTAATTCATTTTGACTTATTAGTTGTTGTTTTTTTCTGAATGTATTTGATGGTGGCCCTTGTCATTTTGGCGTTGTCATGTGTAGGTTTGTGGTATTTAAAGATACTCTTATTATTATTTATTTCTTATGAGACATTTTCCAATAATTTATTGTCATGCGTTGTTAAAAAAACACAAAAAAAGATCTGTAGGAGCATTTTGTCAGTTTACCAAGTCTTGTTAGTTTTCCCTCTCTTATTTAGCGCCAAACTTTGCTAATGTTTACACTGCAGGCACAATATACCCCCTGCCCCCATTCTCTTGCTTCTGCCATTGTACAATTGTCCTTTTCTGCTAACAGGTTTCGTTTTCTGTTTGTGCAGCTTAACTCATAAAATCCTTTCTTTCAAACACCCTGTTTCTCTGATTTCCTCCACTTCAGCTAAAACTGTATTTGCACTTTACTCTCTGCGGGCGGGATCAGGAGATGCGAACACGTCGTGTTAAAACGTTGCTATCGACAGTTTTATTAATTCTTGTGTTTGACTCAACAGGCCGCAGACATCTTGGCAGTGAAGCAAAGGAGACGTATATACGACATCACCAATGTGCTGGAAGGTGTGGGCTTGATAGAGAAGAAAAACAAAAATGTGATTCAGTGGAGGTATTAAAAAAGCAAAAACATCAATATCTTTAGAAAATGTAATTGATTTCCTCAACTAGACATTTTACCCTTTATTAGAGTTGAAAACATAACAATTCATTGAATCTTTGTGACTGGACACATAAAGTTGTCATTACATTCCACTTTTTTTTTTAACCAAACCAGATTGTGGAACCTAAATCCTTATAAGACAATCCAAACTACAGGATTGCTTAGAATAATCTTTTTCAATGATTATGAAAAGGTTGCCCTAGTATTAATACATGGTCATGCTGCCCTGTGGATACCCATGATCTACTAGATCATTGGTCCCCAACCATTTTTGCACCACGAACCTGTGTGATGTAGGCCTTTTTTTCACGGACCAGCAATGTGTGGCAGAAAAATACAGCAAAAATATAAAAATACCGTATTGGCTCGAATATAAGGTGGCCCTGATTATAAGAAGACCCCTCTTTTTCAAGACTCAGGTTTGAAAAAAGACTTTTTGAACACCAAATTAATTTTTATACAGAAAATAATTATAGTACATCTGAAACAAATGATTATAACAATATATTTGACAGAAAAAGCATGTTATTTTGCCTCATTCAAATCTCAATATCTGAACATTTAAATATGTAAACTAAAGTGCAATCACATTCGTAAATGAATGGCTTCTGTTTTTTTAATTGTAAATAAACCAATTTATTGTGATAAAACAACAAAATTGCAATAACTGCATTAACCATCAAAATGAAGTCTAACTGTGACTGTCTTGAAACAAATCTGAATAAGGGAAAACATTGGAATGAAATAATGCAAACTGGTTAAACTTGAGAGTAGCTGAGATCTGTCGTGACAGAACATCGCTTCAACGATATCTGGTGCTATCCAGCGTTGTGAATGGGTATAATGTCTAGACCGCGAATGTAAGACGACCCGCACTTTTTCAGTCTTTCAATGCAAAAAACACCATCTTATATTCGGGCCAATACGGTATACAATGGCGCTAAACCCGAAAGTTCATTGCATGAAAAATTACTCACCATATGCTGGATAAACCTTATTCAACAGCGGCCTCTCCTAAAACTTGACGGCAAATATACTTGGTCCCCGGCATTATAAGTTGTTGTCCAACCATGAAAGGTTTCTTGGCTTTAGCAATACTGTTCACCACGAGGTATGATGCTTTCAGTGCATTTGCTTTTGTTTATGCTTCGTCTATGTGCCAAAGCAGCTTTAAAGGCTTCATTGCCTCGTTTGTTAGCTTTTGGCCACATATTTTGCAGAGTGGACTTGGCGCCTGAAAGTCACCTGTTGCCACAAACCCATGTTTTAGGTGGGATTCTTGGTATTGTCTATTAAAAGACATTTTCGTTTTTTTTTTTTTTTTTTCAAGGTTGAGGCGCGTACGTCATGCGTTATTATTGAGCACAAGCGTACATAGATATGAAAAACAGATGCTAGATGCTAGCTCCAATGGATTTCTATGGCGACATCATATACAGTTTTATTATTATATCTATAGAGCTGACAGGCAGATTGGTGTGTCAAGCAGCACAGGCCAGCAGTTGGTTTTGGCTGCCCTTTTAATTTTCTTCTTAGTTTTTGTGTTTTGGACGAAAATACTTAGTCTTCGTCTCAGTCATATTCGTATCATGGTCGACTCAAGATATTTGGTCTGCAAAAATTCAAGGGTTTTTAGTTTATTTAAAAAAAAAAAGTTGTCCAACAATTTCGACAGCATATGTTTTTAAAAAATGTATGTAAACTATAAAAATCAAAGCCAGGTTCATACCAGCACTATCAGGAAGAGGGCTGTTAAAACTACTACCATTAAGAACAAGATGTAAACTGCTACCAAGTTATGTCCAAATCACTGAACGCAGCAGTTCTTCCTATGATAATACATATTAGTCACTAAAATAGTACATTATTTTCAATTAATTATACCCTCCTGAACGCCACAAACTTTATGTAAAAGGAAAAGTTGTCCGAGAGTTTAAGAGGATGCTTGCCATGCTAAAGTTTATACTAATGCTAACGCGAATGCTATGCTAATGCTACGAGTTATATTTAGTGTGTGATGATCACTCAGCACAGACCTTTAAAGCTAAAGCATTACTAGCATATTATTCTTTAGCCAAGATAAGAAAGTAAATCTTACCATGTGTTTCAAAACATGCAAGCCTGGAGGGGCGCAGCACTCTAAATGAGTGACATGACCCAAACACTGCTACAATGCAGGCTGACTCCACGTACAATAAGAAAATATCACACATTATGAACATATGACGGAAACTGTTGCATTTTTGTCTTGTTGTCGTCTAGTTAGACAAAAACTGGCATTCCTCTCTTCATGTCACGTCCTTGTCATAGAAAAATTGTTTGTCGACGAAATATTTTCGTGAACGTGATCGTTGACGAAAACAACAATGCAGGCCAGAATGCTGCGGTCAATAAATTATTTCTTATTTCTGTGCAGCTTGGTACCAAATGCGCTGCGGACCGATACCAGTTTTACTTCTTAATAGCTTGCTCTTTTCCAGAGGTGAAAACAATGGGAATCAAAACCAGGAAGTTCTTGACCAGGTGAGGGTTCTGCAAACCCAGATCTCTGAGCTGGAGGCCCAAGAAATAGAGCTGGACAAGCAAAGGAATTGGCTGCAGCAGAACACAGACCACCTGAACCGTGATCCAATCACAAGCAAATATCCTTTTATGTCCTTGTGGTTGCCCATCTGTATCAGAAGTGTGAGGGTCCATGTTGCAATTTTGGCTTAATGTGAAGTTTGTATGTTTTCCCTGTGTTTGATTCAGTTGCCATTTCAAAGACATCCATCAGGTTCACTGAGGACTATAAGTTATCCCATGTATTTCTTTATTTGAAATGTATATTCTGGTAAAAATGTAGTAGCCATTCTTCGAAAGATCACTGCCAGACCTCCCAAATCAAATGGATTGAATGTCTATAGACATCAGGGCTGCAACTATCAAATATTTTGATAATGGAGTATTCTACTGAAAATTCCATCAATTAATCGAGTTATTAGATAAAACATATTTGTTTAGGTAAAGAGCAATAAAATACACATGAGAAAACTAGACATTTCACCTAATATTGAACCATTTTTAGACAATGGCTTTATTTTAGCTGTACATTGTTGAAAATGGCTAACAGTTGCATCGTGGCTATGACTAGGAAAAACGACAAATTTACTGATTTCACTCAAAATAACTTAAGAATTCTTATTTCTTACCTACAAATGTTATTACGCTTGATAACACATATCACTTACAAGTTAGGTGTTTTTTTCACGTGTTTCAATTGATTTCCCATTTGTGTCAAGCAATTTTTAAGTTATAGTTAAGTTTTAAGTCTAAATTGTAGGTTCTGATAGGATTTTGAGTTTGTGCAGTGTTCAAAATAAATGTATGATACCTGCTGTATTGGAGCACATTAGGCACTAGTGTTTTATCCATCAAAGGCTACCGAGCTAAAATTCACAGTTAGCTTTATTATGTTTTTATTTTACACCCTCATCACTCTGCAGTGCTGTGTTTTTACAGATTAAATAAAGCCTGTATGAAAGACACGTTAGCCACGCATCGACATTAGTCATAATTGATAGAAACCTAGCCCTCCACAGGGCTAACGTTACGGTAGCTAGGTACAGTAAAGTTAATCTTATTTTTTGGCGCTATATTAACTTAATTTGACCTTTTCCCGAATATCACTCGTAGGCTCTCGGAGTAAACTGGGTGCCTTCAGTGGAGCAGGGGCTAGGAGGACTGGTCGCGCGGTGGCGCCCGGCCCGGATTTCGGGGGTGGTCATCGGTAGCGGGGTCCAGCCAAGGGTGCGGAAGCGTCGGCAGGGCCGCGGGTAGCCGGGGCTGGGCAGGGTTAGTGCTATGCAAGGGCTGTCTTACAGTGAATACATGAAACTGTTTGCCTTGGTCTCCAGATTGAAATGCTCCCACACTTTTGACATTTTCTGCTTTTTTTTTTTTTTTTTTTTGTGCCTTTCTCTTCGCTTTTATCAGCTTCTTCGTCATTACCTCTATATTCATGCATGGTTGAAATCAAATATATCCGCCACCTCTCTCTTCTTCTTATACGCATGTTGTGCCGCATTAAAAGTACTCCGAGCAAAACGTCATGCTTAGAGCTGGCAAAATCCTTGAGGCGGAGAAAATTGCTTGATCAATTTTTAAAATCGATTTACTCGAATTATTCAAGTAATTGTTTCAGCTCTAAGTGACATCAAAAGCAGCCAGTGAGTTAATGTGAACAAGTCGCACCTGTGTAATAGCAGGACTAGACAAACAATGGAAAAAAAGTACCAAAGAAAAAAGGGACTATTAAGTCATTGCAGTATGTTTCAAAAACTATTATTTAAAAAAAAAAAAAATAAATAAATTGTCGTTGTGAAATTGATGGAGTTGTCCTTGTTTTGTTGTATTTTTACTAGGGCTGTCAAATTTATCTCGTTAACGGGCAGTAATTAATTTTTTAAATTAATCACATTTAAATATTTGACGCAATTAACCCATATGCTCCGCTCAAACAGATTAAAATGACAGCAGTGTAATGTCCGCTTGTTACTTGTTAATTATTACTTGTTTTTTGGTTGTTTAGCGCCCTCTGCTGGCGCTTGGGTCCAAATGATTTTTTGGGTTTGGGGAGTGAGCATGGTGTAATTGGCATCAACAGTGGCGAGCTACTAATTTATTTTTTGATTGAAAATTTTACAAATTTTAGTAAAACGAAAACATTAAGAGGGGTTTTAATATAAAATTTCTATAACTTGTACTAACATTTATCTTTTAAGAACTACAAGCTTTTCTATCCATGGATTGCTTTAAGAGAATGTTAATAATGTTAATGCCATCTTGTTGATTTATTGTTATAATCAACAAATACAGTACTTATGCACAGTATGTTGAATGTATACAGTATATCCGTCTTGTCTTATCTTTTCATTCCAACAATAATTTACAGAAAAATATGGCATATTTTATAGATGGTTTGAATTGCGATTAATTACGATTCATTAATTTTTAAGCTGTAATTACCTCGATTCAAATTTTTAATCGTTTGACAGCCCCAATTTTTACAGCATGTTCCATGGCAGGCATCAGTGGGCAAACTGGGATGGTTGTGAGGTGTCATTGCGAAGTGGGCAGACATGACAGACTCTGGTGGGTGCGGGTGGTTAAAAAAAAAAAAAATTGCCGGAAAATTCAGTATTTATTGAGACACGAGTGTGCTATAAAGAGGCAAAGTGACCCAACCTTCACCTGACAGTACAAGTAGGCCGTATCAAACCTTTGCAATGATTCACATTTGGAGGGGAGGGATTTTGAATGAATGCTTTCTCTTGCATCTCACACTTGTCACCTCACCTGCAAATCTTCTAAAGCTCAGCCATGAATTTAATTTACCTAACATGCCTGTGTTAGAATACTTTTTTTTAAAAATTGGGTTTCATTTTTAATTTTTTTTTTTCCAGTTTAGTGCTTCACACTTTTACTGGTTTCTGCTGCAGTTTTTTCAAAGAGTGGCTATTTATTGATTTTGCCTTTGTTTGCGACGGAATAATTTTATAAAATCATGCACTTCTTTCTTTGGTCAATATGGATTTATGCATTTTGGTTCTAAAACAAAAATCCCATCTTGATCCTCTTAACAGAGAAAACGTACTGAAGACGGATTATAAATATAATTGCTATTGTCAGTCTAGCTAATCCCAAATTGCTCCCGGTCTTATTTTGTCCAGTTTATTGTCTCTGTGTGTGTTTATTGTCTACTGCTGCCCCCCCCCCACGCATACACCCTCCCTTGCCGTGGCTTGTAATCCTCTTTGCTTAACACTCCCCCACTTATAAATTTGTGACGCATGAGGACATCTGCAATGCCTTCTGTGGTGACACTCTCCTCGCTGTCGTGGCTCCATCTGGGACGCAGCTGGAGGTGCTGCTACCAGAGAAGGTACTAACGTTGCAGGACTACAACTGTAGGCTCCATATTTGAAAGGAAAGTAAATATTTACATTCAAAGATAATATTAGTACTCTATAGTGAAGTTAGTCACTCCTCTCCACTTAGAAACCTACTGTTTATAGTTCAATGCGATTTATATGTCGATTTTTACAGAGCTGCATTTCCTTTGGTATGAATGTTACTGTGGTTTATACTCTAGTACAGTTTATATATGAACAAATATTTTTTTTTAAGTTGAGTGAGTGCGGTTTACACAGTACAGGGTGACCCCAAAAAACAAACGTTTTAACAATCCAGTAAAACCAATAGTGATGGAAGAAAACAAATAATTTGAAGTTATTGAAGTCTTAAAACATGCCTTTTACTAAAAAATTATGGAATTTTCATTTAAAAATGAGGTTCTGAGTGAATGCATTGAAATCTGCAGTTGACCACTGTTGGGGGGAAAAAAACGGAAATGTTTGCGTATTGGTAGACATAAGCAAGTGGTGTCACGGCGAGACAGTGACCTAGAGTAAGTAAACAATGTGCCATTTTAGTAACCATGGTGAATTCAGGATTAAATTCACAGTATGCCAGCTCAAATGATGAATCCATGGATTGAAGTTCTCCGTCGTAGTGACAGAAAACCGTCAGCAGGGGGTGCTTGTGGGTTGTAATGCATGATGAAATAGAGGTATGAATAACTTTTACAAGCATTATAATGTGAGTGTTACAGTTGCTTTTGAATCCTGTCTTGTCGTATTTTTGTATATTAGGGTTGTTGTGCTGTTATAGCCCACTGCTGGAGTTGGTGTTTTTTCTACTAATTTCTCTTAATTGATTAGGCTCTAGTCTATAATGAAAAACCCACAAAGTTAATGTATTCTACTGGAAAGCATCCAGTATGTACATGTGGTTTGGCCACTTCCTAGTGCAGGGGTCATGAATTTAAAATCCTCTGGGTCCGAAATTTAAAAATTACAACAATCTCGGGTCCGGAAATATTTTTGTTGCTTTTTTTTTCCCCCAAAAATACAAACGTATCTTTACGTGGCCATGCTGATAATTACAACATTCAAAAATGTAAATAATATGTAAAAGGTGCATAAAACTAAAAAAGTGCTTTAATTGAATCATTAAATAGAACATAAGAGCATGTTCAAGAATTTAAATTTTTTTTTTTTATTGTGGATGCTGACAGGGGGACTTGCTTTATTTTTTTTGACAGACCTCTTCTTTTTGCTTTCCATGAAGCAAAGTTTCAGCAACTGCACTCATACAATCTTTGACAATCGGTACGTCACTGACAGACTTTTTGTTTTGACCCAATATCCACGCTGTTCTGAGGGAGCATTCATTTGCGCGTTGCTGTGCAGTGAATAAATTAACCATGAGCCTTGAGGTGCGATCATATTGAGCCCTTAATTCCGCTATTTTTTGAGAACGGATGGCGGAGTTCATAGGGAAACTTTGCGAAAAAGCTGCGTGCTTCGTCTCATAGTGCCTTTTCAAATTGCTGCTCTTTACAAGCGCTACCATCTCTGAACAGATGAGCCATAGCGGTGTTGTGCTGCCGTCAGGTAAAATGAACAAAAATGTGTTGGTCCACTCCTCCTTAAACACTCTGTTTTCTGCATCAATCTTGCGTAGTTTTGAGCACGCCATTTGCCGTACCTTTTTCGCCTCTTCCTCCAACTTCATTCGGCTCAGTATTTGGCTGTCACTCCGCGGAGTCTGGAAAGCGAGTGTGAGACATGCTGTTCGAAAAATAACTTTCAAATGCTTCACTCCCATTGGCTGGCTCACGCGCGTAACCGCTAAGGTTTTTGTTTGTTGCCCACCTCCGCTCTGCAAACCCGCAGACAAAAATGATTTTTTGTTGTTGCAACGTGTATTAGTCGCGGCAGCTTGAGATCTGGTCCAGACGGGTTGGGGGTCCGGAACCGGACCGAGGTCCGCGGTTCCATGACCTCTGTCCTAGTGCAACAAAAAGACTGGACTAGATTGTGACTCCATTTATAAATTCTTTATTGGGCTACGGCTACCCATTTTTACTGGTTCACAAAAACTGATGAAGGTTACAATAGCCCTTTTTAGCAAATCTGTATTGGGAAACTGGAAGTAAGGTTCTGGTCCACCTCAAGAAGTCTGGAAACCGAGCAAACATGATAACTTCCAAGTTTGTGGCTGAAGGTGAGCATTAGAGTGATTTAATTGGTCTGCAACAGCACGTTTTCTTGTTCATTACTGTTATTGTAGTATTGTTTTGTTATTTAAATAGATTTACACTAAAAACGCTATGATAAATGTCCATTTAATGAAAATAGGTTTATTTACCTTAACTGAATTAAGTACCTCAAACGCCACTTTGACAATATTGTTCCACCACAATCTGGAATGTTAAAAAAAAAAAAAAAAATTTCACTTTAATCCATGGCAGTCTCAACATCAGATTTTAACCCCTTCAGACCCAAGCAACTTCAAAAAGGATAACGTCAAGTGCTTATTTCTCATCAAAACACATTACTGTTAAAAATAACCAATAAAAACATGAAATATCCCCGACCAAAAAAATTGCACTTCGTTCTGGTGTCTGAGTAGAGCAAACACAAAAACAGCAGAAAAAATGCAAATCTCAAGGGGTTAAGAATGCATTTGCCCTGGACGTCATTTAAAGAATGTCATTTTTAAATGAAAATTTATATGATTTTCTTAAACGGCACTTTTTAAGGTTTCAAATACTATAAATAAAATATTTTTTCTTCCATCATTTTTTGTTTTATTGGATTGTGAGGTTTTGTTTTTTGAGGGGGGGTCCTTGTAAATGCCGCAATTTAAAATGCAATATTTAGGTGTATACTTTTGTAAAAATATTTGTGAAAATACATTTTTTTTGTTTTATATCACCTTCTCAAAATGTCTAAATTTTTACAATTCGGTTTTTAATTATTAGTAAAAACGGTGTATAAATTCAATGCATTTTTTTTCTGTTGTTTCCTGAAAAAAAAAAAGTGATTATTTTTTAATAGGGAAATGTTTGAGTAAAATCTATGAATCTAGGAAGATTTGTATTTTTCCTCTTTAAAATGTCATATCTTAAAAAAAAAAAAAAAAAAAAAAAAGATCCAAGAATGGATAATTCTGGCTTTGAAAGGAAGTTATGCTTATTTCATATGCTGGTGGCTTACTATCCTTAGATTTAGCATCCCCCAAAAAATACTTTAATAAAAGTGTGTTTGTATTTTATTTTTAAGTACAGAGTTCAACTTTCTTTTTGTATAACCCAATTGTTTCTAACTTTATTTTAGGCTCAGACTGGTCGTAGCAACTACCAAGTGAACCTGCGTAGCAAGCTGGCCCCCATAAAAGTCACACTTATCAACCAAGACTCAGACAACGGCGTGCCGGTGGTCTTCCCTGTGCCCCCCACCGATGTAATTGTGACCGATTCCAGCACCGCATCTTCCCCATTCTGTAGCCAAGAATTCCTTGGCTCAGACCAGCAGATGGCGTCGTCAAGACAAGACGCCAATCTGTGGCAAGCATCCACTCAAGTGCATATGGGTAAGAATAGAAAGTATGTGTGTTAAAGAGGCTGACGCCTGAGTAGGTTTGGGCTCTCACTCTTTCCATCTCCTTATTCCCGAGTCCGAATTTAATGGAGTCCTACCCTTCAAGCCATTACGACTGTGTTTAATGACGAGGTCAAATATGTGTTCCTAAAACTTACCTAAATGGCAACGAAACATTAGGCATGACCTGAACTGTTTTGCCAATGCAATTTGAACTACAAACTCCCTGTATTATCATTATATTGGTCCACAAGAGGGTGATGGTCTTTTCCATTCTAAGCATGTAGCTAAATTCTAAAATGTGAATGTACAGTAGCGGTGGGAACCTCTGGGTAACTCCTGATACGATTTACGATACGATACAAGGCACACAATAACAACGATCTTACAATATGGCAATACAACAACTATCAATAGATTGGTCAGGAAATCATTCTAGGATATTCTAGAAAACAACTACCGTATTTTTTTTTAACTACAAGTCGCCCCTGAGCATAAGTAGCAACAGCCAAAAAATGCGCAATAAAGAGGAAAAAAGCATATAAAGGTTGCACTGAAGTATAGTCACATTATTCTGCAGAGTATGACTTTCTTTTTGGTGCCATTTTGTTCAGTCCTTCTCAGTTGTTTTCATAAGTTATCGTCAATGTTGAAACACAGGCCTTGAGCGCCCTCTATCGGTTTAGTGTGAAAATAACATGAAATTAAATGATGTGTTAACAATTTCTCACACCCAGCCAAACTATTGAAAAAAAATTAACTTCGACTTATAGTCCGAAAATTACGGTAATAAACGAAATAAGGTATTATTTATCCTGCTATTGTGAATTGGAATGAGTGTATCACTAGTAGACGTCCAAACCGTTTGAAGTGGGAGAGATGGCAGCTATGGCTGTAAATGGCAACCAATGTCAGGGAATTAGTTAATTTTGGGGTATTTCACATAATTTCCTGTTGATTTTCAGTCACTTCCTTTTCTTTTTAGGGCATTTACTGGTCACTTAATGTGGATTTTGGGTTACTGAAAACGAAGTGACTCAAGAATGTGCCCAAATGAATAGGAAGTGACTCAAAGTCAATAGGACGTAACCTGTAAATGCCCTAAAACCAACAGGAACCTGTAAATGTGCACAAGAGGTTGTGAATGCTCCGATTTCAGTGCCATTGGCGGTGCTAGACATCCAATCCGGTCAAAATGAATTGGATGTCTAGCGCCGTCAATGGCAGCCTCTGAGCTAATGTAGACAGTATTATATGTGAAGATGTTGGTAGCAACCTGTTGGTTCCTTTTTTTTTTTTTTTTTTTTTTTTTAGTAAACGGTATTTAAAACAATATATCGATTCTTGGTGGGAACATATTGATAACCTTTGGGGTTAAGAAGTATCTCGATATTCTACCATTTCTATATATTGTCACATCCCTCATGTGGAGTGTGTGAGCTTATATAACGAATCACGATATTGTAAATTTTGTACTTCACCTTATCTTAATTTTTTTAAATGATATGCATTACTAGAGTATAATATCTAGTTCCAGAAGTGAACTGCTACCCACCTATTGACTATCTTTTCGCCTTTTAAAAACAATATACTGTATTGATTTTTGGTTGGAGCATATTGATAACCTGTTGATCCACAAAGTATCACGATATATCACCTTTTCAATACAGTGGTATGAAAAAGTATCTGAACCTTTGGAATTTCTCACATTTCTGCATAAAATCACCATCAAATGTGACCTGATTTTTGTCAAAATAACACAGATGAAAATACAGTGTCTGCTTTAACGAAAACCACCCAAACATTGAAAGGTTTTCATATTTTAATGAGGATAGCATGCAAACAATGACAAAAGTGGCAAAAATAAGTAAATAAACCCTCTGTCGGAGGAGACTTAAAGAGCAATTGATACCAGAGTTGATACCGCTAGAGTGTCTGCTAAAGACTTACAGAAATCACTAGCACAGTGCAATATCTCTTTGCACACATCAACTATATGTAAAACTATGGCCAAGAATGGTGTTCATGGAAGGACTCCACAGAGGAAGCTACTGCTGTCTAAAAAAAGCATTGTTGCTTGTTTAATGTTCGCAAGAAGGCACTTGGACAATCCACAGAAGTTTTGGCAAAATATTTTGTGGACTGATGAAATCAAATTTCAATTGTTTGGTAGTAACACACAATGTCATATGTGGAGGAAAAATGGAACAGCTCACCAACATCAACACCTCATCCCCACCGTGAAGCATGGTGGAGGGAGCATCGTGATTTGGGGCTGTTTTGCTACCTCAGGGCCTGGACAACTTGCAATCATTAATGGAAGAATGAATTCAAAAGTTAATCAGGATGTTTTGCAGGAAAACCTGAGGCCGTCTGTCAAACAGTTGAAGCTTAAAAGAGGATGGATGCTGCAACAGGACAATAATCCAAAACACAGAAGTACATCCACTTCAGAATGGTTTCAGAAGAGCAAAATACACGTTCTGGAGTGGCCAAGTCAAAGTCCAGACTTGAACCCCATTGAGATGCTGTGGCATGACTTAAAGACAGCGATTAATGCCAGACATCCCAGGAATCTGACTGAACTACAGCTGTTTTGTAGAGAAGAACGGGCCACAATTAGTCCTTATCGATGTGCCTGACTGATCTGCAGCTACAGAAAGCATCTGGTTCAAGTTATTGCTGCCAAAAAGGGAGGGCACAAAATATTAAATGTGATGGTACACTTTATTTTTCCCCCCTTCTGTCATTGTTTGCATATTATGCTCATTAAAATATGAAAACCTATAACTGTTTGGGTGGTTTTAGTTAAAGCAGACACTGTTTTTTCATCTGTGTGATTTTGACAAAGTTCAGATCACATTTGATGGTGATTTTATGCAGAAATGTGAGACATCCCAAAAGGTAAAGATACTTTTTCATATCACTTGTCACACCACTAATGTAAAGTATATATATTTGATTTGGCACTCCCTCGGTTTCACAGAACGACCCAATGATCTGGCGACCACTTTGGAACTGGAACAGATGGACTTGGCTGGCCCAGAGTTTCAGTCTGTATTGGATACGTGCAACCTGCTGCGGCACAACAGTGTTGCGGAGCAAATGAAGGATGACAGGGAGAGTACAGGTGCCTTTATTTGAGCCACACAAAATATAATAAAATCATTGATTCATAAACGTCAATTAACTTCCGATCAATTTGGACTGGGAATGATCCAGCCCCGCCCAGTTAAAATGGATTGGAAGTCTATTGCTGTCAATGGGAGCGGTCAGCTTGGAAATGTTTGTTTTTCAATAATGTACATTTTCACAAGCTATCCTTCCTTTTTTGTAGAAGCTGTTGACTTTATTGATGAGCTGATGTCTAGTGATGGTAAGCATCTTCAAGGTTGTGTGTTGTGTGTTTTGAAAACTGCCCTATACGAACACAAAAAAATAAAGGGTTGTATGTTTTGGAAAATGTTTTTGGGGGCTATATATATTTCGTAGAAAAAGTGTTTTCGATGGCAAATGTTTGAACAATAATTGTACAACTAATAAGAAAATTTTAGATTTTTTTTTTTCTTTAGGAAAAATATTGTATTTACAAGTAATGTGTCATATAAAACCTCTTGTAAGTGTTAACCCCTATAAAATCGGTTCTATTAGATTTCTTCATGCAACTTTCTTCAAATATGGTTGACCATTTCCTTAAATTATTAAATATTTTATTTCCCTAAGGACTTTTCATTAGAGTTGTCTGATGATGACTTTTAACCGATCTCCCGTTATTGTCCAACTCCCAATATCCGATAGATATATGCGGTGTATTGTGACGCCCCACTGGATGCTTTAATGATAATAATACTCGCATAACAAATCCCAAGGATCTTAGTTTGGTGACATCTAATGGTCAATAAGCATAACTGCTGTGCTAAGCTGTGACCAGCCCTTATACAAAGGCAACATCCATATTGGCCCCAAACCGAAGCTGATATTTTCCGATATCATTTTAAAATGCTTTTATCGGTTGACCGATAATATCGGAAAACTACTTTTCTTCCTAAAAGTAACTTTTTTGGGTGATAATGTTTTTTTCTGGAAAACTTTTTTCCTCAATTCATTAAGAATGATTTTTTTTTCTTTGAAAATTACTCTTTAAAACCCTTTATTTTATTCTCATCATAATTTGAGTTATCTGTGAAAATAGCAGCCTTCAAAATATTTCTTATTGTAGTGTTTTAGTTCTTTACTTGAAAGTGAAACTTTTCTTTTTGTCTGAACTGTGTTCAACTTCGTGTTGTGTGTCATGAATTTTCAGGCATGGACTACAGCTTCATCCTTGACGACGGTGCTGGCGTGTGTGACCTGTTTGACGTGCAAGTACTCAACTACTAAGAGATGACATTCTGGGAGTACACTTCCTTTCCATTTCGTTCTTTGACATGTTTTGGTCTTTAAAGAGGTTACTCATGACTATTACTTTGTCCCTATGAAGAGCGTTGAAAGTTTACATGTCTAAAATGCATTCAGCATTCGTACCTGCCCAATTATTTAAATGATCAACTCGGTCCAGAAAATGACACATGTTCGCATGATTTGTGTTTGAGACTTTATTAAGTTATGAGTGACAGAAACTCTAATTGTGGCACTGCCGTTGTAGGCCTTGTTTTGCTTTCATATTGTTTATTTTATACATGTACTATCAATTTAAGCAAGTAAAAAAAAAATGTTTTGTTTTATATATGTATAATCATTTTAAGCAAGTTAAAAAAACTGCTTTGTTTGACGCCGAATTGCCTTATTTGTCACTAAGGTTTTCATTTATCTCGTGCAGTTGACTTAATTGCAAGATTTGATTTTTCCTTCAATAAATGGGTAAGATCTATTTCCTTTCCTTCAAATTTAAGAGTTTGCAGACAAGCATATGTCAGTGAAGTGACAGTGAGAATTCAATTTTTCATCGGGGCACAAAAATCACACAAATTGTAAAGAAAAAATAGTTTATTTAAAGGTGCAGCAACATTTTCTTGTAAACACTTGTACTTTCAAAAAATACTTTTTTGGAGGAGGAAAGTCAAATTTTGGAAGAAAACCGATAAGTACGAAAGGAAAAAAAAATGTATGTAAATATATATTTGTGGAAACTACATTTCCCCAAAGAAATCGTCAATATGAGCTCTTATTCCATATGATTAATCAGCAATGCATTAAATGCAGTTTCACAGGTTATAGGATGACATAGCACACTTTATGAACCTTTCCACTCCTCCATTGAACAACACTAATACTGAAAGCTTCAGACAGCTGAAAAAAAAAGCAAAAGCTGATTTTCTTGCAACTCGTCTTTACAGACTTTGGTGTGGCGCCTTGCAGGGTGATGTTGCCTTTTTCAGGACTCTGCTAAATGACAAAGCAAAATGGTTGAGATTGTGATCAAGTGTTAGAAAACGTTAAAACATGAGCATCACTACTATGTGTGTGTGTGTGTTAGTGGTGTGACTTTAAAACACCTTAATATCATGATTAATTACAGAAAATTTACCGATTAAAAAAACAAATATTTTTTATTTATTTTTTTAAACATTTTTATTGGAAGTAATTTTCCTGTAATGGAAGCTTTAAACATGGGACCTTTCTCAGTGTAAGGTTTCCTGTTGCACTGATTACTCTGCTCAATACATTAAATCGATTAGCAGCTACAAAATTGGAGAAATCTGATTAAATAAACATGCATCATTTAAATTAATCACCATGAAAATATGGGTTTGTGCAAAACCATATATTGTGCTGGTCTATACGTAATTTGGCCACAAAACTAAGAGTTGTGGGGTTGTGTTATACCTTCAATCAAATTAACTGGGCAGCCCGAACCCAGTCTCAGGGAACAGCGTTGTTTTGCTCGTCTTGCTGCTTCCTTCATTGGGAAAAAATATATATATCACCTTCCTCCTTAAATGAAATGCACTGCAATGTTCAAGCAGCAATGAAAAACTTCTCACCTGATTGCGATGCCGATTGTCCGCTGATCCAATGGCGGCATCTGCCAAATTCACCGCAGTGAGGAGCAGGAAGGCCTGCATACACAAGAGGAGCACCAGCACCCTTTTGTCCATGGCTGAATATATTGGAACACGACCCTTCAATGCAATGTATATATAGATACTCAACAGAAGCCAAGGGCTGCAGGAACAACCCCCCGTTAGTCCAAATGTGCTGACTTCTCAAAAATTGGGGACCTCAAAATTTCACAATAGAGGAAACCGCTCACCAGAAAAGTGTAAAAAACACCATCATGGCCACCATTAAGATACTTCAGTGTAGGAGGCAAAATGTTTTTATATAAACCACAGTTTGAGCATTAACACTGCTTAGATTTTTTTACTTTAACAAATACTGTACCGGTACTTAAAGGGAAACACAACTCCTGTATAGTGTGCATCCAAGAGTAACGTATTTAATATGTTACAAAAAATGACAAGATTTCATTTTTTATGGTGTGTACAGAGGAGAAAAACGTAATTAAAAGCCAATATTTCCAGGAAGTCTCTGTCTTGTCATGAACGCATGTCATTTTATCAATTTCCTTACTGCACAGTTGGAATTTAACTAAATACTGTAAAAGTACTTCGTTACTTTACTGAAGTACATTTTTGTTCATGTACTTTAGTACAAATATGGGGTCATTTTTATTTCACTAGATTTTACAGCAGGTATCTAATTTTTACTCCAATACTTTTTTAAATTGTCACCTGCATTACACGTTTTAGTTTTTCTTTTTTCCCTTCATTGTGAATTCATAGTTTTGTTTTCATGCCTCCGGCAACTATAATGTAACTGAGCACTAGAGGAAGCAACACAAGTACAAACAAGATTAGGCAGGTGAACAAGATATTGACCAATACAAAACACCAGTTTTGTACAGTAGGTGATGGTATGCACCTGTGATAGTTGCTTATAATCTGCCATTAAGCTAAGTTTAAGAGTTGTTTTTTTTTTTTTTTAATGTGCCAAGCTTTTGTTTACAGTGCAGTCAATTTTATTGTTTTTTTTTTTCTCCATTCTGCACTGTTTTAAATGAAACAGAGAAGTCCATGAATTTTCTGGTTCTTTTTTCGAATATTGATTCAGATCTCTGTGAATGTATATATATTGGGCGTAGGAACCTGTTGGTACCTTACGATACGATACGATTTGGAATACAAAGCTCACGATGGCAACAATCTCCCAATATGGCGCTACAACGCTGATCGATACATTAATCAGGAAATCATTTTACAAAACAAGTAATAAACAGAAAAGCTATCTTCATCTTTCACTAGTAAACGTCCGATCTACGTATTTGAGGTGGGAGGGTGGCAGCAAATGAACCCCTCCCACTTCAAACAGGACCCTCCCACTTCTACGGCCAACAGTAGCAGCCAATGCCAGGCAACGAGGTCATTTTGGGCCATTTCAGGTCATTACCTGTTGATTTTCAGTCACTTCCTGTTGATTTTGGGGCATTTCAAGGTTTCAGTTTCCTTTTGATATGGGGGCATTTTATGTGTCACTTCCTCTTGATTTTGGGTTACAGAACAGGAAGTGACCAGGGAATGAATAGGCAGTGAGTCAAACTCAACAGGAAGTGACCTGTAAATGCCCTAAAATGAACAGAAATTGTTGTGAAGTGAGTGTACTGAAATATTTTTTGCACATGTACTTGTACTTTTACTTAAGTCAAAGAAAAAAGTGAGTACTTCATCCACCACTGCCATACCATGCTTAAGTCTATCAGCGTGTATGTGCGTGGGTATAACTGACGTTACAAAATTCAGGCTCTTGTAAGAGGTGCCATTTTCTGCATTTTAACATTATTCTCTCAATTATCAAGGGTCGAAGAAATTTGCCATTTGCAAGTGTGCAAATGAGAAGCCTTGATTTTTGGAGAATAGTAAAATCGTTTTTATTAATTACTATATACACTCACCGGCCACTTTATTGGGTACACCTGTCCAACTGCTCGTTAACGCTTAATTTCAAATCAGCCAATGGCATTGTGGCAACTCAGTGCATTTAGGCATGTAGACATGGTTTAAGACAATCTCAAGCAGTTCAAACCGAGCATCAGTATGAGGAAGAAAGGTGATTTGAGTGACTTTGAACGGGGCATGGTTGTTGGTGCCAGCAGGGCTGGTCTGAGTATTTCAGAAACTGCTGATCTCCTGGGATTTTCATGCACAACCATCTCTAGGGTTTACAGAGAATGGTCCGAAAAAGAAAGAATATCCAGTGAGTGGCAGTTCTGTGGGCGGAAATGCCTTGTTGATGCCAGAGGTCAGAGGAGAATGGCCAGACTGGTTCGAGCTGATAGAAAGCGACAGTGACTCAAATAACCGCCCGTTACAACCAAGGTAGGCAGAAGAGCATCTCTGAACGCACAGTACGTCGAACTTTGAGGCAGATGGGCTACAGCAGCAGAAGACCACGCCGGGTGCCACTCCTTTCAGCTAAGAACAGGAAACTGAGGCTACAATTTGCACAAGCTCATCGAAATTGGACAGTAGAAGATTGAAAAAACGTTACCTGGTCTGATGAGTCTCGATTTCTGCTGCGACATTCGGATGGTAGGGTCAGAATTTGGCGTCAACAACATGAAAGCATGGATCCATCCTGCCTTGTATCAACGATTCAGGCTGGTGGTGGTGGCGGTGTAATGGTGTGTGTGGAATATTTTCTTGGCACTCTTTGGGCCCCTTGGTACCAATTGAGCATCGTTGGAACATCACAGCCTACCTGAGTATTGTTGCTGACCATGTCCATCCCTTTATGACCACAATGTACCCAACTTCCGATGGCTACTTTCAGCAGGATAATGCGCCGTGTCATAAAGCTGGAAACATCTCAGACTGGTTTCTTGAACATGACAATGAGTTCACTGTAGTCAAATGGTCTCCACAGTCACCAGATCTCAATCCAATAGAGCATCTTTGGGATGTGGTGGAACGAGAGATTTGCATCATGGATGTGCAGCCGACAAATCTGCACCAACTGTGTGATGCCATCATGTCAATATGGACCAAACTCTGACGAATGCTTCCAGCACCTTGTTGAATCTGTGCCACGAAGAATTGAGGCAGTTCTGAAGGCAAAAGGGGGTCCAACCCGTTACTAGCATTATGTACCTAATAAAGTGGCCGGTGAGTGTATAGACATACAGCATGTGTGTGTGTAAGGGTGTCCAATAAAAAAAATAAAAGGAAAAAAAGCACGGTTGAAGTTAACACATTTTCCCAATGTTTAATCAGCACTGCATCATCACACATGTAATTACATTTTATAGGATAACATATTTGAAAACTTCCAATTTTCCATCACATGGAAGCACCATCATTGAAAGCTTCAGACAGCAGAGGGGAAAAGCAGGTGACATTTTTCTTCCATCTCTTCAAGTCCTTTCTCACTTTGATGTTTAGAATGGACCCTAAGGAATGACGAGGGTTAGGAATGAATTTCTTTTTAAATCTCCGGGATACACTCAATAGATTAACTTTTGTAGCAATACTATACCTTATTTTACATAAATCCATATCATATTCTTATGATTTGAGATTTGATTACTGTTTAAATGTTGTTTTATTGATTATTCATGTAGGCTCCAATTGTTTTTGTTTTGTTTAATTAGTGTGGTTGGAACACTCCTTAGGAGGCAGGATATGAAAACTTTGCGAATGTTTTTGTACCCATAAAGTTGACTCCTTGCCAGGTCTCAGAAACCACTGGTCATTGGACACTTTATCTGTTTTGGCTGTGGCAGCTGTTCCCTTTATAGAAAACGAAAAACACCATCATCCTAAACTGGAACGCAGTGCCATGTTCAAGCAGCAATGACGTGTTTCTCACCTGATCACGTTGCTGATTGTCCACCAACCCAATGGCAGCATCAGATGAATTCACCTTAGCGAGGAGTAGGAAGGCCTGCATACACACAAGAAGCACCAGCACTCTTTTGTCCATGGCTTACTTAGCTGGAACACAACCCTTCAATGCAATGTAGATATAGATACTCAACAGTCAAAGACAGCTGTCACAGCCTGTTAGTCCCAATGTGCTGACTTCTGCACTTCTAAGAAATGGGAACATAGAGATTTCACAATAGAGAATTTGTTCAAGAAGACAAAACAGCTTACCAGAACAATGTAAAATAGATAAATGAATAGAACTTGTAAATTACACTCACCGGCCACTTTATTAGTAACGGGTTGGACCCCCTTTTGCCTTCAGAATTGCCCCAATTCTTCGTGGCACAGATTCAACAAGGTGCTGGAAGCATTCCTCAGAGAGTTTGGTCCATATTGACATGATGGCATCACACAGTTGGTGCAGATTTGTCAGCTGGACATCCATGATGCGAATCTCCGGTTCCACCACATCCCAAAGATGCTCTATTGGATTGAGATCTGGTGACTGTGGAGGCCATTTGAATACAGTGAACTCATTGTCATGTTCAAGAAACCAGTCTGAGATGCTTCCAGCTTTATGACATGGCGCATTATCCTGCTGAAAGTAGCCATCAGAAGTTGGGTACATTGTGGTCATAAAGGGATGGACGTGGTCAGCAACAATACTCAGGTAGGCTGTGGCGTTCCAACGATGCTCAATTGGTACCAAGGGGCCCAAAGAGTGCCAAGAAAATATTCCCCACACCATTACCCCACCACCACCAGCCTGAACCGTTGATACAAGGCAGGATGGATCCATGCTTTCATGTTGTTGACGCCAAATTCTGACCCTACCATCCGAATGTCGCAGCAGAAATCGAGACTCATCAGACCAGGCAACGTTTTTCCAATCTTCTATTGTCCAATTTTGATGAGCTTGTGCAAATTATAGCCACAGTTTCCTGTTCTTAGCTGAAAGGAGTGGCACCCGGCGTGGTCTTCTGCTAGCCCATCTGCCTCAAAGTTCGACGTACCGTGCGATCAGGGATGGTCTTCTGCCTACCTGGGTTGTAATGGGTGGTTATTTGAGTCACTATTGCCTTTCTATCAGCTCGAACCAGTCTGGCCATTCTCCTCTGACCTCTGGCAACAACAAGGCATTTCCGCCCACAGAACTGCCGCTCACTGGATATTTTTTCTTTTTCGGACCATTCTCTGTAAAACCTAGAGATGGTTGTGTGTGAAAATCCCAGTAGATCAGCAGTTTATGAAATACTCAGACCGGCCCTTCTGGCACCAACAACCATGCCACGTTCAAAGTCACTCAAATCACCTTTCTTCCCCATACTGATGCTCGGTTTGAATTGCAGGAGATTGTCTTAAACCATGTCTACATGCCTAAATTCACTGAGTTGCTGCCATGTGATTGGCTGATTAGAAATTAAATGTTAACGAGCAGTTGGACAGACAGGTGTAGCTAATAAAGTGGCCGGTGAGTATTGTCTCCGTAATAATGGTTCTCAAAGATTTTGCAGCAATTCCCACCCAGAAGAATACTTTCCCACCATCAGGGCAACTAATAAAATGCATTAGTGTAGTCGGTCAAAATATTCAAACGTACACTTCATAATTTATTGACTGGACACGGGGCGTGGGCCAATTCATAGGGAGTGGAAACAGACAGTGCTTTTTACGTTGAGAATTCTTGTGAATAAATGCTTAATTCCCTGAATTCTTTTTAGACATGGACATAAAACCGTCTCGATTCTCGGTTAAAAGCTAAAAAAAACGGGCAGTTAGCATTTATTTTACGTAAATATGTTGAATGTGCTGCTAATCTTTAAGCCACTGTGGCGCCACCTTATCACCACGAAGAGCTTTTTAGGTTGAAAATTCTTGCGAATAAATGCTTAAACCCCTGAATTCTTTATAGATAGGGACGTAAAAGTCTCGATTCTTGGTTAAAAGCTAAAAAAAAAAACGGGCAGTTAGCATTTATTTTATGTAAATATGTTGAATGTTCTGTTAGTCTTTAAGCCGCTGTGGTGCCGCCTTATCACCACAAAGAGCTTTTTACGTTGAAAATTCTTGTGAATAAATGCTTAAACCTCTGAATTCTTCATAGATATGGATGTCAAACAGTCTCGATTCTTGGTTAAAAGCAGAAAACCAGGCAGTTAGCATTTATTTTACGTAAATATTGCTAATTATAACACCAATGATGTCGCGGCTAATTTTAATTAGATATGGACGTGAAACAGTCTCGATTCTTGGTTAAAAGCAAAACACCGGGCAGTTAGCATTTATTTTACGTAAATATGTCGGATGTGCTGCTCAGCTTTAGGCCACTGTGGCGCCACCTTATCACCACAAAGAGCTTTTTACGTTTAATATTCTTGTGAATAAATGCTTAAATCCCTGAATTCTTTATTAATATGGACATAAAAGTCTCGATTCTTGGTCAAAAGCAAAAACAACAACAACAAAAAAGGCAATTAGCATTTATTTTAAATAAATATGTCGAATGTGCTGCTAGTCTTTAAGCCACTGTTGCGCCGCCTTATCACCACAAAGAGCTTTTTACGTTGAAAATTTTTGTGAATAAATGCTTAAATCCCTGAATTCTTTATAGATATGGACGTCAAACAGTCTCGATTCTTGGTTAAAAGCAGAAAACCAGGCAGTTAGCATTTATTTTACGTAAATATTGCTAATTATAACACCAATGATGTCGCGGCTAATTTCTCTCATTGATTTTTTTTTTTTCACGTTTCAAAATGCATGCATGGAATGAAGCATAATAATTACCTTTAATCCTCGAACAAATCACTCCTGAGACAATCCTTCCGGTTTGTATGCGGTACAGCTTTCGTACCTTTTCAACCTAAATCCAGCGTAAGATCGCTGCGTGCCTTTGTTTCAGAATAACTCCTCTTGATGCTGGGTGTGGGCAGGCCCCCTACGCGGTGGCATGGCGCAGTGTCTGAGGGGTGACCCGTCAATATAATCATGAATTCTATGGTTTCAAGAATAAGGCAGATGTTTTAGTTATTTTATTTTTCATAAACCACAGTTTTAGCATGAACACAGCTTCGAATTTTTTGAAATGAAATGAAAGGGAAAGAAAACTCCTTTATAGTGTACATCCAAAGAACCTTGTTTAATATGTCACAAATCACAGAATTTGATTTTTCTGATATGTAGCAGAGGTGAACGTAAACGTAAATTAAAGCCACTATTTCCAAGAAGTTGGCCTGTCATGGAGCAGACATTTTTTTCAATGTCAGTACTGTGCTTGAGTCAATCAGTGTGTATGTGCGTGGGTATAACTGACGTTACAAAATTCCAGCTCTTGTAAGAGGTGCCATCTTCTGCATTTTAACATTATTCTCTCAATTATAAAGGGCTGAAGAAATTTGCAAGTGTGCAAATAAGAAACCTGGATTTTTGGAGAATGGTGAAATGGTTAAATATACTAGGGCTGTCAAATTTATCGCGTTAACGGGCGGTAATTAATTTTTTAAATTAATCACGTTAAAATATTTGACGCATTTAACGCACATGCCCAGCTCAAACAGATTAAAATGACAGAACAGTGTCATGTCCACTTGTTACATGTGTTTTTTTATGTTTTGTCACCCTCTGCTGGCGCTTGGGTGCGACCGATTTTATGGGTTTCAGCACCATGACCATTGTGTAATTATTGGCATCAACAATGGTGAGCTACTAGTTTATTTTTTGATTGAAAATTTTACAAATTTTATTAAAACGAAAACATTAAGAGGGGTTTTGATATACAATTTCTATAACTTGTACTAACATTTATCTTTTAAGAACAAGTCTTTCTATCCATGGATCGCTTTAACAGTGTTAAAAATGTTAATGCCATCTTGTGGATTTATTGTCATAATAAACAAATACAGTACTTATGTACAGTATGTTGAATGTATATATCAGTCTTCTCTTTCCATTCTAACAATAACTTACAGAAAAATATGTCATTTTATAGATGGTTTGGATTGCGATTAATTACGATTAATTAATTTTTAAGCTGTGATTAACTCGATTTAAAATTTGAATCGTTTGACAGCCCTAAAAAATATACATTACCGTTCAAAAGTTTGGGGTGTAAGCGACCCCAAAATTTTGAACCGTAGTGTACATAGTTTTGAATGGTAGTGTATGCACATATATGTATATATATATATATATGTTTAATATGTGTATAATAGGGGTGTGTGTGTGTATGTGGGGGGACTATTGAAAAAAAAAAGGGGGGGGGGGGTACGGTTGAAGTGAGCACATTTTCCACATGTTTAATCAGCAGTGCATCACACATGTAATTACATTTCACAGGATAAAATATTTGAGAACTTCCAATCCTCCATTAAATGACAGCACCATCATTGAAGGCTTCAGACAGCGGAGCAGAAAAGCATGTGCAATTTTTCTTGCATCTCATCCAGTCCTTTCTCACTTTGATGTTTAGATTCCAGCCTAAGGAATGACGAGGGTTAGGAATATTTTGAATAAGTTTTAAAAATCATATCATATACTTATGATTTGACATTTGATTACTGTTTAAATATTTTTATTATTCATATGTATTATTATTATTATTATGTACAGTGGGGCAAATAAGTATTTAGTCAACCACTAATTTTCTAACCACTAAAGTTCTCCCACTTGAAAAATATTAGAGAGGCCGGTAATTGTCAACATGGGTAAACCTCAACCATGAGAGATAGAATATGGAGGAAAAAAAACAGAAAATCAAATTTTTTGATTTTTAAAGAATTTATTTGCAAATCATGGTGGAAAATAAGTATTTGGTCAATACCAAAAGTTCATTTCAATACTTTGTTATGTACCCTTTGGTGGCAATAACGGAGGCCAAACGTTTTCTGTAAATGTTTACAAGCTTTTCACACACTGTTGCTGGTATTTTGGCCCATTCCTCCATGCATATCTCCTCTAGAGCAGTGATGTTTTGTTCCTGTCGTTGGGCAACACGGACTTGCAACTCCCTCCACAGATTTTCTATGGGGTTGAGATCTGGAGACTGGCTAGGCCACTCCAGGACCTTGAAATGCTTCTTACGAAGCCACTCCTTTGTTGCCCTGGCTGTGTGTTTGGGATCCTTGTCACGCTGAAAGACCCAGCCACATCTCATCTTCAATGCCCTTGCTGATGGAAGGAGATTTTCACTCAAAATCTCTCGATACATGGCGCCATTCATTCTTTCCTTTACACAGATCAGTCGTCCTGGTCCCTTTGCAGAAAAACAGCCCCAAAGCATGATGTTTCAAACCCAAGCTTCACAGTGGGTATGGTGTTCTTCGGACGCAATTCTGTATTCTTTCTCCCCCAAACACGAGAACCTGTGTTTCTACCAAAAAGTTCTATTTTGGTGTTTATTAAGCTTGAGAAAGATAAACCGATACGACTGGATATCCGGTTTTACATGCGAGGGATACAGCTGTATCGATAGTAAACTTACCATTCGACAGTAATTAACCATTAAATATTCAATGAACCGATAGTAGAGAGAGAATTCGGCAATCGCAAACACAAGAATCTGCTTCTAATGCCTAGTTCAATGCATTGCTTAATATGATAATTTAGCTTTTACCTCACATGCTGCGCTTGTGTCATTCACCACACAGCGCACTTAGATTCTGACCGCCGTCGTGGTTGCCTCAACTTCCCATTCATTTCGGCAGAACCGCGAGTAGTCGCCGTTATTACCCGATCGTCACGGGCGTGTCATATAACAACGCGAGAGCTAACAAAACCACTGTAACGCACGCTCCATAGCGTTTTCTTCACAGCCCAAAACGAAACTAGTAGTGGCAACGAAGCAACATGCTAAAACAATGGACAGTTTGCGCACCACACCAGTGACGTGCAGCGATTGATTTTCAACGCACTCCGGGAAACAAGTCGGACTTTGAAGTGACGAAGGCAGCCAGATCTGTTCGCATGGGACAGAGCTAGTGTGGTGTGGTACAGCGATCGTTTCGAGTTTTTAACCCTGAGAATAACCCACTACAATGGTGGAAAGGGTGGCATATTGTTTCTACGAAACGCAGTCTACTTAAACATGAACATGTGGATGAGTTGATCTTGAAAAATCTGCCCTTCAAAAAAAATATAGACAGTGATGAGGAATAAAAAAATGTGGGAGCACAGGCATGAGTGAATGACTTTGCTGTGTATAAGGTTAAAGTAATGATTATAGACCTGTCTGTCTAAAATGCCATGTTTTTTCCCCCCAGTTATACCAGTGATAAAGCATTATTTATTATTTATTTATGATAACACTAGCAGGTTTAATTATTTTTTTTCCAGAGCTGCTGCATATAATTAATATTTTTTGCTTGTAAGATGTTTACTTTGAACGTTTGCACTTAAATTACTTAAATATTGTGTTCAAAACACCAGGAAATACAGTAATTAAATTACTGCACTTTATTGTTGTGTGTCACTGGAGTTTATTTGATTATCAATCCCATCCAACAAAGTGACGGTCAAATAGTAAGCTTTAATTTTTTTTTCCCTTAAAAAAATTGAACATAACATTGGTAGGAAATTTTGTTGTTTAATTTAATCTTTAATCTTTTTTTATATGTTTAAAATACTGTACGAAAACACACAACAAATGTTTACTATCATATCATTTTCACTCTGTATCGAACCATATCATTCTTAAACTGTATCGAATCGCTCGGCCTTAAAAATGTATCGTTTTTTTAATCGAATCGTAACCTGTGTATCTAGGTACATATCGAATCGGCTTCATGCCAGAGATTCCCAACCCTAGTTTTTATATGACCATAACACATTCTCCCAGTCCTCTTCTGGATCATCCAAATGCTCTCTAGTGAACCGCAGACGGGCCTGGACGTGTAGTTACTTCAGCAGGGGGACACGTCTGGCAGTGCAGGATTTGAGTCCCTGGCGGCGCATTGTGTTACTGATAGTAGCCTTTGTTACTGTGGTCCCAGCTCTCTAGAGGTCATTCACTAGGTCCCGCCGTGTGGTTCTGGGATTTTTGCTCACCGTTCTTGTTAGCATTTTGACACCACGGGGTGAGATCTTACATGGAGCCCCAGATCGAGGGAGATTATCAGTGGTCTTGTATGTCTTCCATTTTCTAATAATTGCTCCCACAGTTGATTTCTTTACACCAAAGCATTTTACCTATTGCAGATTCAGTCTCCCCAGCCTGGTGCCGGTCTACAATTTTGTCTCTGGTGTCCTTCGACAGCTCATTGGTCTTGGCCATAGTGGAGTTTGTACTGTGACTGACCGAGGTTGTGGATAGGTGTCTTTTATACCGATAATGAGTTAAAACAGGTGCGATTAATACAGGTAACGAGTGGAGCCTCGTTAGAAGAAGTTAGACCTCTTTGACAGCCAGAAATCTTGCTTGTTTGTAGGTGACCAAATACTTATTTTCCACTCTAATTTGGAAATAAATTCTTTGAAAATCAAACAATGTGATTTTCTGTTTTTTTTTTTTTTTCCACATTCTGTCTCTCATGGTTGAGGTTTACCCATGTTGACAATTACAGGCCTCTCTAATCTTTTCAAGTAGGCGAAGTTGCACATTTGGTGGTTGACTAAATATGTATTTGCCCCACTGTAGGTTCCAATTGTGTGTTTTTTTTTTTGTTTGTCTTTTAAATTAGCATGGTTGGTACTCCTTCAGAGTCAAGATATGACAACTTTGAGAAAATATTTGTACCTTCAAAGGTGATTCTGCACCATGTCTCAAAAACATCATGTGTTTGAGTACTTTATTTGGTTTGGTTTTGGCAGCTGTTCCCTTTATATAAAAAAACAAAACAAAAAATAATCACCTTCATCCTTAACTGGAACGCAGTGCCATGTTCAAGAAGAAATGACGAGCTTCTCACCTGATAACGTCGCTGACTGCCCACTGACTTAATGGCGGCATCAGACAAATTCACCGCAGTGAGGAGTAGGAAGGCCTGCATGCACAAGAGGAGCACCAGCACTCTTTTGTCCATGGCTCACTTAGCTGGAACACAACCCTTCAATGCAATGTAGATATAGAAACTCAACAGAAGTCAAAGACTGCAGTCATAACCTGTTAGAAGTACAGAAGCACATTGGGACTAAGAAAAGGGAACCTCAAGATTTCACAATTGAGGACTTTCTCAATAAGAGGAAACACTTTACCACAACACTGTAAAATATATAAATAGAACATCCATTTCATAATCTCTAGAATAATGGTTCTCAAAAATTTTGCAGCAAGTCCCACCTCAAAGAATACTTTACCACCATCAGGGCCACTATTAAAATGCATTAGTGTAGTCGGTCAAATTGTTCAAGCATTGACTTCATAATTCATTGACGGGGCGTGGGGCCGATCTCTGTCAAAGCTGACCGAGTGGGAACACAGACAAAGAGCTTTTTACATTATATGGACGTAAAACAGTCTCGATTCTTGGTTAAAATAAAAAAAAAAAAAAACAACAAAAAACAGGCAGTTAGCATTTATTTTACGTAAATATGTCGAATGTGCTACGAGGCTTTAACCCACTGTGGGTTAACACCACAAAGAGCTTTTTACGTTTAAAATTCTTGTGAATAAAAGCTTAAATCCCTGATTTCTTTATAGATATGGACATAAAAGTCGATTCTTAGTTAAAAAAAAAACAGGCAGTTAGCATTTATTTTACGTAAATATGTCGAATGTGCTACTAGGCTTTAACCCACTGTGGCACCGCCTTAACACCACAAAGAGTTATGTTGAAAATTCTTATGAATAAATGCTTAAATCCCTGCATTCTTCATAGATATGGATATCAAACAGTCAAGCAAAAAAACATGTAATTTAATTCATTTATGTAATTTGTTTTACGTAAATATTGTGAATTATAACGCCAATGCTGTAGCGGCTAATTTCTCACATTGTTTTTTTTTTCACAACGTTTCAAAATGCACGCATGGTACAAAAAATATAACAATTACCTTGAATCCTCAAACAAATCACTCCTGAGACAATCCTTCCTGTTTGTGTGCGGTACAGCTTTCGTAGTTTTTCAGCCTAAATCCAGCGTTAGATCGCTGTGTGTGTGTGTGTGTTTGAGAATGACTCCTCATGATGCTAGGTGTGGGCAGGCCCCCTACGCGGTGGCATGGCGCAGTGTCTGAAGGATGTGACCAGTCAATATAATTATGAAGTCTATGGTTCAAAGAATAAGGCAGATGTTTGTTATTTCATATTTTTATTTTCTATAAACCACAGTTTAAGCATTAACCCCAGATAGCAGACCGACATTGAATAAACGTTGATTTTTCCATCTAAATCATCAGTATGTTTGACATTGAAATTATCGACAATAAACCATGTTGAATCAACATTGCAAATACCGATGATAACTGACAGTGATGTTGAAACAACATTGTTCTATGGTGTGTCAGGCGAAGGTTGGGTTAACATTTTTTTGTTTTAATTGTTGAAATAATGTTGGCAAATAGTTGATTTTTTATTCACCGGGGAATACTGTATGATTGAAAAGTCATCCATCTATGGAGAAGCGGGAGTTATGTTAAAAAAAAAAAAAAATCGTTGTGTTCATGGTTGAGCGGGAAGAAAACGTATAACCTTAAACGAACTCCTCTGGAAACGCCTATCTAAAGATAGCCATATCTAAAGGTAACCCTGTTGCTTTTTTTGTCAGAGTCTTTATCAGCAATTATGTCTTACAGTAGAATAAACCGCGTTTGTCATCAAAGTTGTACATAGAACGGTTTGCCAAAATTGTAAGAAACGGTGTGTTTGGCATAAAAGCGAAGACCTACTTAGCCTGGAGGCTTGCTAAGTACAACTTAGTTCAGGCAAACGTAATTGTTTTTTCCAATTAAAGCGCTAAAATCACTAGATATGACACAATTGAGCCTTTTTCTAAATTAACTCATTCACTTCCAGCCATTTTCACCGGAGCAACCCGCTTCGCTCCCGGCCATTTTACTGGATTTTGACTGATTTTGACTGTTCTATTGCTATATGAACATGGAACCCACCAAAAGAAAGATTAGACTCTCTTCTTTCAGCAGGAAAAATGTTAGTTCATATCTTTTTCCATTCTTTAGAAATCAGCTTTAGAAAATAGCTTAGTTTGAGCAATTTTTCAATTTCTGATGAAAAAAAACATACATTTCAAACATAACTTTGACTTTAACACAGCTATTTTTTTGGTTTTGTGACATCCCCAACAACTGAATAATGTTTTCCTCCTACAAAATAACATAAACAACAAGACAAATAGAGCTTTTGATAGCAAAGTAACAATTTATTTACACTACGGCTGTCAAAGGATTACAATTTTTAAACGAGTTAATTACAGCTTTAAAATGAATTAATCGTAATGATTCGCAATTCAAACCTTATATAAAATATGCCTTATTTTTCAGTAAATTATTGTTGGAATGAAAAGATAAGACACAAGACTGATATATACATTCAACATACGGTACATAAGTACTGTATTTGTTTATTATAACAATAAATCAAAAAGATGGCATTAACATTATTAACATTCTCTTAAAGCGATCCATGGATAGAAAGACTTGTAGTGCTTAACAGATAGATGTTAGTACAAGTTATAGAAATTTTATATTAAAACCCCTCTCAATGTTTTCATTTTAATAAAATTTGTAAAATTTTCAATCAAAAAATAAACTAGTAGCTCACCATTGTTGATGTCAATAATTACACCATGCTTACTCATTGTGCATAAACTTATAAAATCATTTGGGCCCAAGCACTAGCAGAGGGCGCCAAACACCAAAAAACAAGTAACAAGCGAACATTACACTGCTGTCATTTTAATCTGATTGAGCGGGGTATGTGCGTTAATTGCGTCAAATATTTTAACGTGATTAATTTAAAAAATTAATTACTTCCCGTTAACGCGATAATTTTGAGACCCCTAATTTACACGTAACTAAACTATTGAACTGAGAGATGACGCTGTTGTGGCTGTGACAGCTGGGGTAAACTTTTCCCTCATCGCCATCTGTCTCATCAAGATAGATTTTTAAAAATCTTTCTTTTGTAGTGACCATTACCTCATAACAGAATTCACCTAGGGAACTTGTGTGGGGCATGTTGTGTTCCTAGGGGAGGGGGACTAATTTAGCCGTGCGCATTTCTGGCTGAGTCACGAGACACTAGAGAGACACGAGCGGCCGAACACGGCAACGCGAACTCTACTTAACGAGCAACACAGACTCAACAGCATCATCTGCTACGCTTTGACGATTGTGTCATTTTCTTTCCAAACACTCCTCCTGTGTCGTTTGCCTTGTGTTTTACATCGTTCTCCACATTTTTTTCACGCTTCTTACCTCTTCCAACTTCCGTTTCCTGACTATTTCTCTTCACTTCCTTTCATGGTCCGAGTTCTTACCAAATGCGCTACTGCCCTCCAGTGCCCAGTTTTATTGCTTTAAAATGGATTTTGAGCGTTGTGCTTTGGTGCAAAGATGCATCAGAACCTAGAGATGTCTCTTGTGAAAAAAAAAAAAAAACGTAAAAGACCTATAAATATGTTTTTGGGATGCTGAAACAATAAAAATAGAATGTATTTATACATTTTTGGGAGCAAATGAGTTAATTTATTGAACACAAAGACAGTGCGGTCATTTTTCCATCGTAGCTAGCTAACTAGCAAGCCATTTGTAGCCCTAACTTGGTTTGGGATTGGTTGAGAAACTCACCTCACCACAAAATACTGAAGTATGTTAAACTAACCCATGACCAGTGTTGTCAGTAACGGGTTAGTTTGTAACGCGTTACTGTAATCTGATTACTTTTTTCAGTAACGAGTAATCTAACGCGTTCATTTTCCTACACCAGTAATCTGATTAAAGTTAGTTTCCTTAGTGTCTCTGCGTTATTATTTTTTTCATTGCCTCATAACGTATGTAGAATGAAGAATATTGTAGTCATGTACGAAGAGCATTTTGAATGGAAAATGTTAAAATAAAAGGTTCCCGGTACGTGTTTCCATGACAACCTCTTAGCTATTTCCTGTTTTGGTCTCACGTCACGTGTTGTGGGACTGAGGCGGGTGGACATTCGCGCCATGTGTTGAGACGTTGCAAGAGAATGTTGATCTGTGGATATCCATGAATGAAGGTGAGTATTTTCCCTTCATTCTGGAGGGTATCAGCAAAAGGTTGGACCCCCTACATGCGCGGCCGTTTCGTAGTTTTGCTGTAGCAACGACGGGCAGTCATCGCTCCAAGTTGGCAAGCTTTGTTTACATCATATGCGTGTTGCACATTCATGCCGTGAGGTGATGTGTTCGTTTAGCATCTGTGGGATGTGTTGTAAGTCCGATTGAGTGTAAAGTGCTTAGTTGCCGCCACGTTTTGTGGCCAAATTGACCGCGTGTGTGTTGAAAGGAGTACTTCCGGGGTGTTAATGTGCACGGCTGCACGCGCACCCGCGCCCACCACCACCACCACCTTTGTGTTTATTGCACTGTGCAATCCACTTGTGTTGTTGATTATTATGCCGTCAGTTTGCATTGCTTTACATTGGCACTGATATGCTGTTAACCATAAGCCAAAATTCAGAAGTTTTGACATTAGGCTTAATCTTAGAGTTAGCGGGGTTTAATTGGTCGGTGGAGTTGATTTCAACAAATTCCAAGCAGTTTGTCAGATATTTGCTAGTTTCAGGGCTCCGGAGTGGCTAAGCTATTGCGAAATTCTGATATACCCCTTTAAATTCAATCATCGGAAAGTCAATTACATGTGATGACATTTTTCTGTTGTCATTCTTATGTTGAGGCGGCAAAGGGAGAAAAATGGGTAAAAAGTGACGGATAGATTACTTTTAAAGTAACTTAGTTACTTTGATAATGAAGTAATCAGTAAAGTAACTAGATTACTTTTTTGAAGCGTAATCAGTAATGAGTAATTAAATTACTTTTTCAAGTAATCTGTGACAACACTGCCCATGACACCTGCTTGAATTCCTTGATATGAATGAACTGTGAAGGCTGTTTTGTTTGTATTTTTCAGATTCAATGAAGTGACCGCGTCACAAAATGCATTTAGTGCTGTTGTGCAGAATTGGCTACGTTATGTCCCAGGACCGCGTTGGTGGCAAAGTTCGCAGCAAAGCTCGTCAGACTGAGGAGGCTTAAGTCTGAAATAACTTAGCTCAGGGTTAATTAAGTTTTCTATAGTTGTGATTCAATTAAGAATAATTTTGAAATATAGCCAAGTTTTTAATTTTAACATTTATTCAACATTAAATGATATATATTAGGGCTGTCAAAATTGTCGCGTTAACGGGCGTTAATTTTTTAAGTTAATCACGTTAAAATATTTGACGCAATTAACGCATGCACTGAATGACCCGCTCACGCATTGCCTCAAACAGATTACAATGACGCCGTTTATGGACATTAAGAGTGAAGAGAATGCCACTGGCCGCTTGGAGGCAGCAATTGTGCAAATAAGAAACCTGGATTTTTGGAGAAAGGTGAAATAGCATTTATTAAATATACGAACATCGAGGTGTGCGAAATTTCCCATTCCTAGATTATTCGCAATTCGGCCGTGGAAGATTCGAGAACGATTCACAAACATCCAAATTCCGATTATTGAATTATACCAGGTAAAACAGAAGTAAAACACAGTCAGCGCGGTCTTTGGGACGCAATGAGGAACGGACCGAGAGTAAATATCATGTTCAACTCATGCCGCTAGATTAAAAAAAACAATCATACCTGACTGCGGCCGACTGCCGCTACAAACAACGCCCAGTTGCTAGTTGCTACAAACATACGGCTACAGTAGATATCATATATATGTAGAACTACATGCAAAATGACAGACGACGGCGGTGTTAGAACATGTATTATTGAACAGAGATACGAAATGACAGACTTTCGCTGCTCAGCCTTCACCGCATACAGACGCACTCTGAGCTCCTGAAGCACTCTCTTATCTTAACCGATAAGCGCTCAAGGCCAGCAAGCTCGACTCCCAGTATGGCTCCAAAGAATTTGAAACCTGGAGACTTGGATGAAATAAAATCCTCCATACAGAGGTTGGAGGTCTCCTTGACTGGCTTGATTCAAAACCAGAATCAAGAAATCGGCAGAGAGCTCCAGTTAATTCGCGCTGAAAACGAGAAACTCAAGCAGGCGGTCGAGGAGAGAGATGTTCGCATCAAGAGGCTGGAAATTTTGGCTGACGAACTAGACCAGTGCCGACGCGCAAATGAGCTCATCATTTCTGGATTACAACTGACGCCTAGCCCAGGGGACACAGTGGCGCAACTGGCAATTGCTAAGCTGAAAGAGCATGGAATAAACATGGAACCGCTGGACATCCGTCGCTGCTTTTGCTCCCATCTGGGGGACGGTGCTCATGAAGTGAATGACAACTTGACTCGCCGAAATGCCGAAATTGCAAGAAAACCACGTCAACTCAAGAAAGCTGGGAAAATAGCCAACACCTGGGTCTCGGATTGCAGGATCCTTGTCAAGACGCAAGATATGAAGATTAAAGCTATCGCGAGTCTTGACCAACTAACAACAATAGCTGGATAACTGTAAATACTACACAGCGGACCAGTATAACAACTCGTGGATGTGGACGGTAAGCTGAAACTTATCAACGGCAGGAGTCTCTACAAGAATCTTGAACACACTAAGGATTATCTACCAAAGATAACAAAGGCTCTGACTTTAATTTGCACGGACATAACATGACACAAATGAATCGGACATCTAAGGGGGGAGTGGGAGTTGCAATTATGATTGACAATCTCCTGGAATGTATTACAATTGTGCTCCTAATCCCCAATTGAAAAAACATAATTATCTGCTGTGTCTACCGAGCTCCTGATTCAAATGTCTAGTATATGGAAAAAATACTGTATAAAACGAATAATAAGCATGTTTTCGTTGTGGAGACATTAATCTTGGGATAAAATATGTACAGCATGTTGTTTGATTTTAAACATACATGTCTGATGAAACTGTTACAGTGACCTTGGTGTGCGCCAATTGTTGCCTCTACTCACACCAGCTGTGATAACACATAATCACTTTTTCCACACAAATAGCCACAACAAAATGTTCCACAGCAAACAAATGCAAAAATGTCAGGGACATGACTAAGCCATAACCTTGTACGCCCTGAAATTAATCGAGCTGCTTGACTGGACGCTAAATTACTAAACTCAGATTGTCGATTGTGTTATTGTACAGTTTTGATGTATGTTCCATGCCTGAATGTACGTCTTTAGTTGTATGGGAGACGGGAAACTGATAAGCATATGCTTCATCCCGTCCGCCTTTGTCTCCTTCTTCGGTTCCTTCGGGCAAATCATATCACATTTTGTAATTGTCAATGATTGTCAGTTGCCACGTTTACATGGAGCCAAATATTCCAATTACAATTGGAATATTTGTTCAAACCGAATAAATGTGTTCCATTTAAACACCTCATTCGGAATGAACAGGCCCAAACCGAATGGAATTTCATTCCGATTCACAGGGGTGGAATATTCCTTTTCCCAAACCGATTAGAAGTAAAATTATATCATGTAAACAGGGAAGCGGAATGGTGTCTGGTTGCGTTCTTTCTGCGCATGCTCAGTACTGACGTGGTGACGTCACTTGGTGACGTAAGTAACGTCACTTGCAACATGGCTTCCAAGCACAGCGCACCTAATTGGGAGTCCGGCGGAAAGATTGTATTTAATTCAAACTTTAAAAGAATTGAATATAATTGCTCGAAGATTGTATTTAATTCAAACTTTAAAAGAATTGAATATAATTGCTCGCTTAGACGGGCGTAAAACGAGGAACAGTGAACTATTTTAAAAAGTTCACGAGAGGTTACACGAAGCCGGAATAGACCGGAGCGTTGACCAGATTAGAAACCGGTGGAAAACCGGCTACTACAAGGCAAAAGAGCAAAACAGCAGAAGCGGATACGACCCCACAAACACAACAAGTGAGTTAAAGTTAAAACAGCAGCATTCCGACAATCGATCTCCATGTTTTGCAACGTGAAGCTTTGTTTTGATTAATCTGCGCATGTCAGACGGCAGTTGTCAAACGTCCTTTCGGAATAAAGGCAGTCACATGTAAACGCTGGATCGGAATAGACCCTACCCACGTGACGTCACAACTCCGCTCTCCTGACTGGTGCCGCCCACTTGTCCGTCAACACATTGTGTTGACCTGTTACGGCTACGTACATTCCTCCTATTTACGGCGTGTTTTTCTGCTCGTTAACATTAATAATCAAAATGGTGAAGGCGTGTGTGGCGGTCGGTTGCAATAACAGAGAAGATAGACGGAGAGACTTGAAGTTCTACCGGATTCCGAGAGACACGGAGAGGAGAGAGCGAGATGGGCTGCTGCAATTCGACGAGAAAACTGGGCTCCAAACGATTACCACAGATTATGTAGTAGTCATTTTATATCTGGTAAGATGCATTTAATATATATTTAGAGGGTTTTGGGCTGACAACCACAATTAAGATCATTGCTAGGCTAATCGCCGACAACATACACGTATGTATGTAGTGAGAGTGCTATCGCGAAACCATATAAACATTAAAAGCCCTAGCTCCATTGACAAATGACATGAAATACATTAGACTTGACAGTGGATGTTAGCAAGAACAAAAGATTTTGAATTGAAAATTTCGTAACTCACCTTCCGAGCACAAGATTCCTGCCGAATTTTCGTGTACGAGGACCTGTTTCACCCAACCAGCAACGTAGCATTTATAAGCCTCCAAGCTCTTAAAGTTTTTCAAACTTTCGTGAGAATAGGCTGATTTTGTGTGGACAAGATAGTTGTAAATATCAGGGTCAGGCAGAGACGGCGAAGGCAGCCGGTCAAAAATCATCGATTTAGGCATCAAATATGGATCTGGCGACTGTATAGAACGAAGCTTTTCCACATAACGCCTTTTATGCAACACATCCAGTGAGTTTACGGCATCAGAAAGCACCGGGTCTTCCATGAAATGCATTTTAAATTCCTCGATCAATTGAAACCAATGCTAATACAGAGACAAAATGACGGAGAAGTGGGCGGAACCATACAGCGAGCACGTGGTTTTGTGACGTCGGTGGGTAGGGTCATTCGGAATGATTTGAATCGGTATGAATAAAAGTCAGCATGTAAACGTGGCTACTGATACCGATGATGATGACGATAAAATTCCATTCCAATTCCACTTTCCGGCGTTAGTAAACAGCCGCCATCTTAAAGCAGTACTAAAGCAGTGACTTCTCTAGAAGGCTCTGTTGTAGCGGACCTAATTAACTTTTTATCTAAAACACTCCTAAATCGGCAGAATCTTATCTTGAATATATCTTTAAATGATGAAATAGTTTTAAAACTTTGACAAAAGTAGACAGAAGGCAAATGATGGAATAACGGGAGCAATTTTAACAACTGTAACAGTTGATTTACAACATTAATTTAATTGAATGTAGTTTAAAGCTGCTGATACAGAATGGGGACTGGAATATTTTATTTACTGTTATTTTTGTATATTTGTTTACTGTTATATGTTAACTTGATACTGAAATAGTAGTATGGTTTAGCCTGAGAGGATTTTTGAATGATTTTGGAACTAAGGTACAAAACATTTAAAAAAAAAAAAAAAAAAAAGGGAGGGGGTGCATCAATAATCATTTTATATTCGAATCGGAGCCTCTGAATCGTAATCGAATCGTTAGGTGCCCAGATTCCCAGCTCTATACGCACATATATATATGTATGTGTGGGGTTTAGGGGACTAGTGAAAAAAGAGGGGGAAAAAAGCAAGGTTATGTGAGCACTTTTTCCACATGTTTAATCAGCAGTGCATCACACATGTAATTCCATCTCACAGGAGAGCATATTTGAAAACTTCCACTCCTCCATTAAATGACAGCACCATCATTGAAGGCTTCAGACAGCAGAGCGGAAAAGCAGGTGCCATTTTCTTGCATGCCGTCAAGTCCTTTCTCACTTTCTTCTGACCCCATTCTAAGGTATGACAAAATGATGAAGAAAAGGGTTTGACTTGACATCAAGGGTTACAAATGATTGTTATTTTTTTTTTTTTAATCTCCAGGATACACTCGATAGATTAACTTTTTTTTTGCAATACTATACTTGCATCAATCCATGACTTTGGTCTAATATATATACTTATGATTTGAGATTTAATTACTGTTTAAATGCTGTTTTATTTATTATTCATATAGGCTCCAATTGTGTGGTTTTTTTTATTTTAGTTTGTATAGTTGGAACACTCCTTCGGGGTCAGGATAGGACAACTTGGAGAAAGTTTTTGTACCCATATCGTTGAACCTGCGCCAGGTCTCAGAAACAGCTGGTGAATGGATATTGTATCTGGTTCGGCTGGGGCAGCTGTTCCCTTTATTGAAAACAAAAAACAATCATCACCTCCATCCTAAACTGGAACGCGCTGCCATGTTTAAGCAAAAATGACAAGCTTCTCACCTGATCACGTTGCTGATTGTCCACCGACCCAGTGGCAGCATCAGACGAATTCACAGCAGTGAGGAGTAGGAAGGCCTGCATACACAAGAGGAGCACCAGCACCCTTTTATCCATGGCTCACAAAGCTGGCAAACACAACCCTTCAATGCAATGCAAATATAGATACTCAACAGAAGCCAAAGGCTACAGTAACAACTTGTCCGTCCCAATGCGCTGACTTCTGCACTTCTTAATAAAAAACGGGAACATATAAATTTCACAAATGAGGACTCATTCAAGAAAAGGAAACGGCTCAGCAGAATACTGTTAATTAAATAAATAAAACGTCTAATTCATACTTTCTAGAATAATGGTTCTCAAACATTTTGCAGCAAGTCCCACCTCAAAGAAATACAGTGGGGCAAATAAGTATTTAGTCAACCACTAATTGTGCAAGTTCTCTCACTTGAAAATATTAGAGAGGCCTGTAATTGTCAACATGGGTAAACCTCAACCATGAGAGACAGAATGTGGAAGAAAAAAAAACAGAAAATCACATTGTTTGATTTTTAAAGAATTTATTTGCAAATCATGGTTGAAAATAAGTATTTGATCAATACTAAAAGTTTATCTCAATACTTCGTTATGTACCCTTTGTTGGCAATAACGGAGGCCAAACGTTTTCTGTAACTCTTCACAAGCTTTTCACACACAGTTGCTGGTATTTTGGCCTATTCCTCCATGCAGATTTCCTCTAGAGCAGTGATGTTTTGGGGCTGTCATTGGGCAACACGGACTTTCAACTCCCTCCACAGATTTTCTATGGGGTTGAGACCTGGAGACTGGCTAGGCCACTCCAGGACCTAAAAATGCTTCTTACGAAGCCACTCCTTTGTTGGCCTGACTGTGTGTTTAGGATCATTGTCATCCTGAAAGACCCAGCCACGTCTCATCTTCAATGCCCTTGCTGATGGAAGGAGATTTTCACTCAAAATCTCTCGATACATGGCCCCATTCATTCTTTCCTTTACACAGATCAGTCATACTGGTCCCTTTGCAGAAAAACAACCCCAAAGCAGGATGTTTCCACCCCCATGCTTCACAGTGGGTATGGTGAAATTCAATATTCTTTTTCCTCCAAACAAGAAAACCTGTGTTTCAACCAAAAAGATCTATTTTGGTTTCATCTGACCATAACACATTCTCCCAGTCCTCTTCTGGATCATCCAAATGCTCTCTAGTGAACCGCAGACGGGCCTGGACGTGTACTTTCTTCAGCAAGGGGACATGTCTGGCAGTGCAGGATTTGAGTCCCTGGCGGCGCATTGTGTTACTGATAGTAGCCTTTGTTACTATGGTCTGAAGGGAAAAGGTACCGTTCTCGCACACACTATATTATTGTTTGCATTAGTCTAACACATTCATATAGTATAGTATAGTATAGTTTAGGCAGACTTCACTCAGTGCCCTTGACATTGTAAAGTTAGTCACCTTATTAGCACTCATGAGGGGGAAAAAGAAAAATGGTACCGTTTCTCGTAGGCACCGTCTAACTGTTTGCATTACTTGAACACACGTAATATAATCAATCAGGGAATAGTATCCTTTCTCATATTCACTGTAGGACTGCACTATTCTAACACACCTAATGTAAAATAAATAGCACATCATAGTTTAATGAAACAGAATAGATACACAGCGCCATCTTATCACAGAAGCCCAAACTTGTGCGCCACGAGCAACTCTGGCAATCAGTCCTCCCGACAAACGAACAAGGACAAAGACCAGCGCGCTTTGTCCTAAAAGAAGTAGTGACAGCCCGGATAACAAAGTTGATAGCAGGCGCTTGTAGAGGTTAGATTTTGTGCCCGAACCCGAACCCGACCCGACATTCGGGTCGGGTCGGGCCCACATTTTAAGCATTCACGTTCGGGTCAGTTCGGGTCGGGCCGCCATGCCGGACTAATAAATTATTTAAAAAAAAAAAAAAAAAATGGAGAGCAGGCTCTCTGTATTGCGCTTCTGCTTGTGCGTGTGCACGAACGCCGTGGCGCCGGCCGCTCTTTATTCTTGTCCTCCCGCTGTACCGTTTGCACGGCCGAGGCGCCGCCCTCATTTTCATTTCCTTGTCGGAGAGGCGCGTCCATGTGAGAACAATATCCCACACACTCAGAAATATGTTTAACAAACTTTCCCAGCGTTATTTCGTTGTGTGAATGCTTTGATAATTCTCAAAAAAATATGTAGATTATTTAAACATTAAGAAAACTTGCGTTTTTTTCTGCCAACTCGAAGAAATGAAAATAAATTGCTGCTGCTGCGTTTTTTTCCGCGTCACTCAAAAAAAAAAAAAAATGGAGAGCAGGCTCTCTGTATTGCACTTTTGCTTGTGCGTGTGCACGAACGCCGTGGCGCCGGCCGCTCTTTATTCTTGTCCTCCCGCTGTACCGTTTGCGCACGGCCGAGGCGCCGCCCTCATTTTCATTTCCTTGTCAGAGAGGCGCGTCCATGTGAGAACAATATCCCACACACTCAGAAATATGTTTAACAAACTTTCCCAGCGTTATTTCGTTGTGTGAATGCTTTGATAATTCTCAAAAAAATATGTAGATTATTTAAACATTAAGAAACCTTGCGTTTTTTTCTGCCAACTCGAAGAAATGAAAATAAATTGCTGCTGCTGCGTTTTTTCCGCGTCACTCAAAAAAAAAAAAAAAAAAAAATCGGGTTTTTCGGGCTCGGGCCTGCAAATCTAGTTAAGTGATCGAGCTCGGGCCGGGTCGGGCCTCAATACCAGCGGGCCGTGTCGGGTCGGGCTGGATTTTTTAGGCCCGAACTAGGCTCTAGGTGCTTGTGACATCAAGACCAGCGGGGTTGAGACCTGGAGACTGGCTAGGCCATTCCAGGACCTTGAAATGCTTCTTACGAAGCCACTCCTTTGTTGCCCTGGCTGTGTGTTTGGGATCATTGTCATGCTGTAAGACCCAGCCACGTCTCATCTTCAATGCCCTTGCTGATGGAAGGAGATTTTCACTCAATATCTCTCGATAAACCCCCGGCAAGAAATTCTAGCCACTTTCACCCCTGGCTACAAGTGTTGTAAATGTAGTGAACTGTACGTGAATTAGGCATTACAGGGCCAAATCAAACTACACGTGTGTAAATTGAAAGGAAACCTTTATTTTTAGAGAATGATAAAAACGTATTTATTACATATATATACATATATTTATATAAATATATATATATATTAGGGCTGTCAAACGATTAAAATTTTTAATCGAGTTAATTACAGCTTAAAAATTAATTAATCGTAATTAATCGCAATTAATCGCAATTCAAACCATCTATAAAATATGCCATATTTTTCTGTAAATTATATATATATTCTGTAAAATAAATTGTTGGAATGGAAAGATAAGACACAAGATGGATATATACATTCAACATACGGTACATAAGGACTGTAGTGGGCATTTCACTCTACTGTCATTTAAATCTGTCTATGCTGTCCTCACGCCGAAGCGTCTACTTTTTCCAAAGCTAGACAGCTAGTGAACGACGCCTTAATAATCAGACTTCTTCCTTTTTCATCTGATTTATGAATAAAATGGCCTCAAACCATTGACCTCTTTAGACCGTCGTATAACTACAAAAAAACGTACACAAGCATTGCATTAGCAACGTTAGCTTAGCACGCTATACAGGTTCACTAAACATAAACAAAAAGCGTCTCATACAAAAAATATAACATTTCGCTTACTAACATAATATGTACATTCTTTACAACAACCATACTTACGGACAAATCTTGTCCAAGGATCATAGAAGCACAACATTACAACGTAGGCGTCAGCCCGAGACGTCGTGCAGCCATAGTGAACTGGCAAGAAAATAAATCCTGTCGCAAAGCGACCACAAGAGTTCGCTGTTAGACAGCACAAAAGCCTGTAACATTAACGCGATAATGTTGACATATATATATATATTAGGGCTGTCAAAGTTATCGCGTTAACGCGCGGTAATTAATTTTTTAAATTAATCACGTTAAAATATTTGACGCAATTAACGCACATGTCCTGCTCAGACAGTATTTTGCCTTTTGGTAAGTTTTACAGAAAGGCTTTTTGTGCTGTCTAACAGCGAACTGTTGTGGTCGCTTTGCGACATGGTTTATTGTTTACTTGCCAGTTCAATATGGCTGCACGACGTCTCGGGCTGACGCCTGCGTTGTAATGTTGTGCTTATATGATCCTTGGACAAGATTTGTCCGTAAGTATGGTTGTTGTAAAGAATGCACATATTATGTTAGTAAGCGAAATGTTATATTTTTTGTATGAGACGCTTTTTGTTTATGTTTAGTGAACCAGTATAGCGTGCTAAGCTAACGTTGTTGCTAATGCAATGCTTGTGTACTTTTATTTAGTTTTACGACGGTCTAAAGAGGACAATGGTTTGAGGCTATTTTATTAATAAATATGATGAAAAAGGAAGAAGTCTGATTATTAAGGCGTCGTTCACTAGCTGTCTAGCTTTGGAAAAAGTTCACGCGTTGGAGTGAGGACAGCATAGACAGATTTAAATGACAGTGGAGTGAAATGCCCACTACAGTCCTTATGTACCGTATGTTGAATGTATATATCCATCTTTTGTCTTATCTTTCCATTCCAACAATTTATTTTACAGAATATATATATAATTGACAGAAAAATATGGCATATTTTATAGATGGTTTGAATTGCGATTAATTGCGATTAATTACGATTAATTAATTTTTAAGCTGTAATTAACTCGATTAAAAATTTTAATCGTTTGACAGCCCTAATATATATATATATATATACATATATACATATATATATATATATATACATGGCGGAATACACTCAAAAATCTCAATTTTCTGGGGGAAGAAAAATTTGGACAGGAGGGCATATTTAAAAAAAAAAAAAAAAAAAAAAGTTCTTTAAACAGCAAAACCCTATCTGGAGGTGAGAGCACGCGAGAGCAGAACGACAGACGCCATGACTTTAACGAGATATTATCGCGTACTAACCTTGTATCGATCCAAAAACTCCATGTCGCCTGTATCAATGAGTTTCAAGACACAGCTGTGAATGGCCACAGCTGGATTTTTTATTTTATTTTATGTGTGAAACATGCTAATATAACAAGGAAGAAATCGCGGACATCAAGGAGTGGTAGAGATTTTCATATATTGACCTTTTTAAACTTTTTTTTTTTTCTTTAAAATTTTCTTCGATTTTTCTTTGTTTGGATCGATTATTTATCATCTAAAATATCGGGGAAAATGCGACAGCAACAAAAAAATACAATTTAGAGATAGTTATGACGTAGATATCTGTGACTTTTTTACAGACGCCATTTTTTTCATTGTGGCGTGATTTGTTTAAAATGTTTGTTTAAATATGTGAGTGAATAATTTTCTAAAGTCGTTTTTTTTTTCTTTTTTAAACAAAATATTAGACATGAATTAATGATTCTAAGCAAAAAATGACAGACATTTTGAATAATAAATATAATTACTTACCTTGTTTTCATGGCTGGGTTGAAACAAAAGCAATTGCGCGACATCTGTAAGCCGGGGTTTCCAGGGTAAAACGGGCGAATTAAAAATAGTTCGGGGGCTTAATGCGCCATGAATCTGCTATGGCAGCATATCGACATATTGTTCTATCAAACACAACAGTTCATTTGGCTTAAAATACAGAAGTTTATTTTAAAGTGGGGTGCAAGAGCAGAAACTGCTTTATATATGTGTTTGTGTGTGTGTGTGTGTGTGTGTGTGTGTGTGTGTGCGTGTGTGTGTGTGTGTGTGTGTGTATTAGGACTCTAGTGTCCAATCGAAAAATAAAAAAAGATGGCACAGTTGAAGTGAGCACTGTTTCCACATGTTTATTGAGCAGTGCAGCTCACATATAATTACATTTTTTAGGATAGCACATTGTATGAACAATTCTATTCTTCCATAAGATGGCAGCACCACCATTGAAAGCTTTGGACAGCAGAGTGGACAAAGCAGGAGCAATTTTTATTTTATCTCGTCACGTCCTTCCTCACTTCTTTGTTAGGTCCTGACCCGAAGGAATGACAAGGCAAAAGGGTTTGAATTGACTTTAGGGGTTAGGAAAGATTTTTTTATTTTTTTTTTTAATCTCCTGGATACGCTCGAAAGATTGCAATACTGTACTTTATTTGCATAAATCCATGACTTACTTATAAAAAACAGTTTTATTTATTATTCATGTAGGTTCCACTTGTTTATATTTGTTTTTGTGTGTTTGTTTTTGCTTAATCAATGTGGTTGGAACACTCCTTAGGAGTCTGGATATGAAAACTTTTAAATTAGGGCTGTCAAACGATTAAAATTTTTATTCGAATTAATTACAGCTTAAAAATTAATTGATCGTTGTTTTGTCACTGCCACGATCAGGAAGAAAACGCAAGCTATCACCTGCTGCTGAGAGAAAATTGGTCAGGAGGGTGAAGATTCAACCGAGACTCACCAAAAAGCAGATCTGCCAAGAATTAGAAGCTGTTGGAACACAGGGGTCGGTGTCCACAGTCAAGCGTGTTTTGCATCTCCATGGACTGAGAGGCTGCCGCGCAAGAAAGAAGCCCTTGCTCCAAAAACGGCACCTTAAGGCTCGACTGAAGTTTGCTGCTGATCACATGGACAAAGATAAGACCTTCTGGAGGAAAGTTCTGTGGTCAGACGAAACAAAAATCGAGCTGTTTGGCCACAATGCCCAGCAATATGTTTGGAGGAGAAAAGGTGAGGCCTTTAACCCCAGGTACACCATGCCTACCGTCAAGCATGGTGGTGGTGGTAGTATTATGCTGTGGGGCTGTTTCGCTGCCAATGGAACTGGTGTTTTACAGAGAGTAAATGGGATAATGAAGAAGGAGGATTACCTTCAAATTGTTCAAGATAACCTAACGTCATCAGACCGAAGATTGGGTCTTGGGGGCAGTTGGGTGTTCCAACAGGACAATGACCCCAAACACACATCAAAAGTGGTAATGGAATGGCTAAATCAGGCTAGAATTAAGGTTTTCGAATGGCCTGACTTAAACCCCATTGAGAACTTGCGGACAATGCTGAAGAAACAAGTCCATGTCAGAAAGCCATCAAATTTAACTGAACTGCACCAATTCTGTCAAGAGGAGTGGTCAAAGATTCAACCAGAAGCTTGCCAGAAGCTTGTGGATGGCTACCAAAAGCGCCTCATTGAAGTGAAAATGGCCAAGGGACATGTTACCAAATATTAGCGCTGCTGTATGTATATTTTTGACCCAGCAGATTTGATCACTTTTTTCTGTTCACCCATAATAAAGTCATAAAAGAACCAAACTTCATGAATGTTTTTTGTGACAAAGAAGTATCTGTTCCAATCACTCTAGCAGAGAAAAATCAGAGTTGTAGAAATAACTGGAAACTCAAGAGAGCCATGACATTATGTTCTTCACAAGTGTATGTAAACTTTTGACCACAACTGTATGTTCCTTTAACACAAAAGAAGCAGGAAAGGCAGCCTCAAAGGCCCCTATATACATACATTTCAATAGATCAGTGCTTCTCAATTATTTTCTGTTACGCACCCCCCCCCCCAAGGAAGACGTAAATGTTTCGCGCCCCCCCCAAACTCTGCCGCCACTGTAAATAGAATCATTTGTCTATAATATTACTATTATAAGTACGCCTCTGCCTCAAATTGTGTCCTTTTTTTCTATTAGAGAAAATAACAGAGATCAATTTATAAAGTATCACTTTATTAACATTGTTTTGTTTGAAACAGAAAAGACTTAACGCACATCAATTTGCCTGAAGTAAAAAAAAAGTCACATCCAAACTGTAAAAATACACTCAAGGCACATTTTTGACCATTTGATACTGAAAAATAAAATCAGTAAATAATAACATTCAAACTGATTAGAAACATTAACTCATGAGGACAACATGCCAAAAACTTTGACCGAAAAAACAAAACTGAAAAGAAAAAGAAAAAAAAAAAGTGTCTTTGGACAGAAGGACCGTTTTTATTTTCGCTGCTCACAGTGTCACCTCCGGTTTGCAATGGTGTGGGGTTATTTTGCACTGAGCATGCTAACAGTGCTCACTGGTTTACTGATATAACACTGACAAAGCGGGACGATTGTTGGCAGTATTCGTCACGTTTTCGCTGAAAAACAACCAAGCGGCTTATCAATGAGATTGGGGTCTAATGTCTTTAAGTGGCGTCTGAATTGATTTGGCTTCCAGCTGTCATTTTTAGACACAGTAAACAGTGGTCTTTCCTCATCTACCAATGTATTAAATGTCAAAGCCAAAAGGAAAACGGCCCGAAAAAAACGCATTCTCGGCGGCCGAGGGAGAACCGTAGGTGAGGGGTCGTCGTGACGATCCCAAGCCGAAAATGGCACTTCTCGGGCTGACACGTGAGAACCAGAGAAGACAGTGGGTCGCTGCGTGAGTCCAGTCCGGCCAGAAAACGGCTTTCGAAAACGGCGCACAGCTCTTCATATCTCTCTTCTGTGTGCTCTTGCTTACTTCAACAATACTGCGCGCACTTTGAAAATGAGAGCGCCACTGCCACCCACTGAGTGGATGTGCAAGTACACTTTATTCTCGTACGGCAAAAAAAAAAAACAAACAAACAAACAAACAAAAAAAAGCATGTTCCCCGAGGTCACATGCGCCACCCCTGGCATCGCTCTGCACCCCCCTGGGGGGGCGCGCCCCATTATTTGAGAAGTACTGCAATAGATTAATACAAAATGAACAAGAGTGAGGAAATATAGCTTCATATAGATCAGACATGTCCAAAGTCCGGCCCGGGGGCCAAATGCGGCCCGTGGTCAATTTTCATCCGGCCCCCAGCCTCTGTCATAAAATCAATAACTTCTGGCCCGCACACAGACTTAACTTAATAAATTGGTCAGCTGTACTGCTACCAGCATATGAAGTAGCTTACACACTAAATGCTGATCCTCATTTACCCACTAAAAGGCAGCAGCACTCTAAGCAACATGACCCCGTGTGACCCTTTACTCCCAATTTTTCTAAAATGGCGACAATCAACAAAAAAAAGAAAGTTGACTCCGACGCTTCAAGGATAGGTTGAAATTGGACTATTTCTTCACTAAAATAAGCAACAACTGTGTCTGCCTCATTTGCAAAGATACGGTCGCTGTTTTTAAAGAGTTCAATGTGAGGCGATATGACCAAACAACACACACTGACATGTACGACAAGATTACAGGGAAGATATCTAGTGAGAAATTGAAGCAACTTGAAGATATAACTTCACAGCAGCACTATTTCGCAAGAGCCCGAGAGTCGAAAGAGAACGCCACAAAGGCAAGTTGCGAGACAGTTGAAATTATTGATTAAAAAAAATAATAATAATAATAAAGAAAATGTGACACACACACGCTTGCTAAAATTTGCTTAAAGTAAATGACGTCAGCTAAGGTCGGCCCCCCACATTTTTATCACACCAAATCTGGCCCCCTTTGCAAAAAGTTTGGACACCCCTGATATAGATTGTATATCAGAGAGAAAGAGACTGTGTGTATGTATCGAGGCTGAAGATGAACAACTACAATCAGGCATGAAAATGGGTCAGGGGTTAAAAAGGTGAGAAGGGTGTGGAGGAAATATCTTCCAGTACACTGTACAACTAGGGCTGTCACGAACTACTAATTTTCTCCCAATTAGTCAGCCGACTATTTTTACGATTAGTCGACTAATCTAATATTTATTTTAGTGCTGTCAAAATTGTCGCGTTAACGGACGGTAATTAATTTTTTCAATTAATCACGTTAAAATATTTGACGCAATTAACGCACAAATGCCCCGCTCAAACAGATTAATATGAGAGTACAGTGAAATGTGTACTTGTTGTGTTTTTCAGAGTTTTGTCGCCCTCTGCTGGTGCTTGGGTGTGACTGATTTTATAGGCTTCAGCACCCATGAGCATTGTGTAAGTCATTATTGACATCAACAATGGCGGGCTACTAGTTTATTTTTTTGATTGAAAATTTTACAAATTTTATTAAAACGAAAACATTAAGAGGGGTTTTAATATAAAAATTTCTATAACTTGTACTAACATTTATCTTTTAAGAACTACAAGTCTTTCTATCCATGGATCACTTTAACAGAATGTTAACACTGGTAATGCCATCTTTTTGATTTATTGCTATAATAAACAAATACAGTACTTATGTACCGTATGCTGAATGTACGTATATATCCATCTTGTGTCTTATCTTTCCATTCCAGCAATAATTTACAGAAAAATATGGCATATTTTCAACATGGGTAAACCTCAACAATGAGAGACAGAATGTGAAAAAAAACAACAGAAAATCAAATTTTTTGATTTTTAAAGAATTTATTTGCAAATCATGGTGGAAAATAAGTATTTGGTCAATACCAAAAGTTCATCTCAATACTTTTTTTATGTACCCTTTGTTGGCAATAACGGAGGCCAAACGTTTTCTGGAACTCTTCACAAGCTTTTCCCACACTGTTGCTGGTATTTTGACCCATTCCTCCATGCAGATCTCCTCTAGAGCAGTGATGTTTTGGGGCTGTCGTTGGGGTACACGGACTTTCAACTCCCTCTACAGATTTTCTATGGGGTTGAGACCTGGAGACTGGCTAGGCCACTCCAGGACCTTGAAATGCTTCTTACGAAGCCACTCCTTTGTTGCCCTGGCTGTGTGTTTTGGATCATTGTTATGCTGAAAGACCCAGCCACGTCTCATCTTCAATGCCCTGGCTGAGATTTTCACTTAAAATCTCTCGATATATGGCCCCATTCATTCTTTCCTTTACACAGATTAGTCGTCCTGGTCCCTTTGCAGAAAAACAGCCCCAAAGCATGATGTTTCCACCCCCATGCTTCACAGTGGGATGGTGTTCTTCTGATGCAATTCAGTATTCTTTCTCCTCCAAACCCGAGAACCTGTGTTTCTACAAAAAGTTCTATTTTGGTTTCATTTGACCATAACACATTCTCCCAGTCCTCTTCTGGATCATCCAAATGCTCTCTAGTGAACCGCAGACGGGCCTGGACGTGTACTTTCTTCAGCAGGGGGACACGTCTGGCAGTGCAGGATTTGAGTCCCTGGCGGCGCATTGTGTTACTGATAGTAGCCTTTGTTACTGTGGTCCCAGCTCTATGTAGGTCATTCGCTAGGTCCCCCTGTGTGGTTCTGGGATTTTTGCTCACCATTCTTGTTATCATTTTGACGCCACGGGGTGAGATCTTGCATGGAGCTCGAAATCGAGGGAGATTATCAGTGGTCTTATATGTCTTCCATTTTCTAATAATTGCTCCCACAGTTGATTTCTTCACACCAAGCGTTTTACCTATTGCAGATTCAGTCTTCCCAGCCTGGTGCAGGTCTACAATTTTGTCTCTGGTGTCATTCGACAGCTCTTTGCTCTTAGCCATAGTGGAGTTTGGAGTGTGACTGACTGAGCTTGTGGACAGGTGTCTTTTATACCGATAATGAGTTAAAACAGGTGCCATTAATACAGGTAACGAGTGGAGCCTCGTTAGACCTCTTTGACAGCCAGAAATCTTGCTCTTTTGTTGGTGACCAAATACTTATTTTCCACTCTAATTTGGAAATAAATTCTCTGAAAATCAAACAATGTGATTTTCTGTTTTTTTCTCATGGTTGAGGTTTACCCTTGTTGACAATTACAGGCCTCTCTAATCTTTTCAAGTAGGAGAACTTGCACAATTGGTGGTTGACATAATTTATTTCCCCCACTGTATGTCTGAACAAACACCATAAACCTTCATTTTTGGAGAATGGTGAAATAGTATTTATTAATTATATGCATAAATATGTGAGGGTGGGGGGGGGCGCTTGTGTGTAAGGGGACTAGTGAAAAAGGGTGGAAAAAAAGCACTGTTGAAGTGAGCACATTTTCCACGTCTTTAATCAGTAGTGCATAACACATGTAATTACATTTCACAGGATAGCATATTTGAGAACTTCCAATCCTTCATTAAATGACAGCACCATCATTGAAGGCTTCAGACACCAGAGCGGAGAAAGCAGGAGCCATTTTTCTTGCATCTCGCCATGTCCTTCCTCACTTCTTTGAGTCTCCTATTTGCTAAGGAATGACAAAATGACAAAGCAAAAGGATTTGACTTGACATCAACGGTTAGGAAAGATTAAAAAAAAAAAAAAAATCTCCACAATATGTTAGAGAGATTAACTTTTGATATGAAATATGATCCTTTTTTTTTTTTTGCATAAATCCATGACTTGGGTCTCATATATACAGTGGGGAGAACAAGTATTTGACACACTGCCAATGGGTTTTCCCAATGGCAGTGTATCAAATACTTGTTCTCCCCACTGTATATGATTTGAGATTCGATTACATATTTGTCTGTCAATTGCTTTGTTTTGTTGAGTTAGTGTGGCTGGAACAATCCTTCGGAGGCAAGATATGACAACTTTGAGAATGTTTTTGTACCGCCAGTGTTGAAGCTCCGCCAGCCCTCCCAAATAACAGCTGAAAGATTGTTATAAATGATTTTGCTGAGGCAGCTGCTCCCTATATAGAAAACAAAAAACAATCATCACCTTCATTCTAAACTGGGCTGCACTGCCATGTTCAAGCAGAAATGACGAGCTTCTCACCTGATCACGTTGCTGAATGCCCACCGACCCAATGGTGGCATCAGTCAAATTCACCGCAGTGACGAGCAGGATGACCTGCATACACAAGAAGAGCACTAGCACCATTTTGTCCATGGCTCACCAGCTGGAACACAACCCTTGAATGCAATATTGATATAGATACTCGACAGAAGTGGAAGCCTGCAGTAACAACCTCCTTTTAAGTCCTTTTAAGTGCTGACTTCTCAAAAATTGGGGTAAAGATTTCACAATTGATGACTTGTTCAATGAGAGGAAATAACTCACCAGAATACTGTTGAATAAATAAATAAAACGTATAATTCATTGTCTCAAGAATAATGGTTCTCAAACATTATGAAGTAGGGTTGTTCTGATCATGTTTTTTTGCTCCCGATCCGATCATTTTAGTTTGAGTATCTGCTGATCCCGATATTTCCCGATCCCATTGCTTTTTTTTTTTTTTTGCTACCAATTCAATTCCAGTCATTCCCGATAATTTTTCCCGATCATATACATTTTGGCAATGCATTAAGAAAAAAATGAATAAAACTCGGACGAATATATACATTCAACATACAAACGTAAGTACTGTATTTGTTTATTATGACAATAAATCCTCAAGATGGCATTTACATTATTAACATTCTTTCTGTGAGAGGGATCCACGGATAGACAGACTTGTAATTCTTAAAGGATAAATGTGACTTTGTATATTGTGACTAAATATTGCCATCTAGTGCATTTGTTGAGCTTTCAGTAAATGATACTGTAGCCATGCCCAAATGCATGATGGGAAGTGGAACCATGACTGTGCGTAGTGCTACCAATTGATATATCTTCTCTGCGTTGTGAAATAACTAGGGCTGTCAAATGATTAAAATTTTTAATCGAGTTAATTACAGCTTAAAAATTAATTAATCGCAATTAATCACAATTCAAACCATCTATAAAATATGCCATATTTTTCTGTAAATTATTGTTGGAATGAAAAGATAAGACAGAAGACGGATATATCCATTCAACTTACGGTACATAAGTACTGTATTTGTTTATTATAATACGAAATCAACAAGATGGCATTAACATTATTAATATTCTCTTAAAGCAATCCATGGATAGAAAAACTTGTAGTTGTTAAAGATAAATGTTAGTACAAGTTATAGAAATTTTATAATAAAACCCCTTTTAATGTTTTCATTTTATCAAAAATGGGAAAATGTTCAATCAAAAAATAAACTAGTCGCTCGCCATTGTTAATTTCATTACACCAGTGCTTTTCAATTATTTTCTGTTACGCCCCCCCAAGGAAGACATAAATGTTTCGCGCCCCCCCAAACTCTGCCGTACTGTAAATGGTATCATTTGTCTATAAAATTACTATTAAGTACGCCTCTGCTTAACATTGTGTCTTTTTTTTCTATTAAAGAAAAAAAAGTAACAGACCAATTTATAATAAAGTACAACTTTATTAACATTGTTTTGTTTGTAACAGAAAAGACTTAAAGCGCATCAATTTGCCTGAATTAAAAAAACAGTAATCTAAACTGTAAATAATTAATATATTCAATAATACATTAACTCACGAGGACAATATGCCCCCCCCAAAAAAAAAAAAAAAAATATATATATATATATATATATATATATATATATATATATATATATATATATATATATATATATATATATATATATATATATATATATATACAGTATATTAAAAAAGGCATGGCCCATATTTTTTTGCCGATTCCGATACTTTGAAAATGACGTGATCGGACCCGATCGATCGACATCTCTATTTTGAAGCAAGTCCCACCTCGAAGAACACTTTACCACCACCAGGGACACCATTAAAATGCATTTGAGTAGTAGGCTAAAACACAGACTAGACTGAAAAAGCAGTTTCTGCTCATGCACTCCTCTTAAAAGAAACTACTGTATTTTAAGCCAAAAGAATTGTTGTGTTTGATAGAACAATATGTCTCTATGCTGCCATAGCAGATTCATGGCACATTAAGCCCCTGAACTATTTTTAATTTGTCCGTTTTAGTCTGAAAACCCCCGTTTACAGACGTCGCGCAACCACTTTTGTTTTAACCCAGCCATAAAACTAAGGTAATTAATTATATTATTCAAAATGTCTGTCATTTTTAGCTTAGAATCGTTAAATGATGGCTCATGTTTCGTTTAAAAAAAAAAAAAAAAAGACTTATTCGGATATTTTAAACTTTGAAACAAATGACGTCACAATAAAAAAAATGGCGTCTGTAAAAAAGTCACGGATATCTACCTCGCAAATATCGCTTAATTGTATTTTTTTTTGTGTTACTGTCGCATTTTCTCCGATATGTTAGATGATAAATAATCGATCCAAACGAAGAAAAATTGGAAAAAACAAAAAACGTTTGAAGGGGTAAATACATTAAAAAGATTATCTCAACAACTCCTTGATGTCTGCGATTTCTGCATCGCGACCCTTGTTATATTGCCATGTTTCACCCCTAAAATCCCCCCCAAAATCCAGCTGTGGGCATTCACAACTGTGTCTTGACACTCAGTGATCCATGCTACATGGAGTTTTTGGCTCGAAACAAGTACGCGATAATATCTCGTTAAAGTCATGGGCGTCTGTAAATTCTGCTCTCGCATACTCTTGCCTCTAGATAGGGTTTTGCTGTTTAAAAAACATTTTTTTTTTTTTTTTTTGTATGCCCTCCTGTTCAAAAAGGCCATTTTCTTCCCCCAGAAAATGAAGATTTTAAGCTTTCCAATGATGTATCACACGTGCATATCGGACAATTTTGAAAGTTGGCCAAATTGGGGGTCTCAGAGCTGAACTTCAAGTCACCTGAGTGTTTTCCGCCTTCAGCATTGACACTGCTTGGATTTTTTTCTTTTTAAAATAATATAATATAATAAAAGGGAATGACAATTCCTTTATAGTATGCATTCAAGGGGAAAGTGAAATGAAAAACATTTCACAGAATCCATTTTTTGATGTGTAACATAGGAGAAAATAGTAAATAAATACCATTATTTCCAGGAAGCTGGCCTGTCATGGAGCAGACATTTAATCAATGTCAGTAATTTGCTTGAGTCAATCAGTGTGTATGCGCGTGGGTGTACCGTAAATTTCGGACTATAAGCCGCTACTTTTTTCCGTCATTTTGAATCCCGCGGTTTATAGTCCAGTGCGGCTTATTTATTGATTTATATGGGTTAATAGGTAGCACTTTATTTGACAGCGGCGTCATAAGACTGTCATAAGACCGTCATAATTATGACATGACACTATCATGAATGCTGAATGCTTACGTCATTAAGTGTCATCTGGCAAATTGTGTCACTAACTCCGTTAATGTCAATCTTGAATCTTTTACATCCACTCAAAAGTGAAATAAATTGCCAGATAACACTAAATGACATCTGGTAAAATCATTCACTATGCTCATGACAGTGTAATGTCATAATTATCTTATCTAATGACAGCCTTATGGCGCCACTGTCAAATAAAGTGTTAACAAATACCATAACCTAGCAATTAATGAAACAACTCGAAAAGTAACAGAAAAAATAATTAGCACAAAACATGAATTTTGATTGTTATTTGCATCTGTAGCGGTGCAATGCATGCTAGGAGGCATGTTGGACAACAGGTGTTGACAGCAGGTGGCAGCAGAGGTTGACTGTCTATCCCAAGGGAGCAGCAATGGCCAAATGAAGCTTCTTGACGCAAGGAAGCTTTGCAGCCAATTGGTTCATAGCTTCACGGTGGTTCATTTGGTCTTATGACAGTCGTATGATGCCGCTGTCAATCGAAGTGGTTCAGGTTAATATCTGTTGGTGTAAGTATTCCATAATACAGTGAGGACAGCGCCGCTTAAAGTCCAGTGCGGCTTATCTCTGAACAAATGCCCTTTTCGTGCCAAATTTGGTGGCTTATAGTCAGGTGCGCAAAGTGCGAAAATTAAAACTCTTGTTAGCAGTATCAATTTCTTTCATTTTAACATTACAACCCCTAGCAAAAAGTATGGAATCACCAGTCTTGGACGAGCACTCACTCAGACATTTTATTATGTACAACAAACTCAGATGAAAAGCTTGTAAAAATAATGAATTAGTTCTATTAGTAGTGCAACTCCTTAGCATTCAGAAACACTAAATGAAATGAATAAAATCATTGTAGTGTTCAGTAAATGTCACATTCATAGAGCAAGTGCAGGGAAATAAATATAGAATCACTTAGGGGGTGTAACGGTACACAAAAATCTCGGTTCGATACGTACCTCGGTTTTGAGGTCACGGTTCGGTTCATTTTCGATACAGTAAGAAAAAATGCAAAATATAAACGTGCTAGTTGTTTATTACACACTTTTGTGCTTTCAACAATGGGAACATTAGCCTATAAAAAGCTAGAATTCTGCTCAAAAAGTAACGAGTATTTAAAGATAATAATCCAACAACAATTTGCCTTTCAGGCCCCATGAATTGGTCAGCTTTCTTTCTGAAAGAAAGAAGAAAAAAGAAGTCCTGTGCTAAAGAGAAAAGCAATGCCAATGACAAAGATTTTAACATGTATTTCACAAATGAAATGCCTCAATGAATCTTTTTTTTTTTCTTATGAACGGTTTTCAAAAGCTTTATTGGTGGATTTTCTCAAGCGCCACACAGAAATCAATAAATTTAATTGTGTAAGCAGGATCTGTGTATTATTTTTATTATTTAATTACAGGTGTTTCTCATTTCCATTTATTTTATTATGTGTTTGTATTTTAAAAATGTGATGTAGTATTCATTATATTGTATATTTTATGTTGTATAACTTTAGTTCCTATGTTAATATTAGTTCCCACTTGTTTTGTTGTGGTAGGAGGGTTTTGTATTGAACACGGGGGCAGTAAATCAACAAAGACAAGTCAACTGTGCCCCGATCTACCACTCAAGAGATCTGATGGACTCAAAAAGTGGGTTACGATTGCATATTAGTTTGAAAATCGACGGGATCCACCGTATTTTTACACAAGTGACTTCCGGTCTGACCGATCCTAGCTAGTAGTATTGATGTAGGAGGGCTGCGTCTCGCGTCAAATAATAAACTCTGCCGTTCTTTTCGCGTGCGTCGTGTTGAGCCGCTTCTCAGAAACGTCTAACTAACACGTGGCCGCACTGCGACTGGTGTGCATTGCTGATTGACTTTAATGCCCGCGTTTCACTTCGTTCTCGCGGCAGCCACGTTGTTGCGCCGTCGATGTTTCTGGGTTATACTGTCCTATCAGGTTGGTTCTCATTATAGTAGAGAAGACTGAGTAAATATAATCTACACAAAGAAACTGTAACCCGATCGACTCACAGCCTCGAAAAGTAAGGGTTACGTTACGGTAGAAACTCGTCCGGTACGCCTCCGTTCTGAACCGAGCACCCCGAACCGAAACGGTTCAATACAAATACATGTACCGTTACACCCTTAAGTTGAATACAACTGAAACTGTACTTGATAGATGCGGGATTTAAAAAAAAAAAAAATGCATCAACGTTTTATTCAGTTGATCTTTCACAGACCACTGGTGGTACTCAGAACACTTTGAGAACAGCACTGCTTGAGAAAGCAGTGTTGTATATGTAGTGAACTGTACATGAATGAGGCCATCCAAGGCCAAATCAAACTACAAGTGAGAAAATTAAAAGGAAACCTTTATTTTTAGAGAACAGTAAAAAAAAAAAAAAAAAAAAAAAAAGTATGTATTACATGTAGGCCTATGTGCAGTGTTGGGCACGTTACTTTAAAAAAGTAATTAGTTACAGTTACTCACTACTTCTTCCAAAAAGTAACTGAGTGAGTAACTGAATTACTCTATAGTAAAAGTAACTAGTTACCAAGGAAAGTAGCTATTTCTTGTTACTTTAAAAAGAAGTTGTTGTATATCAAAGAATTTGAAATATTTTGAGCAGTATTCGAGCCAGTTGAATAGAGAAGAACAGGCAGTTGCACCTCACCAGCAACAGATTTATCCTACACTTGAAGTGCAACAAAAATAAACAGATTTGAATTGCTTACCACTGATGTCGACAAAAGCTTTGCCCCGGGACATAAATTACATGCACGTTCTTTCCTTTAATTTCGACCAACTTGAAATAGTGTTTATATCTCCACCTCGTAAAGGACAAATTTTCCTCTGAATGCTCTGCCATCATATCCCTCTGTGTGTGTGTTTGCCGCACGCGCTGTTCCGATTTGGGTGTGAAAACACAGGCTCTGAAGTACGTGCGCTATTAGGCTCGAGCGTTCACGTCACAGAATGGGGGATCACGTGAAATTTGACAACAACGCAGCCATATTGGAAGCAGGTCTGGCTCGCGGGACATATTAAAACTTTAACTTGCCAGTTCGATAAAGAGACAAACTCGTTACTAAGGCGAAGAACAGATATGTGATCAAACTTAAGGATGTGAACAATGTTGACCCTTACGAGCAAGCCGAAGACAAATGGAGTAAAGATGTCGACGGGCTTCCACAATTACGCGAAATGGACATTCTGCTGTATTTATAGTTTGGTGTATGTTATTAAACTCATCAGTGATTCCGAAATTACAAATCGCTACAAAGCTACGAACAGTTTTGCTGCGGATGGGTTAGGGATGGGAATCGAAATCCGATTCCAATTCGGAACCGGTTCCAAGTGTTTCGAGGCCTCGACATCACAATGAAAAAGCCTTAACGATCCCTTTAACGATTCCTAAAGACGCGTATTGCGTCGTGACGTGTGTTGTTGTCCAGACGCATCAAACTAGCAAGGCGCCAAGAACCACTCGCTCCAAAGTTTGACTACACTTCACCAGGAAAGAGTGTGAAAATGAAAGGTTACGACGGGTAAGCACGAGCATTGCAGCCATAAACATAACAATGACAGCACGTAAGTTCAAACGCTCGAAAGTGTGTCTTCACTTCACGAGGAAAAATTACAACAAAGCGACTTGCAGTCATTGCAAGGTGGAGATAACTGCATCGGGAGGGAATACGACTGCGCTGTCCTCACAGAGAGGCTAAGGCTCAGTCCTGGCTATACAGCTAGCTAAACTCCCAAATGACGATGCAGAAGATGTTGGTATAATTTGCTGACTTTATTCAACCATAACTTGAAGAGTGAAACTAAGAATAGAAATGAAACAAATCAATTTCGTCCCCAATAACAAACAGGTTTGCATCAACGTAAATCAGCGATGATTAGCTGCTAATAACAGTAATAACAAATGGTTAATATTTGTTTGCTAGCATTAGCTTATCATTCAAACCACTACACTACTGGATTTAAGTGTCCGATCGCGAGTGGAAACACAACAACAACAACACAAAAGATGATACATACAGGCGTTGCCTCTGTAGATATTAACATTAACAAAGAACGTAGGCTCGTAGAAGTGTTTCCCTCTCTCACTAACTCGCTCACTCACTTGGATGCGGCATTTCTTCTTCGGGTGTAAGCGCGCTCTTGTTCACGTGAGCGCGTTCTTCTTCGCTTGAGGAAGTGCAAGGGCGCCCCCACTTGAGCGTGTAAGCGCCACAAAAACTAAAAGGCATGCGTTTCAATGTAATGGTAAATAATACACGTTAACCCAGCAGTCCCCAAACTGCGGCTCGCGGCCCAAATACCTCCACAATTGGTCCGGCCATTTTGAAATTTTTTTTTTTTTTCAATCGTGTTATTTATTTCCTGGCCTTTTCCTTGAAGAATTCACAGTGGGTTATTTGGTTATTATCTATTTAATTAATAGTGTTTTTATTAATTATTATTATTATTATTATTATTATAAAGAATCCAGAAAGGGTTATTTGATTGTGGCTTTCTGAAAAACAATAATTTTTTACATTTATGCACTTCTGCAATCGTCACACTTTTTCTGTTACAAACTGACCCCGGCCCCTCATCAGAGAAGGGAAAAGTTATGTGGCCCTCACAGGAAAAAGTTTGGGGACCCCTGCTTTAACACATATTGCCAAAGGCAGAACAACAACCTATCTGCCAACATGTACCAATATTATTTCTATTAGATAAATGTTTCAGTAAAATGTTACACATTCTTGTGTATTTGCCACTTATTGCCACAGTTAACACTGAGGCTTTGGGCCTCTTTTGATCTCGTTGTGCGTTTGTAAGGTTGTGACTTCTGATTAAACAAACTCGATACCAATCAAAACGTTTGTTCTTCTTTTTCCCCAAATTAGAATCGATAAAGAATCGAATCGTTAAGCAATATTGATAATGGAATCGGAATCGTAAAAATCCTATCAATTCCCATCCCTAGGATGGGTGCAGGACCTGCACATTATGACCGAATCAAACAGCAACTCTATCGTTCTGGCAAAGGTAGGCTATGTGTGGTTACTATTTTCATTGCCATGAACCTGAACGCACCCAAAGTCTTGGATGACAAATAAACAGAGCAGAGTAGACTCGCTACGGCTCATAGTTTCTTCAATTTATTCAAAGCAAGTAACGCACCGCTTTTGACCGTCAGTAATGGTAACGGCGTTGTAATGGCGGAAAAAATAATTAGATTACCCCGTTACTGAAAAAATAACAGCGTTATTCCCAACACTGCCTATGTGTGTGTTGTATTAGGGGACTCTAGTGTCCAATATAAAAATAAAATAAATGGCACAGTTGAAGTGACCACTTTTTCCACATGTTTAATGAGCAGTGCATCACACATGTAATTACATTTTATTGGATAGCACATTTTATAGCACATCCATTCTTCCATTCCATGGCAGCATCACCATTGAAAGCTTCAGACAGCAGAGTAGAAAAAGCAGGAGCCATTTTTCTTGTATTTTGTCAAGTCGTTCCTCACTTCTTTGTTGGGCCCTGACCCGAAGGATGACAAGGCAAAAGGGTTTGAAGTCATCAACAATTAGGAAAGATCCAGGATACGCTTGAAAAATGAACTTTTAAAGCAATACTATACTTTATTTGCATAGATCTACCTACTTATAAAAATACTGTTTCATTTATTATTCATGTTGGTTCCAATTGTTTTTTGTTTGTTTTATTTGCTTAATTAGTGTTGGTGGAACACTCATTGGGAATCAGGATATGACAACTTTGTTTTTGTACCTTTAAACTTGAATCTGCGCCGTTTCTCACAAGCCACAGGAGAAAGGATGTTTTGTCTGGTTTTGTTGCATTAGCTGTTCCCTTTATTGAAAACAAAAACAATCATCTTTATCCTAAATTAGACTGCTATGCCATGTTAAAGCAGTAATGACGAAGTTCTCACCTGAACAAGTTGCTGATTGTCCACCGAACCGATGGCGTCATCAACTGAATTCACCGCAGTGATGAGCAGGAAGGCCTGCATATACAAGAGGAGCACCAGCACACTTTTGTCCATGGCTCACCAAGCTGGAACAAGACCTTCTAATGCAGTGTCTATAGAGATATTCAACAGAAGCCAAAGGCTGCAGTAACAAAGTCACGTTAGTCACAATGTGCTGACTTCTCAAGAATTGGGGACATCAAGATTTCACAATTGATGACTTGTCCAATAAGAGGAAACAGCTCACCAGAATACTGTAAAAAATAAATAAACTATTTAATTCATAGTCTACAATAATGGTTCGCAAACATTTTGCAGAAAGTACCACCTCAAAGAATACTTTTACCACCACCAGGGCCATCAATAAAATACATGAGTGTAGTAGGCAAGTTTTTATGGAATAAGGCAGAGGTTAAACAAAGTTTGAGCATTATAGCGGAAGCTCAGGATTTTTGACATTAGGCTTGAAGTGTTTGCTATTAAATAGCATTATTATGTGAATTAGAATCATATTTTGAGACGGTTCGACTATGTACAACAATTTGGCAAAGCGCAGATGACGAGAAATTAGTCTTTTAATCCACCGTTTAGCCACGCCTACCATTATAGGGCTCTAGCGTCCCCAACAAGAGGATGACGTCGGCAGGGTCATGGTTTCATCTGATTTAGAATTCAGCCCATTGAGGGGGAATTATTCAGAACGAGGAAAATGCGACAAAGAGCCGCAAAATGTCATTGTTTCAGTTTCTCTACTCCACTATTTTTACAGCATATTCGTTTTATCAAAGTATTTTCCCCAATTGCTAAATAATTTGTATGGGCATGACAAATAAATCTTGTGCTAAATGGAATATGAAATAATAAAAATTCATTTATTCAGTAAGACATGGCAAAATTATTCCATAATGGTCAAAACTGTCGACTTCACTTTTACTGTCGCACCTCCTGAACAATATTTTATGCCACCGGAATTAGTCAGGCTTTTGTCATTTCCCTGCCTCGGCTTCGTTGAATGTAAACAAACCAGGAGGCGTGAGAGCTAGCTGACATGCTAACCTGAACCGAGTGACGTCTCAAAGTCTTATTTTTGCTTTTCGAAGCAAAAAATCACACAAAATTAGCCCGAATCATATCACACGGTGGCGGGTATGTCGATTGTCTTCGGCGATCAACAACCCACCCGGCGGCGAGCAAGTTACAGCTCGTCGTTCCCATGCTGCGGGAGGGAGAGCTCATTTGCCTGGGAAGCAGCTAGAGAATGACCGCCGGACAAACTGGCCAACGTCGGAGGAGCGCGTAGCTGCCACATGGTCAACATGAATATGGCGTAAATTATTGCTTAACTAAACGGCGAAGAACAGTGAGAGAGCGGCGTGCAGTTGTTGTGCAGCTAATATCGCAGGATGTGTCTGAAGAGAACTTTTCTACATGTCCGTCCATGATCACGGTGTAAGATGTAAGTAAATAGTGCATTATTTAAAGAAAGTGTAGTGTTTACTTTGTAACCGCTGTATTCACTGACATTTTTAACACAAAGTTGCAATTTCTGATCAGGTGGAAAATTTTACAGAACACCAGGTACACGAAGAGGGCAATAACCCAAGTATAGTGCTCTTCCGGCGGGGGGATGTGGGACAAGCCGCCGGTCGTCGGCCGAGTGGCATTCTCGGTGGACAAGGAGCATGTCAGCCACAAAATGCAAGCCACCTCCGTATTAAACCGTGTGCCATGATCCCAGTATTTGACATAATACAAAACACGATTTTTAATCACTTCCTCGTAAGTCCAATGGTCCCACAGTTGTTGCACACTTGTTTTGGCCAATCTCGGGGTGAACGGGAACATTCTGAAACCTGAAAAGGCTCACACGCCTCTCTCCGGTGCAGCTACAAAAGCCTGCAGCCGTTTGGCTGGCGTGATGCGAAAAATAAATGAAGTAATCCGCAAAATCAGCTGAATCCGCAGTCCATCTGCATGCTTTAAAGCAATGCTGTATTGTGAGATGCTGATCCGGGTGACATCACATTCGCATTCGTCCTAAACCCGAGACTGGAGCCGGAAGTAACTCATTTTCATGGCGCGGGATTCAAAAATTGAACATATAAAACTGTCGACTTTACCTTTACTGTCACACCTCCCGAACGATATTTTATGACACCTAAATCGGACATATGTCATTTCCCTTCCCCGGCTTCGGAGAATGTAAACAAACCAAAAGGCGTGACAGCTAGCCGACATGCTAACCCGAACCGAGTGATGTTTCAAAGTCTTCCAAGCGGAAAATCACACATAACTAGCCCGGCTTATTTGACATGACGACTGGGTTGTCGATTTTCTTCGTGGACCGGCAAACCGCCTGGCGGAGAGCAATTTACAGTTTGTTCCCCGGAGGAGGGCGGCTGCAGTTGTTGTGCAGCTAACGTGCGGCTAATGTGCATGAGGAGAGCTTTTTACATGCCTATCAATGATCAAAGTAGTCCTTTATTTAAAGAAAGTTTGTAGTATTTACTTTGTAATCGCTGTATTCGTATTTGACATAATACAAAACAAGATGTTTACTCACTTCCTTGTAAGTCCAATGGTCCCACAGTAGTCGGGCTTGTTTTGGCCAATATCCACTTTTGAAACTCCAAAAAGGCGCACACGCCTCTCCCTTATACAGCAAGATTTTTCTGCAGCCGTTTGGCTGGCGTGATGCGAAAAATAAACGTATTAATCCGCAAAATCAGCTGAATCCTTAGTCCTCATACACAACAGTACGGCTTGAAAGTGAAGAGGACGCCTTCAACCGTACACGTCACAGCACCCTCCTCAAGACCGAAGGCAGAAGTCACTCATTTTCGTGGCGCGGGATTCGAAAAACTAAATAAATATAGCGATCGCTTCCACACACATCCAAGCGGTCCATATCCTTCAGGAGCATAAAATACCACGTGTATTATGAAATAAACATGCTTTTTCGTGTCACATGCACTTTAAGCCCCACCCTCTCAAATAGGTCCATCCCTACCATCCTCAGAGCAACCATCGCTTCAGGGTGCCAAATTTAAAAAAGCAAGTTGCTATGCCCCACCCTGTATTATAAAAACAGTAAATTAAAGCTGATGTTTTGCCATTTATGCTGTTTGGAATCTTAAGTAGCTGCGACTGCGCATGCCCAAAGTGACGTGTGCGAGGGCTGACGTCAACGGAGCGAGCGAGTTCCATTCATATGGTTGCGGAGCAATCCCCGCAATCAAATCATTCCACTTTGGAAGCAGGAATAAAAAGTTTGCATCTTCGCCTTCTGTTTTCGCCGTCCCTATGTAAAGGCGAGGCCATTCCGCAACACAGTCGTTGCGTCACCGTGTAAAATACCCCTAAGAGGCGTCATTGGCTGTCACCTTGTAAACGTGCACTGCCCCCAAAGGCCTGGCATGAATACTACATCGTTTTTTATGCAGAATTGCAATATTGTTCGAATGGAGATGGAACTAAGACAAAACCATGTAAATGCAAATATGTAAACGGCCCCTTAGAGTACACAAGTTAACAGAGGGACTTAAAAGAGCATATGAACGAACAAAAAAATCAGAGCCGCTGACGGCGGCTTGTAACATTCCACCATTTGATGAAATCAAGAACAGACTTGATTTTAGCTGTTGATGCTGAGGGTGGTCCTACCAGTTGTTAAGTTTGTGGGCAAATTTTGGTAAAATTTTATTTGACATTTGTGTCATATGACTGTCATAATTATGACATGACACTGTCATGAGCATTAATGAATGCTTATGACAGATGTCATTAAACATCATCCGGCAAATTTTGTCATGAACTCCATTTATGTCCAGTAAATCCATTCAAAAGTGACATACTGTAATTTTTGGACTATAAAGCGCACCTGGCTATAAGTCGCCACCTACCAAATTTGACACGAAAACGTCATTTGTCTATAGATAAGCCGCACATTGAGGACAGCCGCAGCTGAAGCTTTGAACCAATTGGCTGCAAAGCTTCATTGCATCATAAAGCTTCATTTGGCGATCACTGCTCCCTTGGGGGGACAATCAACTTCTGCTGCCACCTGCTGTCAACACTGTTGTTGTCCAACATGCCTCCTAGCATGCATTGCAGCACTAAAGATGTAAATAACAATCAAAATTCATGTTCTGTGCTTATTATTTCTTCAGTTACTGTCCCAGTTGTTTCATTAATTGATAGTTACGGTATTTGGTAACACCATTATAATTATGACATGACACTGCCATGAGCTTTAATGAATGCGTATGACAGATGTCCTTTTGTGTCATACGGCACATTATCTCACTTTTGAATGGATGTAAAAGATCTGAGCTGAACACTGAAGGGAAAAGGTACCGTTTTCGCACACACCATTTAATTGTTTGCATTAGTATAACACATCCATTTAACTACAGTTTAGGCAGACTCCACTCAGTGGCCTTGAACTCAGTAAAGTGAATCACCTTATCGGCGCTCATGAGGGGGAAAAGGAAAAATGGTACCGTTTCTCGTAGGCACGTTCTAACTGTTTGCATTACTCGAACACGTAATATAATCAATCAGGGAATAGTATCTTTTCTCATATTCACTGTAGGACTGCACTACTCTAACACACCTAATGTAAAATAAATAGCACACCATAGTAGAGCTGAAACGAATACTCGAGCAACTCGAGTAACTCGAGTTTAAAATCTCGAGTAATCATTTATTTTGACAGCTCTAGGCTCTCACGTTTTGCTCGGACTACTTTTAATGCGGGACAATGCGCTAATGTCACATGCGTAGAGGAAGAAGGAAAAAAAAAAACCTCAAAATCCTATCAGGACTTACAGTATAGACTAACTTAAAACTTAACTAAAACTTCAAAATGGCTTGACACAAATAGAAATTCAATTGAAACACGTGGGAAAAAATCCAAAAGTTTAAGTGATGTGTGTTATCAAGCGTAACGGCATTTTTAGGTAAGATATATATATTTTAATAAGATCTAAAGGTTTTTTGAATGAAAGCAGTGAATTAGTGTTTTTTTTTATTCTAGTTACATCTGAGATGCAATTGTTGGCTGTTTTCAACAATATACATCGAAAATAAAGACATTGATTGACTGAAAATGGTTCAAGATTAGGTGAAATGTCTTGTTTTCTTATGTATATTTATAATTGCTCTTCACCTAAAAATATATTTGTTTTATCCGATTACTCGATTAATCGATAGAATTTTCAGTCGATTACTCCATTACTAAAATATTCGATAGCTGCAGCCCTACACCATATTTTATAGAAACAGAATAGATACACAACGCCATCTTATCACAGAAGCCCAAAACGTGTGCGCCATGAGTAAGATTGACGCACCAACTCTGGCAATCAGTCCTCTCGACAAACGAACAAGGACAAAGACTAGTGCGCTTTGTCCTAAAACAAGTAGTGCCAGCCCGGATAACAAAGTTGATAGCAGGCGCTTGTGTCGTCAAGACCAGCGTCGGTCGCTGTGGCAACCACATCCCATCCACGTACGAACCTAAACAGTCCGAAACTGGCCAGAAAGGGATGATCCCAAAGCAACGCCTGGACACACCTTCGGCCGGCCCACGGACTTAAAAAACACTGGACACTGAGATAAGACAGATTTTGCTGCTCGGAAACATGTAGCCTTGTTTTGGATCCAGAACTGTCCCTCCGTCGTCTGTTTTTGCCTTGTTTTTGACCATTGTCGACGAATAAATTGTCACCCTGCTTTCGGCGAGTCTTTTTCAAACTTTTGGAACATGGAGTCAGTACAAAGGGTTAATATCAGAGATGAACGCGCGAAGTTCCGCCTTCCCGGTTGGCGCGCGCGGAGGCAGCAACAGCAGAGCGGCAATTTGTTCAGCTGTCGCTGTTTCCGTGCGGCTTGTATGGGGAGGCGAATTTCAACAACACGAATGGAGTTAATGACATAATTTGCTGGATGACACTTAATGACATCTGTCATAAGCATTCATGAATGCCCATGATAGTGTCATTTCATAATTAGGACGGTCTTATGACAGTCTTATGACGCCACTGTCGAATAACGTGCTCCCTATTAACCCGAATAAATCAACAAATAAGCCGCACTGGAATATTAACAGCAGGATTCAAAATGAGGAAAAAAAGTAGCGTTTTATAGTCTGAAAATTACTGTAATTTGCCACATGACACTGAAATACATCTGTCATAAACATTCATTAATGCTCATGGCAGTATCATGTCATAATTATGACGGTCTTATGACAGTTATATCACGCTACTAATATTACTGTTTGTTAAAAGTAAAAAAAAGAAAAAAAAAAAAAGCTTATAAACAAATACTATTTTTCTTTGCTATGCAGTTGGTTTTCACTTGGGTTATCTTTGTATTTAAATTCTTTTTAAAGAGCTTAGACTGAAAAACCAATATGAAAAAGGATACCTCCTTTTTCACATCACTGAATGTTGTCAATAAATTCCATGCAGTTCTAAAGAAATTACGATTCACAGAAACCCAAAATAGGAAGTGGCACCCATGATGACACCAGCACACAGACGTTAACAGGTTGCTCATCTTCTTTCGCTGCATATGACACAACCACAACAAAAATCTAACTCTTTTTTTCTTTACCAATGATTACCCCAATAGCAGGCGACTGCATGCCTCATCAGCACTATGACAGTCCAAATGATAGGTTACGCACTATTCCGGACCTTGCAGGCCGCACGTGCTCAAACTCAGGCTACGTCTACACTAGGACGGATAATGGCCTTGAACGTGTAATTAGTTGGACTATACAGCATGTCGGCTACACTAGTATGCCTATTACCCGAATTAGTTGTTAGACGGACAATGTAAGCGGGTAATGACATAACACATGAGGCTTCTCCTTTTTACGCATGCGTAGTTTGCGCAAATGCAGGCGTACCTTGCAGAAGCGGGAAGGCCCTTAAACGCACCTTAAAGGGTATGTCATGCCCTGGGAAAATGTTAATATTCCATCATTTATCCATAAACGCATGCATTTGTATTCATATCATGCCACTTCGTGTAATTACACACAAGAAAATGAGAGAAATTTGGCTCGATTGTCAAGCTAAAACGACCGGCGCCCGAGATCTGGCAGATTGTGTGCGTGACGTCACGACAAGTGAAGAGAGTGCCACCGGCCACTAGGGGGGCAGCGCCTGTCTGCATCAATATAATTCCTTCTAGTGAGGGGAGAAATAGGGGTGTTTTGAGCTGTTTATGCTGATGCATTGTGTTCGTCCTGCACATATTCCAGGTTCCCTCATGAAGAAACACCCCTCGTTGTCAATAAAAGAGAATTCAGAATTGACAGTGAGGGGTGTTTCTTCAACAAGAAAAAGGCTCAGTGCTTTAATACTGAATGGCGGCGATGATGGCAGACAATTTCGTTTCTAGTTTCAGCGACGAATCCGACGTAGAAGGACGTAACGAATGTTCATCTAATGGTGACGAGGAGAGTTACGAAGCTTTAATCGGTGTTTTAGGTTACCAATTTGAGCCCAAACGAACGCCAATGCAGCGTAATGAAACGGTCATTGAGGGGAGCAATGACCAGTGTTGTTAATAACGGCGTTACAATATAACTGCGTTACTAACAGCGTTATTTTTTTCAGTAGTGGGTAATCTAATTAATTACTTTTCTCATCTTGGCAACGCCGTTACCGTTACTGAGGACGGAAAGGCATGCGTTACTATGCGTTACTATATTGGTCGAAAAGTCTGAGGGAGACGGACTCACCGAGACGACAGAGCAGAGCAGGAGTAGGGAGGAGGCAAGAAAGTTGTGACGCCGAGCAAACGCGATGCTAGGTAGCTCCAATAATACATGTTGTAGCCGATAGCCGACAAACTACGCCCGCATGTTATGGTAGATATGGTAGACATGGTAGGTATCACATATACTGTACATAGATATAACTAGATGAAAAATGACAGACATGGCACTAAATGAGTTAGTAGACAGCCGCCATCTTAAAGCAGTAGACTTTTTAGGATGGCTCTGTTGTAGAGAACCTTCCTAGCGAACCTAAGTAACTTTTTATCTAAAATACTTCTAAATCGGCAAAATCTTGACTTGAATCTATCTTTAAATGATGAAACAGTTTTAAAACTTTCATTTGTCGAAAGTAGAGAGAAGGGAACTAATGCAATAATGGGAGCAATTTTAACAACTTTTAACAGTTGATTCAGGGTAAAGGGTAAATTAGGGTGAAGAATTGGGCTCGGGCCAATTGTACCAAAAACCTTCACAAAAAACTTCACATAGTGTGGCCAATGTCTTTTTTTTTTTTAGGGAAAAAAAAAAAAAAGTAATTATCACCAATTACTTTGCCAAGTAACTAATTACTCTTACATTCAGGTAATTGAGTTACTAACGCAATTACTTTTTGGGAGAAGTAATTTGTAACTATAATTAATTACTTTTTTTCAGTAAGATTAACAACACTGGCAATGACACTGATGAAACATCGGCAGCAGATCGTGTGGGAAACACCAATGATTTGTTTTGCATTTCTTTTTGTGAAGCTGATACACCGTGACTGTAAAACAAAGGAATGCATAGAATAATTATCATTTATTGCGCTATCATAGCTTTTCGCTCTGCCAACAGACACAAATATGAGTGGGATCAGAGGATTTGTTCTATATATTTTACGAACGATAATTTATACATGTGTCCAGTCCTGTATCCAATGTGTGACATTTTTTTATTATAAAAGGGTACTCACTCTGGCCATTTCGAGCTTGGCTGCTCCCCTCCTTTGCTTAGCCTTAGCCTCCTTTGCTAGTCATCGTCCTCTTTCTTGATATCTCGGGACATTTTGGTGGCTGCGCGTGTATGGTCAGCACCGCATCTCCTTTGAGTAGCAATCTTTTAGCAAAACCCGATTTCAATTGTCCATAGTTCGAGAAGTTTTCAGGTGGAAAATGCGCACCACAGAAAAGCGTGCCGGAGGCTGTGTCTAGAAAATTAGCCCTCTTTGCACGGACGAACTTTACCCATTGTCTGCGTAGTCCAGCTTTTTTTTTCGCGTTCGGGAACTCATGGATACTGTATTCCGATAAATAACTATTTGTAAACCACATAGCACAGCAGTTTTGAACCATTTTTGTGATGTTTTCGTCAAACAAACCCCAACGCTACTCTCTCGTCGTTAAAAAACAATGGCACCTGGCTCCACCTCGACTGTCAATCACTTGTCGTGACGTCCCCGCCCCATTCGGCTGTTTCCGGAACACTTTCGGGAATGTTCGTCATTTTCGATCTATTTTCGATAATTGCTCATGAATGTGATTGATTTTCTTGTTAACTTTATCAATATTTGTTATCTTGGCACATAACGGTTCTATTGATGTCTCACACCCCCTTTGCCGCTACATACCCTTTAAACGAGGTGTGGACAGGTATAACAATAGTCAGCAAAATATCTGTCCTAGTGTAGACGTAGCCTCAGTGTGCCAGATGTGGCCCAGATCAGCACTATGACAGTTTTGCTTAATTGTCGCCTTGATTGCGCAGATGGGTAAGCCTGGGACTAGGTGCCGCTGATCATCGTCAGGCTTACTTAAACCAGTCCTTGGCCTTACATCATAGCCGGATCAACAACTCACCTTCAGGTATGTGACTTTCAGCCAACGATGAGTCTTGTAATCCTGATACTGAGCCGAGATCCTGTACTGTTTACCTGGCAAAAGGCCTGCCTGCCCGTTCAGCTGTTCTATCACCAAACTGCCCACCGGATTCTTCGGACACTATCTAACAGTCCCTCTCATCATCAATGAATTAGCTCCTCCATTACCCCAGAACCTTAACAAATACAATATGTTGTTTACGGTCTAAAAATGGCATCTTTAATGTTGAGTTGCTAGTTCCAATTAAAACATTTTGAGAAAAAAACAATATTGTATTGTTATGTTGTTGTATAGTTGCATTAATATGTTAGCATTAATACCGTATTGGCCCGAATAAGACAGCCCTGATTATAAAACGACCCCCTCTTTTTCAAGACTCAAGTTTGAAAAAAATACTTTTTCAACACCAAATTAATTTTTATACAGAAAATAATGACAGTACATTCGAAACAAATGATTATAACAATATAAGGGCTGTCAAACGATTAAAAATTTTAATCGAGTTAATCACATCTTAAAAATTAATTAATCGCAATTCAAACCATCTATAAAATATGCCATATTTTTCTATAAATTATTGTTGGAATGGAAAGATAAGACACAAGACGGATTCAACATACTGTACATAAGTACTGTATTTGTTCATTATAACAATAAATCAACAAGATGGCATTAACATTAACATTCTGTTTAAGGGATCCATGGATGGAAAGAATTGTAGTTCTTAAAAGATAAATGTTAGTAAAAGTTATAGAAATTTTATATTAAAATCCCTCTTAATGTTTTCGTTTGAATAAAATTTGTAAAATTTTCAATCAAAAAATAAACTAGTAGCTCACCATTGTTGATGTCAATAATTACACAATTCTCATGGTGCTGTAACCCATAAAATCGGTCGCACCCAAGTGCCAGCAGAGGGCGACAAAACACCAATAAACACAAGTAACAAGTGGACATGATACTGTGCTGTCATTTTAATCTGTTTGAGCGGGGCATGTGCGTTAATTGCGTCAAATATTTTAACGTGATTAATTTAAAAAATTAATTACCGCCCGTTAACGCGATAATTTTGACAGTCCTAAACAATATAATTGAGAAAAAAAGCATGTTATTTTGCCTCATTCAAATTTTAATATCTGAACATTTAAATATGTAAACTAAAGTGCAATCATATTCGTAAATGAATTGAGCTGTTTTTTTTTAATGTAAATAAACCAATCTATCGTGATAAAACAACAAAATTGCAATTACTGCATTAACCATCAAAGTGAACTCTAACTGTAACTGTAGTCTTGAAACAAATCTGAATTAGGCTTGAGCGTATGACGTGGCACTTGCGAGGTTTCCGCCGCTATCGCCATTTTGGAAGCGAGAAACATAAACAGTGAGGCATTTCAACACAGGTCGCCCTTTAAAAATGGTTGGAAATTATTGTGCGGTAAAGAATTGCAACAACCGATCGAATAGAAAGGAGAATGTACAGCTCGACGGAACACCATTGAGTTTCTTCCGGATCCCTACATGGAGAAAAGGTGAGGGAAAGGTCAGAACTGAACTTAGCAAACGTCGAAGAATGGCATGGTTGGCCTCGATCAGAAGGAAGGGCATAACGTTTGATTCTCCAGTTACACACAGAGTTTGCTCTATGCACTTCCACTCCGGTAAGTTAATTTCGTTTGTTTACACAAATTTCGGTAACTTTATGCCCTAAGTCGGCCTGTTGTTAGCTATAGCTACAGCTAAACAACTAGCATGCATACATGTGCATTGTCTTCATAGGACATAATTCCTGTCGTTGCTAAATGAAAAAGCTGTAATATTTTGACGTGAGAGAGTGGCAAAGAATTTGTACACAGGCTACATTTTTACATCTGTGGTCACAGACTAATGTAAACACACATTGCCTACGTTTGCTAGAAAGATGGTGTTGCCGTTTGCTATGGTCATAATGTGCAGATCCTGCACCCATCCGCAGCAAAACTGTTCGTTGCTTTGTAGCGATTTGTAGTTTCGGAATTGCTGATGAGTGTAGTAACTTACACCAAACACTAAATACAGCATGATGTCCATTTCGCGTAGTGGTGGAAGCTTGTCGACATCTTTATTCCATTTGTGTTCGGCTTGCTTGTAAGGGTCAACATTGTTCACATCCTTAAAATTGCTCACATATCTGTCCTTCGCCGTGGTAACAAGTTGTCTCTGTATCGAACTGGCAAGTTTTCCTTACTTTTTTCCATCTTTGGCACTCGTAGTTGAATTGTATTTGCCGTTAAGTTTAAATGTCCCGTGATGCAGACGTGCTTCCGAAATGGCTGCGTTGTCGCAAATCTCGCATGATCCCGTGCTGCTGTGACGTAAACACTCGAGCCTAATTAGGAAAAACATTGCAAAATTAATATTTGCAAACTGTTTAAACTTGAGAGAAGCTGAGATCTGTCATGACAGAACATCGCTTCAATGATATCTGGCGCCATCAAGCGTCGCGAATGGGGATAATGTCTAGACCGCGAATATAAGACAACCCCCCCTTTTTCACTCTTATTTCATTGCAAGTCTTATATTCGGGTCAAGACGGTATATGGCATGAAAAAGAAGTGTTGTTTGCAATATTAACACATTACAGTATGATACATTGAACAAACTGGACTGCAAATTTAATACTGAAAACGGTTTTGATACAAATCTTATATAGAACAACATGTTTCACGGACAATTCCTGTCCTCCATTACATGACAGCAACATCATTGAAAGTTTCAGACAGCAGAGCGAAAAAAGCAGAAGCCATTTTTCTTGCGTCTTGTAAAGTCTGTCCTCACTTCGTTGTGGTGGTCAGAGGGCGACTCTAAGGAATGACAAAAATGACAAAGAGAAAGGTTTGAGTTGACATCAAGGGTTATGAAAGAATACATATGTCTTAGTTATATTTTAGTCATTTCAAAATGTGTTCGTCTTTGGCTAGTTTTGGTCGACGAAATCTCATACGAATTTCATCTGGTTTTAGTCGACGGGGACAAAATGTTTTCGTCTGTAAAATTCATGAAGTTTTTGTCCAAAAATAAAGGTTTCCAACAATTTCGAATGAAAATAGACGGATTAGCACACATTGTGGCGTCTGCAAGGACGTAATTTTCTGATGATAAGGCGCACCTGACTATGAGCCGCCACCCACCAAATTTGACACGAAAATGGCATTTGTTCATTTTTTTATTCTTATTCATTTATTTTAAATGGCATTTGTTCATAGATAAGCTGCACTGGACTATAAGCGGTATTATGGGATATTTTCACCCAAATATTTTAACCGATAACACTTTATTTGACAGTGGCTTCGTAAGACTGTCATAAGACAAAATGAACCAACATGAAGCTTTGAACCAATTAAAAAGTTTCATTGCTTCAAAAGCTTCATTTGGCCATCACTGCTCCCTTGGGGGAGACAGTCAACTTTTAGCATGCATTGCAGTGCTACAGATGTAAATAACAATCCAAATTCATGTTTTGTGCTAATTATATCTTCAGTTACTGTACCAGTTGTTTCATTAATTGTTAGTTATGGTATTAAGTAACATTTCATTTGACAGTGGTGCCATAAGACTGTCATAAGACAATCATAATTATGACACTGCAACAAGTAGGGCTGTGACAAAATATCAAAATGGTGATATTTCGTGATACTTTGTATCCCAAAAGGTTATCGATATGCTCCTGCCAAGAATCGAGATATCATTTTAAAAATGTGTCAATGTTAATTAAAAAAAAAAAAAAAAGGAACCAACAGGTTGTTATCAAATTCTTCCTTCATAATACAACCCCTAGCAAAAAGTATGCAATCACCATTCTAGGATGAGCACTCACTCACCTTGTCAAGAGTCAAGAATCTGCATTGGACAAGGTGTCATGAGTCAAAAATCTGCATTGGACATGGTGATGATGCTGGAACTTTTGTTCGGTGCTGTTCCAGTGAGACCTTAAATGGCCCAAAATTACCTAATTGCCTGGCATTGACTGCCACTGACAGCCATAGACGTTGAACTGGGAGGGGGGCCTCGAATGAATATTCGTTCATCCGCTGCCATCCCTCCCACTTCAAATGGATTGGACATCTACTAGTGATAAACTCATTCCAATGCGCACTAGAAGCTTGTTTTTCTGTTAATTAGTTGTCTGTAGAATATCCTAGAACGATTTCCTGACATATGTATCGATAATCGTTGTATGAACATTCGTCAGATCATCGTTATTGTGAGCTTTGTATTGCAAATCGTATCATGAGGTACCAAGAGGTTCCCACTCCTAGCCACAAGCGTTAAATGAATGCTTATGACAGCTGTCATTTTGTGTCATCCGGCTGATTATCTCACTTTTGAATGGATGCAAAAGATCCGAGCTGGACATAAATGGAGTTATTGACATAATTTGCCAGATGACACCTAATTACATCTGTCATAAGCATTCATTTATGCACATGATAGCGTCACGTCATAATTATGGTGGTGTTATGGCGCCGCTGTCAAGTAAAGTGTTGCCTATTAACCCAAATAGATCAACAAACAAGCTACACTGGACTATAAGCCGCAGGATTCAAAATAAGGGGAAAAAAGTAGCGTCCTATAGTCTGAAAATTACAGTACTTTTTGATGATGATAAACACTCAGCAGGAAAATAGGTACATTATTTTGAATTAAAGCCACAAACTGTATTTTTCACCCTTCTGTCATTGTTTGCATGCTATCCTAATTAAAATATGAAAACCTATAAATGCTTGGGTGGTTTTAGTTAAAGCAGACACTGTTTTTTTTATCTGTGTGATTTTGACAAAAATCAGATCACATTTGGTGGTGATTTTATGCAGATATGTGAGAAATTCCAAAAGGTTCAGATACTTTTTCATATTGCTGTACATTATTTTCAATTAAACCCACGTGGTAGCCCCGAACCGGATGTTTAAAAAAAAGTTGTCCGAGTGTGTAAGAGGGTGCTCGCCACGCTGAAGTTGACGCAAATGCTTATGAAATCAGCAATTAAAATGTCACACATTGTGAATATATGACTGAATCTATGTCGCATTGTCATCTCGTCAGACAAAAAAAAATCGCATTCGTTTCATTATGTTGTAGTCTGCCAAGCCACGTTTTTTGACAAAATATTCACGTTATCGTCATTTTTTACGAAAACTACAGTGGCATAAATCTATGACTTTGGTCTTAAATTATATACTTATGATTTGAGCTTATGAAAATTTGTGTGTGGTTTTTGTTGGTCATGTAGGTTCCAATTTTTTGTTTTTGTTTAGTTTAATCACTGTGATTGGAAGAGTCCTTGGGAGTCAGGATATGAAAACTTTGTGAATGTTTTTGTACCCTCAAAGTTGAATATGCGCCGGGTCTCAGAAACCACAAGAAAATGGAGGTTTTATCTGGTTTTGATGTTGTAGCTGCTCCCTTTAGTGAAAACAAACAGCAATCATCACCTTCATATTACATTGGAATGCAGGAACTTCTTCAAGCAGAAATGATAAGCTTCTCACCTGATCACGTTGCTGATTTGCCACTGTCTGAGTTGCAGTGTCAGCCAAATTCCTTGATGTGTGGAGCTCCCTTTTGTCCATGGCTCACCAAATGTCACCAATCTTAACACATACCCCCTTACCACTTATATATATATACAGTACATACTCAGCAGCCATAACAAACCTGTACAGCAGTCACAATTTCCAGTTAATCCAATGCGCATACTTCTCAAGAAATGTCAACATCAAGATTTCGCAATTGAGGACTTTACCTAGGTGAGGAAACAGGCCACCAGGAAATCAAGGGGAAAAATGGAACTGTCTAGAAACGTATAAGTATTGTACCTTAACCCTGTGATAAACAGTGGGGCAAATAAGTATGTAGTCATCCACCAATTGTGCAAGTTGTCCTACATGAAATGATTAGAGAGGCCTGTAATTGACAACATGGGTAAAGAATTTATTTCCAAATTAGAGTGGAAAATAAATATTTGGTCACCTACAACCAAACGAGATTTCTGCCAGTCAAAGAGGTCTAACTTTCTTCTAACGAGGTCTAACGAGGCTCCGCTCATTACCTGTATTAATGGCACCTGTTTTAACTCATTATCGGTAAAAAAAGACACCTGTCCACAACATCAGTCAGTCACACTCCAAACTCCACTATGGCCAAGACCAAAGAGCTGTCGAAGGACACCAGAGACAAAATTGTAGACCTGCACCAGGCTGGGAAGACTGAATCTGCAATAGGTAAAACGCTTGGTGTAAAGAAATCAACTGTGGGAGCAATTATTAGAAAATGGAAGACATACAAGACCACTGATAATCTCCCTCGATCTGGGGCTCCATGCAAGATCTCACCCTGTGGCGTCAAAATAATAACAAGAACGCTGATCAAAAATCCCAGAACAATACAGGGGACCTAGTGAATGACCTACAGAGAGCTGGGACCACAGTAACAAAGGCTACTATCAGTAACACAATGCACCACCAGGGACTCAAATCCTGCACTGTCCAGGCCCGTCTGCAGTTCACTAGAGAGCATTTGGATGATCCAGAAGAGGACTGGGAGAATGTGTTATGGTCAGATAAAACCAAAATAGAACTTTTTGGTAGAAACACAGGTTCTCGTGTTTGGAGCAGAAAGAATACTGAATTGCATCCGAAGAACACCATACCCACTGTGAAGCATGGGGGTGGAAAAATCATGCTGTGGGGCTGTTTTTCTGCAAAGGGACCAGGATGACTGATCTGTGTAAAGGAAAGAATGAATGGGGCCATGTATCGAGAGATTTTGAGTGAAAATCGCCCTCCGTCAGAAAGGGCATTGAAGATAAGACGTGGCTGGGTCTTTCAGCATGACAATGATCCCAAACACACAGCCAGGTTAACAAAGGAGTGGCTTCGTAAGAAGCATTTCAAGGTCCTGGAGTGGGCTAGCCAGTCTCCAGATCTCAACCCCTTAGAAAATCTGTGGATGGAGTTGAAAGTCCGTGTTGCCCAATGACAGCCCCAAAACATCACTGCTCTAGAGGAGATCTGCATGGAGGAATGGGCCAAAAGCAACTGTGAGTGAAACGCTTGTGAAGTGTTACAGAAAACGTATGGCCTCCGTTATTGCCAACAAAGGGTACATATAATATATAATAACATATACTAGAGATGTCCCGATCGATCGGGTCCGATCACGTCATTTTCAAAGTATCGGAATTGGCAAAAAAAATATCGGCCATGACTTTTTTTAATATATATATATTTTTTAATTAAATCGTTTTCTAATTGTATTTAACGTTACAAACATAATATGTTACACTCATCCAGAGTCTTTAGGCTTAAGGTTATCAAATTTATCCCAATAATGGCGGTAATTAATTTTTTAAAAAATTTATCATGTTAAAATATTTAACGCAATTAATGCATGCGCTGCACGACCCACCCACGCATTGTCGCGCTCAATCTGTAATTGCGCCGTTTTACCTATATAGAGAGATAAAAGGCAGCATAAAAAGAGTAGAGTGAATTTTGGCAGCCTTTGGAGCCGATCTTAATTGGCTAAACCCTTACAATACCTCTCCCTACGATTAGAAATATCATGGGAAGCAATGTGGGGAAGCAAGGTAGCAATTGATCTTTTTCTTAAAACCTTATATTCTTTCCCAACGCAGAGAAGATATATCAATTGGTAGCACTACGCATAGTCATGGTTCCACTTCCCATTATGCATTTGGGCATGGCTACAGTATCATTTACTGAAAGCTCAACAAATGCACTAGATGGCAATATTTAGTCACAATATACAAAGTCACAAGTCTTTCTATCCGTGGATCCCTCTCACAGAAAGAATATTAATAATGAATTGAATTGGAATTGAATCGGGAGCAAAAAAAAAAACATGATCGGAACAACCCTAACATATACATATAAGTACATATCATTATTATTTTTTTTTTTTTTTCTCCCCTAGATCCTGTACTGCTTGCCAGCCAGAACGCCTGCCTGCCCATTCACCAGTTCTATTACCAAACTGCCCACCATATTTTTTGGACTCATCGACAAAGAACTCTTGTTACCACTGCCAGTTTGACTGATGTGGAGTTGCTTGTTCCAATTAAATTATTTTGTGAAAAAACAATGAATTGTTATGGTGCATTGATATGTTAGTATTATAAATGGTATGAAAAAATGTTGTTATTACTGCTTTTAATAGAAAAAAATAATTTGCAATATAAACATACCAAAATACAATATGATACATTGAATAAAATTGATGCCAAATTTAATACTGAAAACAGTTTTGATACAAATCTGACTTAGATTGGGTAAGATGTGTGCCACATCTGGGCCATACATTCATGAAGTGTCTGCTACTTTGGACCAGTTCTGGCCCAAAACTGGTTGCTGATACGGCAAGTGATTCCATACTGTGTTTGGGCCATTATTCATTAATGTGTGAAAATTTAATTTTAAAAAAAAAAAAAAAAAAAAAACACTCGGTGGGATCCATTTTACGAAATCGGGCCAAAATTTTGCAGTACATCTGGCCCAAGTCCGCTCCTGTCATATTTTGCTATCTGGGCAGTTAAGTTTGGGGGAAATTTTTAGTAACACTTTATTTGACAGTGGCGTCATAAGACTGTCATAATTATGACATAACACTGTCCTGAGCATTAATGAATGCTCATGACAAATGTCATCAAACGTTAATAAAAAAAAGGAAAAAATGTCATTAAAAGTTATTCGGCAATTTTTTTTCATGAACTCCATTTATGTCCAGTCAATCCATTCAAAAGTGACATAATGACACTTAATGACATCTGCCATAACTATTCATAAATGCTCATGACAGTATCTTGTCATAATTATGACGGTCTTATGACAGTCTTATGATGCCACTGACAAATAATATTACCCTTTTGTTTAAAGTGAGAAAAAAAAAATCACTGCTTATAAACAAATACTATTTTTCTTTGCTATGCAATTGGTTTTCACTTTGGTTATCTTTGTCTTTACATTTGTTTAAAGATCTTGAACTGAAAAAGCCATTTGAAAAAGGTTAAAGCCTTTTTTGCAGCACTGAATATCGTCAATAAATTCCATGCTGTGTTTTAAGAGCAGTTTTAAAGCGAAGGCATCAAAGAAATTACGATTCCCAGGAACCCAAAAGAGGAAGTGGCACCCATGACGACACAACAGCACACAGATGTTAACAGGTTGCTCATCTTCTTTCGCTGCATATGATGCAACAACAACAAAAATCTTGCTCATTTTTGTCTTTCCCAATGATGGGAATGTCTGCCTCTTGTAGTAACTTAACAAGATCAACATCCAAGCACAAGTATTATGTTTATTGAGGGTATTTATTTTCTTACATGTGTCATGCTGATGCGAATGCGGAAAAGGTCATTCGATAACGATATCGCATCATTTTATAAAGGTGAATGTGACAGTTCAAAAGGACTATCAGTGCTATTATTGTTTCAGCGTCTTAAACAGCCATCCTGTAGGGCGAGGAGTTGGAGGAAGTTCTGTCCGGCCACTTGAATAACAGAAGTGAACAGTTAGCGTTATCAATGGATGCAGTCAGAAAGGTATGAAATAACAATTACCTTTGTCCCAGTATACTGAACACACCAGGTCTCACCCACAAGCACCTGGAACAAGTTTGGGACCTCTTCTTTCCCACCTATGACACAAATTCATACGGCAGTAAGCACCAATTTTATTTGAATCCCATAGCCCATGTTGGTTGAATTTTGGAGGCATTGGCCTCGATAAGTCACAGTAAAATAAAAAGGTATCCATTTTAGAGTAAAATCAATATTTTGGGGTAAAATTGTTAAAACTGTGCATCTGAGAAGTTGAAAAACAAGGTACATTACAAATTAGAAAAACATACAAACACACAAGTAATATGTGCATTTTATGTAATTTCAACAATTTTAAAGTACAATGTCTCTGAATTTTTTGATAATTTATATAAATATTAGGGGTGTCAAACGATTAAAATTTTTTTATTCGAGTTAATTAATCGTAAATAATCGCAATTAATCGCAATTCAAACCATCTATAAAATATGCCATATTTTTCTGTAAATAATTGTTGGAATGGAAAGATAATGTACATTCAACATACGGTACATAAGCACTGTATTTCTTTATTATAACAATAAATCAACAAGATGGCATTAACATTATTAACATTCTGTTAAAGCGATCCATGGATAGAAAGACTTGCAGTTCTTAAAAGATAAATGTTAGTACAATTTATAGAAATGTTATATTAAAACCCCTCTTAATGTTTTCGTTTTAATAACATTTGTAAAATTTTCAATCAAAAAATAAACTAGTAGCCCGCCATTGTTGATGTCAAAAATTACTCACACGATGCTCATGGGTGCTGAAGCCTATAAAATCAGTCGCACCCAAGCGCCAGCAGAGGGTGGCAAAACTCCATAAAACACAACAAGTGGGTATTTCACTGTACTGTCATTTAAATCTGTCTGAGCGGGGCATGTGCGTCTTCACAGACATTTTTAACATCTCCCTGAGCCAAGCTGTTGTTCCCACCTGCCTCAAAACCACCACTATCATCCCGGTGCCGAAGAAGTCATCGCCCTCAAGTTTCAACGACTACCGTCCGGTAGCACTTACTCCCGTCCTTATGAAGTGCTTTGAACGGCTAGTGCTGAAACACATCAAAACTGTCCTCCCACCTTCCATGGACCCCCTCCAGTTCGCGTATCGGTCAAACCGCTCGACCGACGACGCCATCACCACCACCCTCCACTCAGCCCTCACCCATCTGGACAATAAGAATGCCTACGTCAGAATGCTGTTCATTGATTTCAGTTCAGCATTCAACACAATCATTCCCCAACAGCTCATCATTAAACTGGACCAGCTGGGGATCAACACCTCACTTTGCAACTGGCTGCTGGACTTCCTGACTGGGATACCTCAGGTAGTCCGGGTCGGCAGGAACACATCCAGCACCACCATATTGAACACTGGGGCACCCCAAGGATGTGTGCTAAGCCCCCTCCTCTTCACCTTGCTGACACACGACTGCACAGCACTGCACAGCTCCAACCTTCTCGTCAAGTTCGCCGATGACACGACTGTGGCGGGCCTCATCAGCAACAACGACGAGACCAACTATCGGAGCGAGGTGAGCCGCCTGGCCCTGTGGTGTGACCGCAACAATCTCTCTCTAAATGTGGAGAAGACAAAAGAGATTGTTGTGGACTTCAGGAGAACACGCCCTCAGCATGCACCCCTGACCATCAACGGTGCGGTGGTCGAGAGGTGGTCGAGAAGTTTCTGGGGGTGCATGTCACTGAAGACCTCTCCTGGACCACCAACACCGCATCACTGGCCAAGAAAGCCAACCAGCGCCTCTACTTCCTCCGCAAATTGAGGAGAGCCAGGGCCCCGGCCCACATCATGCGGACCTTCTACAGAGGTACTATTGAGAGCATCCTGACCAGCGGCATCACCCTGTGGTACGGAGCCTGTTCCAGCTCCTGTAAGAAGGTCCTCCAGCGCATGGTGAGAGCCGCTGAAAAGATCATGGGTACCTCTCTCCCCTCTCTTGGAGAACTGTATACCTCTCGCCTCACCCGCAAAGCCCTCTGCATTGCGAGAGACTCCACCCATCCATCACACAGCCTCTTCAGCCTGCTGCCATCAGGCAGGAGACTGCGGAGTCTGCGAGCCAGAACCAGCAGACTGAGGGACAGTTTCATCCACCAGGCTGTCAGGATTCTCAACTCTCTCCCTGCTCTGCCCTCGCTCCTCACATCCGCTCCATCTGGACTCTGACTTCCCAGTCCCACTTCACAAGCAACAGTCATTTTGCACGCAGTCACTTTACAATAGGCACCTTAAAACAGTTACTTTATACTCACTTTATAATAGTCATTTATAAATAGTCATCTAGTCACTTTATATAACCCTTTTTGCACAATCATACATGTTGGTATGTATGTATGTATGTATGTATGTATACGTGTGTGTGTGTGTGTGCACGCGTGTGTGTGTATAGGACAAAACATTTGCACTATTGCAGTCTGCTACTTTTCCAGTACCTGTTTTTATTTCGTGTGTTTCACATTGTCAGATTGTACAGTTGTCTATTTTTATATATATTTATTTCTTTTATTTCATTTTTACTGCCACTGAGGTTAGAGAGTCACGCAATTTCAATTCTCTGTCTGTCCTTGCACATGTGGTAGAATTGACAATAAAGCAAACTTTGACTTTGACTTTAATTGCGTCAACTATTTTAACGTGATTAATTTAAAAAATTAATTACTACCCGTTAACGCGATAATTTTGACAGCCCTAATAAATGATAATAATTAAATAATAATATTAAAATAATTATGTTATTAATTTGTCGTGTCCACAGATAGATTCACCCTGTGTTTAAAATGTTTCATCTTATTTCGTTTTTTTTTTTTTTTTTTTTTTGTGTGTGTGGAAAATATACAAACAAGTTTCAGCCTGAAAAGACTGTTGTCCTTACGGTTTTAAACCAGCAGGGGGGAGCGTTCGCTTCTTGGTGTGAATGGGCAATAAGTGTTCACATTTTAGAGCGAATAAGAAATGAGCCTTCTGCAGCAATGCCGGACGGACGTTGTTGTTAAAAGTATTTTTTTTCTTGTTTCAGGTGAGAAAAAGAGTATAATTTTACTGTGTATATTAGCGGATTGCTTTATTTTAGGATGATTGTGATGTGTACTGTGTTTACATATAGTTCAGAAATATGTTAATATGAAATATGTTAATCGTTAAGTATGTTTATTAGGGGTGTAACGGTACACAAAAATCTCGGTTCGGTACGTACCTCGTTTTTGAGGTCACGGTTCGGTTCATTTTCGGTACAGTAAGAAAACAAAATGGAAAATATAAATGTGCTAGTCGTTTACTACACACCTGTGCTTTCAACAATAGGAACATTAGCCTATGCAAAGCTAGAATTCTGCTCAAAAAGTAGCGGGTATTTAAAGGTAATCCAACAACAATTTGTCTTTCAGACCCCGCGTATTTGTCAGCTTTCTTTCTGAAAGAAAGAAGAAAAAAGAAGTCCTGTGCTAAAGAGAAAAGCAATCCCAATGACAAAGATTTTAACATGTATTTTACAAATGAAATGCCTCAATGAATCATTTTTTCTTCTTCTTATGAACAGTTATCAATAGCTTTATTGGTGGATTTTCTCAAGTTAAAGCGTCACACAGAAATTAATAAATGTCATTGTGTAAGCAGGATCTGTGTATTATTATTATTTAGTTACAGGTGTTTTAGCTCATTTCAACTTATTTGATTTAAATGGGCTATTATTTATTTTATTATGTGTTTATATTTTACAAATGTGATGTAGTATTCATTTATGTTGTATATTTTATGTTGTATAACTTTAGTTCCTATGTGAATATTGGTTCCTACTTGTTTTGTTGTGGTAGGAGGGTTGTGGTAGGAGGGTTTTGTAGTGAACACGGGGCCGTGTTGGTTATTATTATAGCAGAGAAGACAGCAGTAAATCAACAAGGACAAGTCAACTGTGCCCCGATCTACCACTCAAGAGATCTGATGTACCCAAAAAGTAGGTTACGATTGCATATTAGTTTGAAAATCGATCGGATCCACCGTATTTTTACACGAGTGACTTCCGGCCCGGTCCTAACTACCGGTAGTAGTATTGATGCAGGAGGGCCGCGTCTCGCGTCAAATAATAAAGTTTGCCGTTCTTTTCGCATGCGTCACGTTGAGCCGCTTCTGGGACGCATCTAACACGCGGCCGCACTGCGACTGGTGTGCATTGGCTGATTGACTCTAACGCCCGCGTTTCACTGCGTTCTTGCAGTGGCCACGTTGTCGCGCTGTTGACGTTTCTGGGTTATACTGTCCTACCGTGTTGGTCCTCATTATAGTAGAGAAGATGGAGTAAATATAATCTACACAAAGAAACTATAACCCAATTGACTCACAGCCTCGAAAAGTAAGGGTTATATTACGTCAGAAACTCGTTCGGTACGCGTCCATTCCGAAACGAGCACCACGCACCGAAACGGTTCAATACAAATACATGTAGCGTTACACCCTTAATGTTTATGTATGACTGCAGATGTGTTCGTAATGGCGAGCGGCTGACAAGTGAATGCTAGTAGTGTCTAAAATGCAGACGTTAAATGTTTTGTCACAAAAATCTGTATTTTTGGTTGCCCTCCTCTATCATCAGTTTTATCTGCACCAATACGTCATGTAATCGCCTTCACGACCTTACGAGCGAGACATGTCAAGTGGAGACATGTACATCCACCATTATATAATAGTTGGCTCAAAGAGGTTCTGACTCATTGTAAGCTAGAGAGGATGAGATTCTCACTTTCTGGTAGGGGAAGTACTTTCCACAAAACCTGGCAGCCCTTTGACTCACAATCTCCCAAGAAAGCGACTAGAAGCCCCCCCTACCCTTTTATTTCGTTAAATTTAGTTAGTTTAGTTAAGTTAAAACTAGGGTTGTTCCGATCATGTTTTTTTGCTCCCGATCCGATCGTTTTAGATTGAGTATCTGCCGATCCCGATATTTCCCGATCCGATTGCTTTTTTTGCTCCCGATTCAATTCCAATCATTACCAATAATTTTTCCCAATCATATACATTTTGGCAATGCATTAAGAAAAAACTGAATAAAACTCGGATGAATATATACATTCAACATACAGTACATAAGTACTGTATTTGTTTATTATGACAATAAATCCTCAAGATGGCATTTACATTATTAACATTCTTTCTGTGAGAGGGATCCATGGATAGAAAGACTTATGACTTTGTATATTGTGACTAAATATTGCCATCTAGTGAATTTGTTGAGCTTGCAGTAAATGATAATGGGGCCATGCCCAAATGCATGATGGGAATTGGAACCATGACTGTGCATAGTGCTACCAATTGATATATCTTCTCTGCGTTGGGAAATAACATAAGGTGTTAAGAAAAAGATATATTGCTACCTTGCTTCCCACATTGCATCCCATTATATTTCTAATCGTAGGGAGAGGGATTGTAAGGTTTTAGCCAATTATAAAAAGGCTCCAAAGGCTGCCAAAATTCACTCTACTCATTTTACGCTGCCTTTTGGCTCTCTATATAGGTAAAATGGGCCCCATTACAGATTGAGCGCGACAATGCGTGAGTGGGTTGTGCAGCGCATGCATTGGTTGCGTTATATATTTTTACCTGATACATTTTTAAAAAAAAATGTATTACCACCGTTATTGTGATAAATCTGATAACCTTACCTTAAGCCTAAACTAAAGACTCTGGATGAGTGTAACATATTATGTCTGTAACGTTAAATACAATTAAAAAACGATTTAATTAAAAAATATATATGTATTAAAAAAAGGCATGGCCGATATTTTTTTGCAGATTCCGATACTTTGAAAATGACGTGATTGACTTAATTCTGTGTTTCTTGGTTGTTTTTTTTTTTTTTTTATTCATTTTCTGTTTAAATGTTGTTGTTTTTTTTTATTCTTTTTGTGTGTGTGTGTAGGGGGGGTGTATGTCTTGCTGTGTTTTGCTTCGTTAGTGATGTATGTGTGGTCTGTGTAAAATAGATGGAGGACCTGCTCATGATACAGTCAACCACAGCTTTGGAATTATGCAATAGAATAAGTGTTTACCTTTCTTGTTCTTATACCAAATGGACCATGAATAACATCAAGCGAATTGTTACTTTTGGTTTTGCTGAGATATATCGATTGAGGTACTTGTATTAAAAAGCTCAAATAAAAAGATGTATATAAAATGTTTTTTGACTTCACAGGTATGCCTTTTCAGGGTTAGTTAGTGGAATTTATAATATATAAACACAGGGGGAGAATTTGGATATTTCAAAGAAATCTAACACAGAAACTGAAGAAAAAAAAAAATTTTTTTTTTCATTTGTTTCGTGATCTTAAAATTTTAAGTCCTAAACTTGCAAAGAAAGTTCATATGGAAGTTGATTACAAAAAAAAAAACTTTTCTTTTCAGTGTGCAAGTTTCCAATCAAAACGATCCAGCAATAAATTAAAATAATATTAAATCACAAAATAACCATAGTAGGGCTGTCAAACGATTAAAATTTTGAATCGAGTTAATCACAGCTTAAAAGTTAATTAATCGTAATTAATCGCAATTCAAACTATCTATAAAATATGCCATTTTTTTCTGTAAATTATTGTTGGAATGAAAAGATAAGACACAAGATGGATAAAAACATTCAAAATACTGTACATAAGTACTGTATTTGTTTATTATAACAATACAGCCACAAGATGGCATTAACATTATTAACATTCTGTTAAAGTGATCCATGGATAGAAAGACTTGTAGTTCTTAAAAGATCAATGTTAGTACAAGTTATAGAAATTTTATATTAAAACCCCTCTTAATGTTTTCGTTTTAATAAAGTTTGTAAAATTTTCAATCAAAAAATAAATTAGTAGCTCGCCATTGTTGATGTCAATAATAATTATGGTGCTGAAACCCATAAAATCAGTCATACCCAAGCGCCAGCAGAGGGCAGCAAAACACCAAAAAACACAAGTAACAAGTGGAAATGACACTTTGCTGTCATTTTAATCTGTTTGAGCCAGGCATGTGCGTTAAATGCGTCAAATATTTTAACGTGATTAATTTAAAAAATTAATTAACGCCCGTTAACGTGATAATTTTGACAGCCCTAATTAAAAAGGTTCATACCTAAGATAATATTTCAGAGAAAAATGTGGATTAGATAGAGGGGAAAAAAGGATTGCATTTTAGGGAAATTAAAACTATTCTGGGAGAAAAGACTTAGTCAATCTCACAGTATTTTTTGGAATTGCTGTATTTTGAGGTAAAAGTATTTTTGAGAAATTCACTGGGATACTTTAATGCAAAATAGAAAAAATAACAAACTGTAATTATACCAAGACTGGAAAGGATTTAAAGTTGTATTTATAGTATGAAATCATACCGGTGCAGATGGAGGTCGGAGAAAAAAAAATAGATCATTTATTACCACTGGATTGGGACTTGGATAGTTCAAGAAATAAGTAGCAAAAAAAAAGCTTTAAAAAAAATACATCAAAATGTGGAATTAAAAAATGCTCAGACCAATAATAGTATTTCAAAGAAAATGTGGATAATAATGAGGGAAAAAAGATAACATTTTGAGGATATTAGATTAGAAATATACTGTATATTCAAACAGAAAAGTTGACAGTCACATTTTTTAAAATGTCACAGTATTTTTTGTAAGAACTGTAATTTTGAGGGAAAATGTATTTGTGAAAAAAAAAGTGTATATTTTGATGCAAAATAAACCTTTTTGTTGTCATGAAATCTTATTGTACCAAGACTGGAAATGATTTAAAGTTCGATTTATTGCGTGAAATCATACCGGCACAGGTGGACTTGGAGGCTGAGCTGGCAATCCCACGAGGCTCGAGGCATGAGTCATCGGCGAGGCAGCGAGAAGCAGAATCAGATGTATGCACAAGAGCAAGGCTAGCCCGCGCTTGTCCATGTTGGAATTCTCACACAGCTGACTCAAGTTGCGCGCTTATATATACGGGCTGCAGATACAAGAGATAAATCGCATTGGTTTACCGAAAGTACGTGACATCTTGCATGGAACCTTCCCCCAAGCCCACTGATGGGCCACTGCCTGTTTACAAAACTTAATGGAAGTCCTGATTGAACATCAGGCAGAAATTGCTGATTGCTGTGAACAAAATAATGTATTTTCCAAACTTTTAGGTCACACTTTTATTTTCACAGCTGGGCTAGGCCAACATACCCCTCTCATTTCACCATTTAAAAATTGGAATGGGGCTGGATGTATGGGGGGGCCGGGGTGGGCACGTGCCCCCCAAACGTGAGTCCTGCCCACCCAATCAAAATGTCGGGAATATCTATTGTGGCATCGCACTGGATATAGAGAATGCACTGAAAGTTGGTCTCACCTACTTATTTATTGCAGGATTAACGGTTACTGTTGGCCGCAACCACGCCGAACAAACAATCACCAAAACAAGCTGTTTTTCTAACCTCGTTTGTTATCCACATGGTTCCTCTCTCCCCTCCAGACACATTCTCGCAGTCGGACATCCGGGCATTAATGACGTCACCAGCCACAACAAAGCGTCGCCATATTGAAATGGGGGCAAAACGAGTCACAAACAGTTGCTCTGTCGTGCATTGTAGTACAAACGCGTTGAACTTTTGTCTTATTTGCGGTCTTTTTTTCCGTCGGAATGACTAAAAGTTGCCGCATTTGAAGTTCTTCATTCTTACTCGTGAGAAGAAAAGGACAAGCAAATGGCTGAAAGCAATCAATCGAGGAACAGAGAAAGAAGACGGTTCGGTGGACCATTCTCGCCAGTGGGAAACTAAATCCAGGCACATTTACGTTTGCAGCCGACATTTTATTACTGGTGAGTAAACTTTAATCGATTTTTTTTTTTGCCCCAATGAGCTGCTTGGATTCAATAGACTAGGCAGTGGTTATCATTACCGTAACTGACAACTCGCAAAGCGTTAGTTTTCTTTTGCCGTGAACTGCTCTGATCGGTATATTATTGGCCTGGTGGGAATTGGTTATTTTGCCGTGACGTGTTCACAGCTAAATAACGCTTAGAGGCGAATTACCGGTTACGTCAGAGATAATCACTCCGTATATACTACTAGTTTTCTTAGTTCCACATAGTATATATTGATAAAGGTCAACTTACTGGGTGACTTTATGAGGTAGTTGTAGATGTTTCCAAACTCCACTGCAGGCCATTCCTTTGGATTGTTCATCCAGCTATCAGCTGCGACTTTGTATGGGCAGATTTGCAGGCCAATACACTCTAATTTTAAGTTGTATCGCCTCTTCACGTCTGTCGGCAGTGACTCGTGATAATAATAAGTCATGTTTAAGATGTTTTTATGAAAAAAAGACGTAAAACACAGCTGAAATATATGAATTTCAGACGTTTGTTTACCTGTGCGTGCCCACTCTCAAAATGGCAACACGTTGCTATGCGAGATGACCTCATCGTGACATTACGCCAACTGCGAGAACAAGTAGATAGATGAATGAAAAACAAAACAAAACAAAAAAAACCAAAACAAACCCCCCCAAAATTAATGCAGCCTCAACGGGACACCACCCAGTGTCCTATTTGCGCCGGTCCCAAGCCCGGAGAAATGCAGAGGGTAAAAAAAAGCCTGCATTGGGGGTGCCCCCTCAAGATTTCTTAGTGCTCACTCTGGTGGGTAAACCTAGATACGGGCCTGAATCGGAATGCACTGTCATGTTCAAGCAACAGTGACATGCTTCTCACCTGGTGCAGTTGCAACTCCTCCACCAACGCAGTGGCAGCGTCAGCCAAATTCACCGCAATGACGAGCAGGAAACCTTGCAAACGCAAGATGAGCACCACCACCCACTCACTGCTGTTTATACGCAGATACTCAACAGAAACCAAAAGTAACAGTAACAACTTTCGTTTAGTTCATGTGCTCACGTCAATAGAGATGTCGACATCAAGATTTTTCACTAGAGAACTTTTTTAATGAGAGAAAACCTGCAACTAAACAGTTATTGTTAAATACAGTGATAAGTCTGTGAAAAAGGCCTAATTATAAAGTAGGGGGCCACCTTAAGGAATGAAAAAATGACAACGCAAAAGGATTTGAATTGACGTCAAGTGTTTTGGAAAATTTTTAAATTGTACTGTAATTGTCGCACTGTAAGGCGCACCTGACTATAAGCCGCCACCCACCAAATTTGACACGAAAACAGCATTTGTTCATAAATAAACTGCACTGGACTACCTGACAAAAGTCTTGTCGCTTATCCATTTTGTTGAAACAACTGCTAATAACCTGACTTTTAATTATTCAATTGGTTTCAGAAATGGCTCATATGAAAGCTAAGACCCTGCCAAATGATGTTGAATGTACAAAAATATATTTGTTTGTTTGTCTAAGTGATCCCTGCAGGCTCCAGTAGGTCTCCTGCAATATTTGCGGCAACTGTGGTGTAATTCAATGGAAGATTCATCTGAAAAATCCACCTTTTGCCACAAAACAGTGAAGTTTGGTGTTGGCAAAATCATAGTCTGGGGTTACATCCAGTATGAGGGTGTGCGAGAGATCTGCAGGGTGGAAGGCAACATAAATAGTCTGAAATATCAACAAATCTTTGCTGCCTTTTACATTCCTAACCATAAAAAGGGACAAATTCTGCAGCAGGATGGTGCTCCATCGCATACTTCAATCTCTACCTCAAGGTTCCTCAAGGCAAAGAAGATCAAGATCCTCCAAGACTGGCCAGCCCAGTCACCAGACATGAACAGGATGAAAGAGGAAGCATGGAAGACGAAACCCAAAAATGTTGATGAACTCTGGGAAGCATGCAAGACTGCTTTCTTTGATGTTCCTGATGACTTCATCAATAAATTGTATGAATCCTTGCTGAACCGCACGGATGCAGTCCTTCGAGCCCATGGAAGTCATACAAAATATTAAGTTTGGATCTCACAGCACCACTACTTAATTCGCTTATGTTATGGAACATATTTTTGTATTTGAAGTACATTTTTTGTTCAATTTTCACACTACTTTCTGTAGGCGACAAAACTTTTGTCTTGCCAAAATTTGACTTATATGACTTCAATAAATGATAAATCTTTTTTCAGTGAAACAACTATATACTTTTGTACATTCAACATCATTTGGGAGGGTCTTAGCTTTCATATGAGCCATTTCTGAAACCAATTGAATAATTAAAAGTCAGGTTACTGGTAATTGTTTCTACAAAATGGATAAGCGACAAGACTGTCAGGGACTGTAGACTGTAAGCCGCAGGATTCAAAATGAGGGAAAAAAGTAGCAGCTTATAGTCCGAAAATTACAGTGTATGACACCGGAAATCAATTCTTTAATGTCATTGTAATTGGAATTAAAATCATATATTCATAGAGAGATAAAGACAGAGACAAACAGGACAATGATGAGCTAGCTGACAACAATCAACATTACAGAAGAGAGCACTTTTTCCACATGTTTAATGAGCAGTGCATCACACATGAAATTACATTTTGGAGGACAGCACATTTTATGAAAAATTCTAATCTTCAGTTATATGACTGCGGCCTCATTGAAAGCTCCATACAGCAGAGCAAAAAAACAACCCATTTTTCCTGCGTCTCGTCAAGTCCTTCCTCACTTTGTGGTTGAATTCTGAGGTGAAAGCTCACCAATACCCTGAAGAATGACAAAGCAAAAGGGTTAGGAAAGATTTTTATTTTTAAATATCCAGGATACGCTTGAGAGAAACTAGTAGCAACTAATAGCAATCCTGTACTTTATTTGCATGAATCTATGACTGGACTGATTTGAGTTGAGGATACGAAAACTTCGAGAATGTTTTCGTACCAGTAAATGCGAATGTGCGCCGGGTCTCAGAAACCAGTTTTTGGAGGTTTTATCTGGTTTTGATGTGGTAGCTGTTCCCTTTATTGAAAACAAAAAACAATCATCACCTTCACCCTAAATTGGAATGCACTGCTTTCTTCAAGCAAAAATGACGAGCTTCTCACCTGATCATGTTGCTGATTGTCCACCGTCCCAGTGGTAGTGTTTGCCAAATTCCCTGCTTTGTTGAGCTCCCTTTTGTCCATGGCTCACCAAACGTTACCAATCTGAACACAAACCTCCTTCCAATGTACACATATATATACACTCAACAACCAAAACAAACCCGCACAGCAGTCACAATTTCCAGTTAGTCGAATGAGCTCACTTCTCAAAAAATGTCATCACCAAGATTTCACATTTGAGGAATGTATCTACAGTGGGGCAAATAAGTATTTAGTCAACCACCAATTGTGCAAGTTCTCCTACTTGAAAAGATTAGAGAGGCCTGTAATTGTCAACATGGGTAAACCTCAACCATGAGAGACAGAATGTGGGGGGAAAAAAACCCCCAAAAATCACATTGTTTGATTTTTAAAGAATTTATTTCCAACTCATGGTGGAAAATAAGTATTTGGTCACCGACAAACAAGCAAAATTTCTGGCTGTCAAAGAAGTCCAACTTCTAACGAGGTCTAACGAGGCTCCACTCGTTACCTGTATTAATGGCACCTGTTTTAACTCATTATCGGTATGAAAGACACCTGTCCACAACCTCAGCCAATCACACTGCAAACTCCACTATGGCCAAGGCCATAAGGACACCAGAGACAAAACTGTAGATCTGCACCAGGCTGGGAAGACTGAATCTGCAATAGGTAAAACGCTTGGTATAAAGAAATCAACTGGGGGAGCAATTATTATAAAATGGAAGACATACAAGACCACTGGTAGTCTCCCTCAATCTGGGGCTCCATGCAAGATCTCACCCCGTGGCATCAAAATGATAACAAGAACGGTGAGCAAAAATCCCAGAACCACATGGGGGGAACTAGGGAATGACCTACATAGAGCTGGGACCACAGTAACAAACGCGATTATCAGTAACACAATGCGCCGCCTTGGACTCAAATCCTGCACTGCCAGACGTGTCCCCCTGCTGAAGCCAGTACACGTCCAGGCCTGTTTGCGGTTCGCTAGAGAGCATTTGGATGATCCACATGAGGACTGGGAGAATGTGTTATGTTCAGATTAAACCAAAATAGAACGTTTGGTAGAAACACAGATTCTCGTGTTTGGAGGAGAAAGAATACTGATTTGCATCCGAAGAACACCATCCCACTGTGAAGCATGGAGGTGGAAACATCGTGCTTTGGGGCTGTTGTTCTGCAAAGGGACCAGGACGACTGATCTGTGTAAAGGAAAGTATGAATGGGGCCATGTATCGAGAGATTTTGAGTGAAATCTCCTTCCATCAGCAAGGGCATTGAAGATGAGATGTGGCTGGGCCTTTCAGCATGACAATGATCCCAAACACACAGATCTCCAGATCTCAACCCCATAGAAAATCTGTGGAGGGAGTTGAAAGTCCGTGTTGCCCAGTGAAAGCCCCAAAACATCACTGCTCTAGAGGAGACCTGCATGGAGGAATGGGCCAAAATACCAGCAATAGTGTGTGAAAAGCTTGTGAAGAGTTACAGAAAATGTTTGGCCTCTGTTATTGCCAACAAAGGGTACATAACAAAGTATTGAGATGAACTTTTGGTAATGACCAAATACTTTTTTTCCCACCATGATTTGCAAATAAATTCTTTAAAAATCAAACAATGTGATTTTCTGTTTTTTTTTTTTTTTTTTTTGTTCCACATTCTGTCTCTCATGGTTGAGGTTTACCCATGTTGACAATTACAGGCCTCTAATATTTTCAAGTGGGAGAACTTGCACAATTTGTGGTGGACTAAATACTTATTTGCCCCATTGTATCTTCGAAGAAGCCACCCTTTGATCTGATAACTTTTTTGCACACTCTTGTGATTCTTGATGTTGGTCAAGGTTTTTGACCTCACAGGTATGCCTTTTCAGGGTTAATTAGTAATGTTGCACCAGGGTGCCGATCCCGCACTAAAATGGTGGTATCGGTGAGTACCAACAAATCGGGCACCGATACTATTTACTGGTATCACTTGACCACAGCCTTCTTTCTCCTGACACTATCTACACTCTGTGTTGTGTGATGACACGTGATCACTTTGCATGCCAAGCAGCTATCGTTTTTGGCCTGCCCCAGACCAATGGGAGCGGGCCAATAGCCGCTCTTAACCAATGCCGGGGCAGCTTTATCGTATGGAGGAAAAACAAACCAGGAGAAGAAATTTCAGTCGTCTGGGAATATTTCAGCATAAAAACTCCGTCGAGTACAATGGCTGCATGCAAGATTTGCAACCTGAAAGTTGAGAGGTGGCGTTAAATCGGCCAGTTTCAATACTTTGAAATTGATAAACATTAAGATGAAACGTGAACGAACACAAAGAGTTTGAGGCTGCAACAGCAGCAACTGCTACCAAGAGAAAGGGGGCTGGACCGGAGCAACAAACCCTGATCAGTTCACTTCGTCTACTTTACTTTTATCGTCTTTTACTGAAAGAAATGCCGAAGTAATTTGAGACCTGTTTCAAAACTCCAAGTGCTGTCGAAGCAAGCAAAGTAAGCTAAGCGGCTAAATTGTGTGTTTCAAAGAGACTCACTCGTGCGCTGCTTGCGTTTTGGCGTTGCTATAAAGATGGAGTTGTTATGTTGCTGCTGGTGCACAGAGAGGAAGGCTGACAGAGAGACAGGAGGCTGTGATCAATTACTATTAAATTATTATTATTTGTCACCCATACCAGGTATGCAATAAAAAGCTGTACTGGATTCACTTTGTATTAGTATTTTTGTATTAGTATTTTTCCTGTTTCACAAAGGTAAGCAGCAGCCTGAAAAAGCATGATAGCAATGATTTCACATCCAAGTATGTACATCTTCATATAAAACGTATAATATATACATATGGCAGAAACCGCTCAGGCAACAAGTTTCGCTCTGAGACCCCCAATTTGGCCAACTTTCAAAATTGTCCAATATGCATGTGTGATACATCATTGGAAATCTTAAAAACTCAATTTTCCAGGGGAAGAAAAAATTTGAACTGGCGGGCATTTAAAAAAAAATTTAGAAAATTAAACGGCAAAACCCTAATTGGAGGCGAGAGCATGCGCGAGCAGAATTAAAGACGCCACGATTTTAACAAAATACTGTTTTATCGTTTAGCTACCTCTTTTCAATCCAAAAACTCCATGTGGCATGTATTACTGAGTGTCAAAACACAGCGGTGAATGGCCACAGCTGGATTTTTGGGGAATTTTAAGGTTTTGAAAGGTTTTTTAATGTTTTTGAAACATGGTAATATAACAAGGGCCGCGATTCAGAAATTGCAGACATCAAGGAGTGGTCGAGATCTTCATTTTCATATATTTACCCTTTTAAACTTTTTTTTCCATTTTTCTTTGTTTGGATCGATTATTTATCATCTAAAATATTGGGGAAAATGCGACAGTAACGAAAAAAAATACAATTAAGTGATAGTTATGAGGTAGATATCCGTGAGTTTTTTACAGACGCCAATTTTTTCATTGTGATGTAATTTGTGTAAAAGTTTAAAATATGTGAGTGAATAGTTTTTTAAAATCGTTTTTTTTTTTTTTTTTTTTTTTAAACTAAGTATTAGACATCCATTAATGATTCTAAGCTAAAAATGACAGACATTTCAAATAATAAATACTTCTTTTTATGGCTGGGTTGAAACAAAAGCGGTTGCACGTCTGTAAACGGGTGTTTCCAGGGTAAAACGGACAAATTAAAATTAGTTGGGGGCTTATTGCGCCATGAATCTGCTATGGCAGCATATAGACACATTGTTCTATCAAACACAACAGTTGTTTTGGCTTGAAATACTGCAGTTTATTTTAAAGAAGGGTGCAAGAGCAGAAACTGCTTTTTCATCCTTGTATGTGTTTTCTGCCATATACATATTTCAAACAGAGTGGTATCGGCCGATACTGCACAGTCATGTATCGGGGCCCAAAAAAAGTTCATACCTACAATAGTATTACAGAGAAAAATGGAAAAATGTGGATTAGATAGAGGGGAAAAGGGATAACATTTTAGGGAAATAAAAGAAAATTCTGGAAGAAATGACTATGTCAATGTGACAGTATTTTTCGGAAGTACTGTATTTTGAGGGAAAAGTCTATTTTTGAGAAAATAATTGGGATATTTTAATGCAAAAAAAAAAAAAATCCTGAATTGTTATTTTACCAAGACTGGAAATTATTTAAAGTTCGATTTATTGCTTGAAATCAAACCAGTGTAGATGGAGGTTGATTTGGAGTGTCGAGGCATGAGTCATCGGCGAGGTCGCGAGAGGCAGAATCAGATGTATGCACAAGAGCAAGGCTAGCCCGCTCTTGTCCATATTGGAATTCTCAAACAGCTGAATAAAGTTGCCTGTTTACACATACGGGCTGCAGATACAGGAGATGAATCGCATCGGTTTACCCAAAGTGCGTGACATCTCAAATGGTACTTTCCTCTTAGCCCCCTGATGGGCCACTGCCTGTTTACAAAACTTGTTTATGGAAGTCCTGATTTACAGAAGTTGCTGACATGTCAACAAAATAGTGTACTTTCCAAAGCCAGGCCTGCGATTCCACTATACTATTTTTTTATGTCTCGTTGGGCCATTTTAAAATAGGAATGCACTGTCATGTTCAAGCGGCAATTACAAGCTTCTCACCTGATGCAGTTACCACCTGTCCACCAACCTAGTGACAGTGTCGGCCAAATTCACCGCAATGACAAGCAGGGAATATTGTAAACAGCACAGGTGTTCGGCCATTCCTTACTACGAGGCGAAACGTCCTACACAATGTTCAGGGCGCTTGCGCATGCATTCACACGCATGCGCACATCGGTTAGAGGCGGCAATTACTCACTATTTTTGTTTTTATTTAGTTATTTAGAACCTTTTCACAGCCTCAAAGATACTTTTTGCATGTATTACCCTCTCATACTTTTAACCATTGTGTTTTTTTTGTGTTAGCTTTGAAGCAGTTGACCACATTAGTCACGTAGCGTGTTTAAACCGTCCTTATTTGATATAACTACATTTAAGTATTTTCTGCAAGCATTTTTTTAGTACCTTATTCCTGTATGCATCTAAACAAAACAAGTTTAGAGCGCACGGTAGTACTTTAGGTGTCAAATTCGATTAATGTAGATGTTTCGCCAATGTAGCATATTTTGGCAGAACACCGGTTTTTCCAATGAGACTAAGACCAATAAGTATTTTCGCCCAAAAGACTAATTCATTAAAAGGGCTGCCAAAAACAACTGCACTACCTGACTGCAATATAAATTATATTTTCATAACAAATAACAGTTTTGTGCTCAATGGTGTTAGGGCCTCGGCCCCGCCCTCCTAAGACCTGGCCCACCTTGGGCAGGTGTGAGTGTTTTTATTGATTTGCAGGTTGGACGCCAGACGGGTGGAGCGGCCACAGCTGCTGGCAATACCAATCAGCCGTTTTATAAGCCAGTGGACGCCACCACCTCGTCGCCCGATCAACTCGTCTGTTACTCACGTCAGTTGTATCTCGCATTCCTTATATGATATCTTTGCTCACTGGCTCACGACTACCTTGCTTTCGTCCCAGGTCCTGTTTTCTGCGCGCCCCTCTTTGGATTCCTCGCTTGCCTCCCTTCCGAGCCTCCTCGTCAGCTCAACTACCCCGAGCCAAGCAAACTTCCACCCGCCACGCTCTTTCTCGTGATCGCTAATAAAATACTACTCGCCAGAACCGTTTGTCTGCACTGGGATCCCTTCCTGCTCACGCACAGCCTAACAAATGGAACATGAAAACATAAAAGCCATTTGAAAAAGGGCCATATCCTTTTTCACAGCACTGTATACCGTCAATAAATGGACCTATCGCGAAACCACGCACCCAAATCACGAAAGTCAGACACATAGTGTAAGGTTTCTGGGTGAGCGGGGGACCCAAGCAAGGAAGGGAAGGTGGCAGTGATAACAATTGTTTATTGAAGTATGTGCAGGCAGTCTGTGTCCAAATCGTCAGGCGTAAAGTTGATGGGACAACAAGTGAGCTGTGAAGGCAGGTGAGCAATGCAGGATCTCTGAACAAAGGCAAAATGAGCTGCAGCGAGCCAATAGAAATTTCTGGGATATTCAATAGCTAGCGTCACAAACTCGTAGAGTGTAGGGTGACCAAACGTCCTCTTTTGCCCGGACATGTCCACCTTTCATGTCGTGTCCTCGTCATCCGGCCGGGTTTTATAAATTCATGAAAATGTCCGGTTTTTATGATCTTCCACGCACAGGCGGTTTTTGCCATGGGCAATGTGGGCGACCGCCCAGGGCGCAATCTATCTGGGGGCGCACAAACACCCTCGAGAAAAAAAAAAAAAATCCGCTAGTCTTCTAGACTCTTACCGCTCATTTCCACGTCAGCTTGGTAGAGTGGGCGCTAGGGCGCCCCTTACTATCATATCAACTGCTGCAGCGAGTTGTGTGTGTCAGAGGAAAAGACAGGGGTAAACGGGAGGGGATTAGCTGTTCGCAACTGTAAAATGAGTGAGCAGACGAGTCGTACTCATTCTCAGAGGGAAAATAAGGAGGGTGGCGGCGCTCCATACTCAAATTAGCTTTTCACAGGCCACCTCATTATTCATGATGTGACTACTTAAAGAAATGGTGATTTTTTCCAAGAAAGTCCATTAATGGGTCTATCATATTCCTCGTTCAATACTCTATAAGAAAAATATAACATATATGCATCTAAAATAATCCTAAACGATTTTATTTGCAATTTTAATACTCCTTTCAGCAAGGTTACTTGGGTATGCGGTATGCCGCTGCGTACGTTCCCATAGCAACCAGTCCTGTTATTGTCCTACGTCAAAAGCGCTGCACACCTTTCGTAAATAAAATAATAAATATACATCCTCAACAAAAAAAAATACTTTCAAAAGTATATAAAGCCCTCTCATGTAACAACTCTACTTGCCTACCAATCGAAAAATGGAATAACGAACTTTCGGTAACATTAGATAATAACTATTGGTCCAACATCTGTAAAAATGCATTTATAATGACAAAGAATAAGAACCTTCAGCTTATACAGTTCAAAATACTGCACAGATGGCATATTACTCAATCTAAAATGCACAAAATGGGGTTCTCCCAATCCGATAAATGTACAAGCTGCAACGAAGATACTTCAGATACATACTTTCATGCTCTTTGGCAATGTAAACCAATACAAGATTTCTGGGCACAGGTAACGAAGAAACTCTCTTTCCTATTGAACTGCAGGATTCCATTGTCTCCAACTCTTTGTCTGCTTGGCGATCTGAATACAGTGAATATCTCTATCCATCAAACCCGTCCACTACTAGCAAGTCTAACGATAGCCAAAAAAAACAATATTGTTGAATTGGAAAAACAAACAAAACATTAGCATTAACCAATGGCTAAATCTAATCATTGAATATATAACATTAGAGAAAATATCTGCCAAACAGACAAATAAAATGGTCAAATACGAACAACAGTGGGAAACGGTCGCAAGAATGATGAACATAGAATAAGGATTCTCTCTCACCTGCGAAGGAATGCCACAAAAATAATAGAAATGTATACATAAATGGATGTATGCGGGGTGTCCAGGGAAGTTGTATGCATCCTTCTGCAGCTGGAAACTGGACATGTTTAAATCCGAACTGTTTTATACACTCCCAACAGCATATAATAAATAATTTTTCTTCCTTCACAGTTTAGTCGGTCAATGGGCTTATTTTACAAGGATACTCATAGACAATTTGGTTTCCAGCTACTGGGGATCATATGCAACTTTTTTTGGAACACCCTATATATTACTTATCAGACTTGGAACAATTAAGGAACTATGCGTAAATAATACACTTCACTGGTCCTTGGCATACATCTAATGGTGTTTGATAAACCTCTTCTTCTATCAGCTTTACAGGTAGAGTTTGTTGGCGTCCTGCTCTGGGCTGTCCCGCCGCCGGTCTTGGCCCCCGGGATTTTCGGCCGGGGCTTGTCTGGTTGTGTCTGGCTGTGCGGGGGGTCCCGTCGGGCGCGCGCTGGTGTCGTGGGCGGGTGGGGGGGCCGCGCGGGTGCCGGTCCGGGGCCGCGGCCCTTCCCCGGCCGGCCGGGGTGGGGTGGAGTTTGGGTGGGGGCCGGGGGGTGTATGCGGCAGCCATGGTTCCCTCCCAGGTCCGCCCGGCCGGAGCCGCGTCTCCCTGTACCGGGTGCCGGGGAGGTGCCCTCTGGTGCCATACCGCGCGCCCCTCTTGGCCCGGGGGTGGGTTGTGGGGGGTGCGCTTCCCTCCCCTTGGTCTGTTTCCGGCCCTGTCCGCCTCCCTAGGCCGCGGCGGCCGCGGCTGCCCCCCGGCCGGCGGGGTCGTTGGCTGGGCCTCTTGGGGCCCGCGGGGCCTAGGGTGAGGCTTGCTGTCCCTTGACGGTGGGGTGGACGCCCCCTGGTCGCCGGCGCTTGGTGTGGCGCCTGCTCGGGGTGCGGGGTGGGTGCTTGGTGGGTGGGAGGGGGGTGGGCGGTTGCGGAGGCGCCGTGGGTGGTCTGGGGCGGGGATTGATCGGGGCCCTGACGCTTCTTCCACCCTGGGGCCGGTGGTTCTGGTGGACGGGGCCACGCCCGCGGGAGCCTGCCTCTTAACTCACGCACTTCTCACTTCGGCACTGTAAATATTTTTCACCCTGGCACTTAAATGCTCATACATTTCTCCGGGGAGAGTTGGGACGGGGCTTTACAGTCCCAGCCCGACTCCCTCCTGTTTTTAATGCACCACACACCAAGGTTGTGGGATGGTTGGGACCTGTTGGGGGTAGGGGGGGGGGGGGGCTCACGGCTGCCTCCTCACCACAGGCCCCGCCATCCCTGCACCTTTTTTAAATGCACCACACACATCATACTCCACAGGAGAGCTCCGGCAAAGGGCGGTGGGACGGGCGGCTGGACAGAAACTCCATGCTGCGGTCCCACTGCCCCAAGCCAAGCTCTCCTATTTTAATGCATACATTGCACTACCCTCCCCTCACACCCCCATCACGGTGCTGGGTGATGGCTGCCAGTCGGGAACCTGGCAGCCACAGTAATAGGGTGGTAGGTGGGTCCCACACTTTTTCTATATGGCGTGGCTCCCGGGGTGTGGCCTCCCCTCTGCCTCGGCTGCCGGCCGCGGGAGTGGGTTGGTGTGTCGGGTCTCCGATCTTGCATCGCCCCGTGGCAGTTCCTGGGCGTTCTCCTGCCTCCGCCTTCCCCTCTCTTCTCTGGCTGGGCATCCGCCCTGCGCTCCGTCGCGGGTCGCTGGCTGGGCGCCGGTGTATCAGCGGGGTGTCGCCTGCACCGGCGGGGGACCCTGCCTTGCCTGGGGCTTGGTGGGCCGCTGGGGGTCCCGTGGCGTGCCGTGCCGGTTGGGGGGCTGTGGCTGTGGCTCGTGGCCCGGGTGTAGGCGTCGGGTTGGTGATGCGTCCCCTCCTGCCATCCCTGAAGGCCAGTTGATGGACGCGCGTGTGGCCCGGGGGACCACCCTGGGTCCCGGGGGGGGGGCGGTGGCTCCTTTGCTGGGCGGCGGGAGGAGGGATGGGCTGCGCATGGCCCCCCCACCCCCCCGCCCGCCCTCCCTCCCCGGGCTGGCTGGGTGGGGGCCGTGGCCCTGGGTTGGCGCCCGCGCGGTTTCTCCGCCCGTCTGCGTGGCTGTCGCGCGCCCGGTGGGCCTTGCGTGCTGCTGGATGTGGTAGGGCATGCACGGGTTGGGGGTGCCGGGATTGGCGATGCGGCGGCGTAGGGTTGGTCGCCAACGGGCTTACACTCATAAGAGATTCACACGATTACTGGGTTCTAGATCACAGAACTGATTTGTGTACACTCTACCCCTTTCAATCACTTAGCTTATAGTCTTATAGACACCCCCACCCCCATTCTCCTCTTTCACTGGCCAATTGGCCCCCACATGGTGTAAACCGGAAATACATCTCGCTGACGATAGCACCAGCATATTAGTAACTAGTTTAGATGTTCAATGTATTTCTTGTTGTTGTTTATGTGTTTCTTTTCTTTCTTCTCTTGTATTTCTTTTCTTCTGTCCCCCCATAATCCCTTCTTGTTCGCTGCTTTGTCATAATAAAAAGGTATTTTGAAGGATCACAATGGGAGTATGTCAGACTCTCCATGTGAAACATTAAAACTGTTCAGAATCCGGGCACTTAGACTTCCATTCTCTGTGTCAAACAGCTGAACAGGACAGGTTTTTAAAAAAAAAAAAAAAAAAAAAAAAAAAAAAAAAAAAACGCTGCATATTCTGAGAACGAGAATAGGCGTAAGTGTAAGGTGCGCATTTTGAGCAGAGTGGTTGATCCCACTCGTTCTCGCTGCGTCGAGGACAGCGTTCTTTACTTTATATTCGCATTGCACATTTGCTTTAAGAGGGAAGGTGTTAGTTTAGCATCTTAAAATGATGTTGTACATCCATATGAGTGTAAAGTGCTTAGTTTTCACCACTTTTATGGCCAAGATGACCGCACGCAGCGCGCACTCGAACCCCCCGCCCCCACCTTCGTGTTCATTTTACTGCACAAATATGTATGTGTGTCACATGACTCAGAGTGAGTGGGCGGCGATCGGGCCCTTTTTTAATCGGCAAAATGAAAAGTTATCCGTCTGGAAATTAAAAAAGAAAGAAAAAAAAGCAGACGAGGAGAAAAGGAAGCAAGACAGCGGTGAGTGTACTATGTTGCTGTAGTTTTATGTCCTAATGTAGTCGAAGCACTGCAGACTAGTAGTAAACCAATTAACTGCCTTAACTTGTTGTAACTAGCTTGTTAGCGTTTGCTAACAGCATTGCAGCATGCTAGCGTTTCTTCATACAAAAAGATGTTACCTAGAACATTAAATCAGTGTTTAGAATCACCATACACACTGATCAGCCAGACTGATAAGATGTTACATGATTCACTTCTGTGCCAGAATGTTATCCTTATTAAGTAAAAGCAATATGACTTACCAGCTAGTCAGTAGAATACAGTATGTGTAAAAGGTATGTGTACTAAGCACAATAATAATAATAATAATCTGAAGTACATTTTGTTTATTAAGGCAAATGTGTGTAAATAATTAAGGATAGTGTGAAGTGAATGAATAATGCAATGGGGAGGGGGGGGGGGGGGCACTTTGAGTGTCTAAAAAAGCGCTCTATGAGAGCGAGGCTTTATTAGGCTTTTATTAAATATGCTATAAGTCCAACTGTCCCCCATGTTGCCTGTTGCCTAGGGCCCCGGGGACCCTTGCTACACCTTTGGGCGGGGGATAGACTATTTTAATAAAATAACGTAAAAAACGTAACACATTGTTGTGTTTGATGTCGGCGGGGGGGGGGGGGGGGGGGGGGGGGGGGTGATGGGGTGGTTCGCCCAGGGCGCGAAAGTAGCCAGGACCGCCACTGGTTCCACGGGACCAATTTGAAGAGAATCCCTCCGGCCGCTGGGGGGGCAGCGCTTGCCTGCGTCGTCGTGGCTCCTACTAGTAGGGGCGGGAGAAGGAGTACAGTTTACCCCTTGTATTATGGGGCATTACCGCCATCTACTGGGTTGACGGTTTGGCAAGAAAACAGGCAGTTACAGACTACAATAAGGAGTAGTTGTAAGAGACGTTTATAGTGCTCCGTGCACCTTTCTGTAAGTTTATCTTCTGTTAATGTCGCTCATGTGTCTTCTGTTAATGTCGCTCATGTGTCTTCTGTTATATACTATACAATATATAGGTACAAAGAGATGCAGTATGTTGTATTAGTCTTGTATTAATTGTTCTGCATTCGTGTATTTGGTTGAATGTTAGTATTACAGTGCCTTGCAAAAGTATTCGGCCCCCTTGAACTTTGCAACCTTTCACCACATTTCAGGCTTCAAACATAAAGATATAAAATCTAAATTTTTTGTCAAGAATCAACAACAAGTGGGACACAATCGTGAAGTGGAACAAAATTTATTGGATAATTTAAACTTTTTTAACAAATAAAAAACTGAAAAGTGGGGCGTGCAATATTATTCGGCCCCCTTGCGTTAATACTTTGTAGCGCCACCTTTTGCTCCAATTACAGCTGCAAGTCGCTTGGGGTATGTTTCTATCAGTTTTGCACATCGAGAGACTGACATTCTTGCCCATTCTTCCTTGCAAAACCGCTCGAGCTCAGTGAGGTTGGATGGAGAGTGTTTGTGAACAGCAGTCTTCAGCTCTTTCCACAGATGCTCGATTGGATTCAGGTCTGGACTTTGACTTGGCCATTCTAACACCTGGATACGTTTATTTTTGAACCATTCCATTGTAGATTTGGCTTTATGTTTTGGATCATTGTCCTGTTGGAAGATAAATCTCCGTCCCAGTCTCAGGTCTTGTGCAGATACCAACAGGTTTTCTTCCAGAATGTTCCTGTATTTGGCTGCATCCATCTTCCCGTCAATTTTAACCATCTTCCCTGTCCCTGCTGAAGAAAAGCAGGCCCAAACCATGATGCTGCCACCACCATGTTTGACAGTGGGGATGGTGTATTCAGGGTGATGAGCTGTGTTGCTTTTACGCCAAACATATCGTTTTGCATTGTGGCCAAAAAGTTCAATTTTGGTTTCATCTGACCAGAGCACCTTCTTCCACATGTTAGGTGTGTCTCCCAGGTGGCTTGTGGCAAACTTTAAACGAGACTTTTTATGGATATCTTTGAGAAATGGCTTTCTTCTTGCCACTCTTCCATAAAGGCCAGATTTGTGCAGTGTACGACTGATTGTTGTACTATGGACAGACTCTCCCACCTTAGCTGTAGATCTCTGCAGTTCATCCAGAGTGATCATGGGCCTCTTGGCTGCATCTCTGATCAGTTTTCTCCTTGTTTGAGAAGAAAGTTTGGAAGGACGGCCGGGTCTTGGTAGATTTGCAGTGATCTGATGCTCCTTCCATTTCAATATGATGGCTTGCACAGTGCTCCTTGAGATGTTTAAAGCTTGGGAAATCTTTTTGTATCCAAATCCGGCTTTAAACTTCTCCACAACAGTATCTCGGACCTGCCTGGTGTGTTCCTTGGTTTTCATAATGCTCTCTGCACTTTAAACAGAACCCTGAGACTATCACAGAGCAGGTGCATTTATACGGAGACTTGATTACACACCGGTGGATTCTATTTATCATCATTGGTCATTTAGGACAACATTGGATCATTCAGAGATCCTCACTGAACTTCTGGAGTGAGTTTGCTGCACTGAAAGTAAAGGGGCCGAATAATATTGCACGCCCCACTTTTCAGTTTTTTATTTGTTAAAAAAGTTTAAATTATCCAATAAATGTTGTTCCACTTCACGATTGTGTCCTACTTGTTGTTGATTCTTGACAAAAAAATTAAATTTCATATCTTTATGTTTGAAGCCTGAAATGTGGCGAAAGGTTGCAAGATTCAAGGGGGCCGAATACTTTTGCAAGGCACTGTATATTCTTAGTGGGAGCGCCTGCACAGTTGTTAAGTTTTTTACGATAAATACGTATATAATGTCAACGGCTGACTTCTGTCGGAGTTTTGTACTAGCGTGATATGTAAAATCCAGTTTGGTGTCGCATTGTTGTGCTACAGACGGAGGAGGCACACTTTAAATTTATTAAAGTGATACAGGCATCTTTGAGTGAACTTCGAGTAAAATTCAAGTATCTCGAGGCCGGGCAAAGTGTCCTCTTTTTTTGGAAATCAGAATATGGTCACCCTAGTAGAGTGGAGCTGCTGAGGTGACTCCAGGGACTGGCTTAAGTAGGCTGTAAACGATGATTGACTGCACCTGGTCCCAGGCTCACCCATCTGTCCAATCCTGCAATCAAGACACACACAAAGAGGAGGAGCAGGGGCCTTAACGCCTACCCATAGAGTTGCATAGGAATACTGAGTGGTCATGACTGAAAACATCTTTTTTCCCCACTTTAAAACGTCAAAAACCCAACGCTTTATTGCTGTGCTTGGGGTACCTGTCATTCCAACATCAGGTACCCTTGAAAGATTGGGAGGGGGAATTTTTTGTGTGCCTTTTTCAAAGCTTAAAAGAAGGCTTGCAAAATGCACGCTATGGATAAGGCTCTGTCTTCAACCACATAAACATCTTGAATCTTAAGACGGTCACCCAAGGACACTAACTTTAGTTTGCTAACATTTGACTTCCATTTTGTTTATTAACCCTGTCACAACACAAATACAGTAAAATATAACAAATCTAAGCAGTCAAGAGCCGAGCAGTGAAAGTCCAAAGTAAATGCCAAAAACTTTCGATAAAATCAAAAAAAAGGAGAAGTACTTACATTTGGTTACGGACGCACACGAAGGAAAGTCCTCACGCACACACCGTGCATTTGGCAGCTGTCAACTTGAATGCACGCCGGTTTCTCTATGTTGACCATTATTCATGTTATATTCATGCGGCACATGTATGTTTATGATCTACAGTTGTGGTCAAAAGTTTACATACACTTGTGAAGAACATAATATCATGGCTCTCTTGAGTTTCCAGTTATTTTTACAACTCTGATTTTTCTCTGATAGAGTGATTGGAACAGATACTTCTTTGTCCCAAAAAACATTCATGAAGTTTGGTTCTTTTATGACTTTATTATGGGTGAACAGAAAAAAGTGATCAAATCTGCTTGGTCAAAAATATACATACATCAGCGCTAATATTTGGTGACATGTCCCTTGGCCATTTTCACTTCAATTAGGCGCTTTGGTAGCCATCCACAAGCTTCTTGTTGAATCTTTGACCACTCCTCTTGACAGAATTGGTGCAGTTCAGTTAAATTTGATGGCTTTCTGACATGGACTTGTTTCTTCAGCATTGTCCACAAGTTCTCAATGGGGTTTAAGTCAGGACTTTGGGAAGGCCATTCGAAAACCTTAATTCTAGCCTGATTTAGCCACCACTTTTGATGTGTGTTTGGGGTCATTGTCCTGTTGGAAGACCCAACTGCGCCCAAGACCCAATCTTCGGGCTGATGACGTTAGGTTATCTTGAAGAATTTGAAGGTAATCCTCCTTCTTCATCATCTCATTTACTCTCTATAAAGCACCGGTTCCATTGGCAGCAAAAACAGCCCCACAGCATAATACTACCACCACCGTGCTTGACGGTAGGCATGGTGTACATGGGGTTAAAGGCCTCACCTTTTCTCCTCCAAACATATTGCTGGGTATTGTGGCCAAACAGCTCGATTTTTGTTTCGTCTGACCACAGAACTTTCCTCCAGATGGTCTTTGTCCATGTGATCAGCAGCAAACTTCAGTCGAGCCTTAAGGTGCCGCTTTTGGAACAAGGGCTTCCTTCTTGCACGGCAGCCTCTCAGTCCATGGTGATGCAAAACACGCTTGACTGTGGACACTGACACCTTTGTTCCAGCAGCTTCTAATTCTTGGCAGATCTGCTTTTTGGTGATTCTCGGTTGAATCTTCACCCTCCTGACCAATTTTCTCTCAGCAGCAGGTGATAGCTTGCGTTTTCTTCGTGATCGTGGCAGTGACAAAACAGTGCCATGCCTTTATACTTACAAACAATTGTTTGCACTGTTGCTCTTAGAACCTGCAACTGCTTTGAAATGGCTCCAAGTGACTTTCCTGACTTCTTCAAGTCAATGATTCGCTTTTTCAGATCCATGTATGTATATTTTTGACCCAGCAGATTTGATCACTTTTTCTGCTAACCTATAATAAAGTCATAAAAGAACCAAACTTCATGAATGTTTTTTGTGACAAAGAAGTATCTGTTCCAATCACTCTATAGGAGAAAAATCAGACTTGTAGAAATAACTGGAAACTCAAGAGAGCCATGACATTATGTTCTTCACAAGTGTATGTAAACTTTTGACCACATCTGTAGGTTGTTTATTTAGCACCTCTGGATAATATTGAGAATCCAACTGAAAATAAAAGACTGCTTATTCATCGCCGAAAGTTTCCGGAGAAAAATCTGAGAGAACACATGGCATAACGTTACTAAGTAGCTAACATTATAGCTATATAGATATTCGGCCTGTGGGGTTTCTCGTTTTTAAGTTGCGAGTGATAGCATTTCACCTCGATCATAATAACGGTCTCCTCTCTGTAAAGCTTAATACCATGGACATACTGCTCTACTGCATACTGCAGCCCTGCCTGTCTGCTTCCACATGAAATTCATTAAAAAACAAACAAAACAAACATTCCATTTAAATTAAAAAAAAAAAAAAAAACTGGTTTATTGCCAGTGGTAGTGCAAATTCAGAAATTTGAACTCTTGAAAACCGGTATGGTGCTAAATCAAGGCCAAAAGTATTGTAATCTGACTAAAAGAAAAAAATTGAAACTGAATGTTTGTTTTTTCTTGAATATTTAAAAAACGAAAAAAAGGTATTTTTTTCAGTTACAAAGTTGATATTTACAGGTTCAAATATTAACTTTTTGGTTTTGGTCATCTAATTTTCACCTTTGTTTTTTTTTTTTTTTTCCACATTCAAATATTTTTTTCCATTTTGAAAAATATTACAGCACAAACTAGCAAAAAGATGCTACGCTGCGTTCGCGTTTTCTTTTGGATTTCGGACACATCGTTTCTTTAGGTAAAAGTCAACAACCCAGCATATTTTCCAATTTATATTCATCAAAACCGACCAAGAGTCATCTAGAATGAGTTACAAAAGACAAAGCCCCCCCCCCACTCCATGCATTACTTTAACTACAGGTATCAAGACAGTCAAGCGGAGAGAGAATGGAGTCATAATTCATCAAAGTACCCACGTTACTTGAAGGCAACATCATTTGGTGTTGCTTTGATAGGCTGTCACGAGTCAACACGCCTCTCGTCGAGGCCACGCCCCCCCACCCCACGTTAAAACACGGCCAAAACTTTTCAAACTGAAAAAAAAAGATCTAAAAGCGAAAAAATAGATTCGAATGTGAAAAATAGATTTGAATGTGAAAAAAAAAAAAAAAAAATCAAACTGAAAAAATAAGATCTGAAAGTGAAAAAAAAATCTGAAGGTGAAAATTAGATAACCGAAACCAAAAAGTTAATATTTGAACCTGAAAATATCAACTTTGTAACTGAAAAAAATAAAACCTTTTTTCCGCTTTTGAAAGATCCAAGAAAAAAACGTAAACATTCAGTTGCAATTTTTTTCTAATCATTATTTTTTTTTCAGATTACAATACTTTTGGCCTTGATTTAGCACCATAGCGGTTGTTCAAATTTTAAAGAGTTCAAATTTCTGAATTTGCACTACCATTGTCAATAAACCTTTTTTTTTTCTTTTTTTTTGTCTTTATGAATTTCATGTAGAAGCAGACAGACAGGGTTGCCGTATGCAGTGGAGAGGTATGTCCATGGTATTAAACTTTACAGAGAGGAGACCATTATTATATTCGAAGTGAAATGCTAACACTCGCAACTTAAAAACGAGAAACCCCAGTTAGTATTTGAACCTGAAAATATCAACTTTGTAACTGAAAAAAATAAAACGTTTTTTGGGCTTTTGAAAGATTCAAGAAAAAAACTTAAACATTCAGTTTTTTTCAGATTACAATACGTTTGGCCTCTATTTAGCACCTGAAGGGATCTGACCCTTTAGCCAGACTGTGGGAATCGCGACAGCCGAACCGTTGGACCCTCGCTGGCGAATCTCCAATGACCCGGGCCGGCGGGACTCCGACATCCCGGCCAAAGGGCCAAACTCCGCGCATTCACCTTAGCCTTAACTCTTTGTACTGACTCCATTTTGAAAGGCTTAAAGAAGGCTCACCGAAAACAAGTTGACATTTTATTCAGGTCGACAGCGGTCAAACAGCAAGGCGAAACAGACTCAGGCGGGGAGGCACACGTAAACAAAAGGTTCCCGAGAAAAATTACCATGATTAGTTAAACATTCAGTGTTTTGAAGGCTCTCACTGGGTGGCCCGTAGGGAGGAAGAAGGCTGTGTTTGGGCGTTTAAGATTATTGTCTGTTTGTGGATTGGACAGGAGGATTCGGGAGTTACTGTTTTCAGGGCAATGAGGGTTGTGGATTTTGCCACCTCAGTGTCAAAGGGGCTCTTAGAGTCTTGTCAGTCGTGTTATCAGTTGGATATCGGGCGCTCGTTTTCCTTGTGTTGGGACAGGGCGTGCCGCCATTTGTTCTGGACTGACCGGGAGAACTGAATGCAATTCAGTTGCATGACACACATGTTGGGCTTCCGTGATAAGAAGGCCTTGTTTATCTCTTATGCCCTATATTCTGCTTGTTTTCCTTAAACTATGGGATAAGTGCTATTTACTTTATATTGGGTGTGTTACAGTTCGCCTTGCTCCTTGAGTCATCACCTTATCGTGGTGGAGGGGTTTGTGTGTCCCAATGATCCTAGGAGCTATGTTGTCTGGGGGCTTTAAGCCCCTGGCAGGGTCACCCATGGCAAACAGGTCCTAGGTGAGGGGCTAGACAAAGAATGGCTCACAAGACCCCTTATGATGGAGAAAATTACAGGATCCAAGTTTCCCTTGCCCGGACGCAGGTTACCGGGGCCCTCCTCTGGAGCCAGGCCTGGGGGTGGGGCTCGAAGGCGAGCGTCTGGTGGCCGGGCCTTTTCCCATGGGGTCCGGCCGGGCACAGCCCGAAAAGGCAACGTGGGTCCGCCTTCCCATGGGCTCATCACCTGTGGGAAGGGCCAAAGGGGTCGGGTGCGTAGCAATTTGGGCGGCAGCCAAAGGCGGGGACCTTGGCGGTCCGACCCCCGGTTACAGAAGCTAACTCTTGGGACATGGAATGTCACCTCTCTGGCGGGGAAGGAGCCCGAGCTGGTGTGTGAGGCAGAGAAGTTCCAACTAGATATAGTTGGACCCTCTCCTCCACACACAGTTTGGGTTCCGATACCAGTCCTCTCGAGAGGGGTTGGACCCTCTTCCACTCTGGAGTTGCCCACGGTGAGAGGCGCCGAGCAGGTGTGGGCATACTTATTGCCCCCCGGCTTGGTGCCTGTACGCTGGGGTTTACCCCAGTAGACGAGAGGGTAGCCTCCCTCCGCCTTCGGGTGGGGGGACGGGTCCTGACTGTTGTTTGTGCTTATGCACCAAACAGCAGTTCAGAGTACCCACCCTTTTTGGAGTCCTTGGAGGGTGTGCTGGAGAGTGCCCCCTCTGGGGACTCCCTCGTTCTGCTGGGGGACTTCAACGCTCACGTGGGCAATGACAGTGAGACCTGGAGGGGCGTGATTGGGAGGAACGGCCCCCCCCGATCAGAACCCGAGCGGTGTTCTGTTATTGGACTTCTGTGCTCGTCACGGATTGTCCATAACGAACACCATGTTCAAACATAAGGGTGTCCATATGTGCACTTGGCACCAGGACACCCTAGGCCGCAGTTCGATGATCGACTTTGTGATCGTGTCATCGGACTTGCGGCCGCATGTTTTAGACACTCGGGTGAAGAGAGGGGCGGAGCTGTCAACTGATCACCACCTGGTGGTGTGGTGGCTCCGATGGTGGGGGAAGATGCTGGTCAGACCTGGCAGGCCCAAACGTATTGTGAGGGTCTGCTGGGAACGTCTGGCAAAATTCCCTGTCAGAAAGGGCTTCAACACCCACCTCCGGCAGAACTTCTCCCTTGTCCCGGGGGAGGTGGGGGACATTGAGTCCGAGTGGACCATGTTCCGCACCTCCATTGTTGAGGCGGCCGATCGGAGCTGTGGCCGTAAGGTGGTTGGTGCCTGTCGTGGCGGCAATCCCCGAACCCGCTGGTGGACACCTGGGGTAAGGGATGCCGTCAAGCTGAAGAAGGAGGCCTATCGGGCCTTTTTGGCCTGTGGGACTCCGGAGGCAGCTGACAGGTACCGGCTGACCAAGCGGACTGCGGCTTCGGCGGTCGCCGAGGCAAAAACTCAGACATGGGAGGAGTTCGGCGAGGCCATGGAAAACGACTTCCGGACGGCTTCGAGGAAATTCTGGTCCACCATCCGGCGTCTGAGGAGAGGAAAGCAGTGCACCATTAACACTGTGTATAGTGAAGATGGTGTACTGCTGACCTCGACTCGGGACGTCGTGAGTCGGTGGGGAGAATACTTCGAAGCCCTCCTCAATTCCACCGACACGCCTTCCTTTGAGGAAGCAGAGTCTGGGGACTCTGAGGTGGGCTCTTCGATCTCTGGGGTTGAAGTCACTGAGGCGGTTGGTAAGCTCCTCGGTGGCAAGGCCCCAGGGGTAGATGAGATCCGCCTGGAGTTCCTAAAGGCTCTGGATGTTGTAGGGCTGTCATGGCTGACACGCCTCTACAACATCGCGTGGACATCGGGGACAGTGCCTCTGGATTGGCAGACCGGGGTGGTGGTCCCCCTTTTTAAAAAGGGGGACCGGAGGGTGTGTTCCAATCATAGAGGGATCACACTCCTCAGCCTCCCCGGTAAAGTCTATTCAGGGGTGCTGGAGAGGAGGGTCCGTCGGGAAGTCGAATCTCGGATTCAGGAGGAGCAGTGTGGTTTTCGTCCCGGCCGTGGAACAGTGGACCAGCTCTACACCCTCGGCAGGGTCCTCGAGGGTGCATGGGAGTTCGCTCAACCAGTCTACATGTGTTTTGTGGATTTGGAGAAGGCATTCGACCGTGTGCCTAGGGGAGTCCTGTGGAGGGTGCTCCGGGAGTACGGGGTACCGAGCCCCTTGGTAAGGGCTGTTCGGTCCCTGTACGACCGGTGTCAGAGTCTGGTCCGCATTGCCGGCAGTAAGTCGAATTCGTTCCCAGTGAGGGTTGGACTCCGCCAAGGCTGCCCTTTGTCACCGATTTTGTTCATAATTTTTATGGACAGAATTTCTAGGCGCAGCCGAAGCGTTTAGGGGGTCCGGTTTGGTGGCCTCAGCATCTCATCTCTGCTTTTTGCAGATGATGTGGTGCTGTTGGCTTCATCAAGCCGTGACCTCCAACTCTCACTGGGGCGGTTTGCAGCCGAGTGTGAAGCGGTTGGGATGAAGATCAGCACCTCCAAATCCGAGACCATGGTCCTCAGCCGGAAAAGGGTAGCATGCCCTCTCCGGGTCGTGGATGAGATCCTGCCCCAAGTGGAGGAGTTTAAGTATCTTGGGGTCTTGTTCACGAGTGAGGGTAGGAGGGAGCGGGAGATTGACAGGCGGATCGGTGCAGCGTCTGCAGTGATGCGGACTCTGCACCGGTCCGTTGTGGTGAAGAAGGAGCTGAGCCAAAAGGCGAAGCTCTCGATTTACCGGTCGATCTACGTTCCTACCCTCACCTATGGTCACGAGCTGTGGGTCGTTACCGAAAGAACAAGATCCTGGATACAAGCGGCCGAAATGAGTTTCCTCCGCAGGGTGTCCGGGCTCTCCCTTAGAGATCGGGTGAGAAGCTCGGTCATCCGGGAGGGGCTTGGTGTCGAGCCGCTACTCCTCCGCGTTGAGAGGAGCCAGTTGAGGTGGCTCGGGCATCTGGTTCGGATGCCTCCTGGACGCCTCCCTGGAGAGGTGTTCCGGGCATGTCCCACCGGCGGGAGGCCCCGGGGTCGACCCAGGACACGCTGGAGAGACTATGTCGCTCGGCTGGCCTGGGAACGTCTTGGAATCCCGCCGGAGGAGCTGGCTGAAGTGGCTGGGGAGAGGGAAGTTTGGGCTTCCCTGCTGAAGCTGCTGCCCCCGCGACCCGACCCCGGAATAAGCGGAAGATAATGGATGGATGGATGGATGGTGTTACAGTAATACAAACAGTAAATACGAGAAACGATACTATTCCCTGATTGATTATATTAAGTGTGTTAGAATAATGCAAAGTGTTAGACGGTTCCTACAAGAAAAGGTACTGTCTCCTTCAATAATTTTATTACTTTCAGTGAGAATTTACAATTTAAATAGTCATGAAAATAAAGAAAATGCCACACCACTCCTTCACACCATATCCCACCATCATTCATAAATTGTTTGTTAACTCAATCACTGTTACTGAGAGAATTTGACAGAGCCAAGTTTTACAAGGGGGCGGGACTTTGCAATAGGTCTTTCCATTCTGTGTTTTAAGTGCAGTTCAAACAAGAGGGCATCCAAGAAATAACGATTCACATAAACCCAAAAGAGGAACTGCCAGCCATGACGACACACCACAACTCAGAGGTTAATAGGGTGCTTATCATCTTTCGCTTCATTTGACGCAACAACCACAAAATCTTACTCATTTTGTCTTAACCTTTGATGGCAATGTCTGCCTATCGTTGTAACTCAAAGGCTGCAATGACACGAACAAGATCAAACACAAATCCAAACACAGGCCTTTCATTTATGGAGGGTGTTTATTATCTTATATGCGTCAAGGTGATGAAAATACAAAGGCATGGTCATTGGATAATATCACATCATTCTATACTGGTGAAAGCGACAGTTCAAAAAGATGATCAGTCGTATTTAACGTCGCCGCTTAAACAGCCATTTTATAGGGTGAGGAGTTGGAACTTGGAAGAGAGGAGGTAGGTGGTGGAAAACGACGACTTGGAGGCCCCTTGAATAACAGAAGTCTTCAGTTAGCTTTATCAATGGATGATAAAAAGGTAAGAGATAACAATCACCTCGGTGGCCAGTAATGTGCACGCGCCAGGTCTCCACATGCAGTTGAAAAATTGCACTCGAGACCTCTCCTTTCCCACCTAAAACAAATTCGTACAACACAGTAAGCACCATATTTAGCAGAATCACCATCTTGGATGAAGTGTAGAAGTTGTAAGAAGTGTAAGAAGTTGAAAAACAATGTAGACTGCATATTAAAAAAAAAAAAGAATTAGATAGAGGATTTGGATAGTTCAAAGAAATATGAAACAAAAAAAACCTTTTAAAAAAAATCCAAATATGAAGTCAAAAAAGTTCAGACCTACAGTGGGGCAAATATGCATTTAGTCAACCACCAATTGTCCAAGTTCTCCTTCTTGAAAAGATTAGAGAGGCCTGTAATTGTCAACATGGGTAAACCTCAATCATGAGAGACAGAATGTGGGAAAAAAAATGAAAATCACATAGTTTTATTTTTAGAGAATTTATTTCCAAATTAGAGTGTAAAATACGTATTTGGTCACCTACAAACAAGCAAGATTTCTGGCTGTCAAAGAGGTCTTCTTCTAACGAGGTCTAACGAGACTCTACTCGTTACCTGTATTAATGGCAGCTGTTTTAACTCATTATCGGTATAAAAGACACCTGACCACAACCTCAGTCAGTCGCACTCCAAACTCCACTACAGCCAAGACTAAAGAGCTGTCGAAGGACACCAGAGACAAAATTGTAGACCTGCACCAGCCTGGGAAGACTGAATCTGCAATAGGTAAAACGCTTGGTTTAAAGAAATCAACTGTGGGAGCAATTATTAGAAAATATAAGACATACAAGACCACTGATAATCCCCCTCGATCGGGGGCTCCATGCAAGATCTCACCCCATGGTGTCAAAATGATAACAAGAACGGTGAGCAAAAATCCCAGAACCCCACGGGGGGACCTAGTGAATGACCCTACAGAGAGCTGGGACCACAGTAACAAAATCTACGATCAGTAACACAATGCGCCGCCAGAGACTCAAATCATGCACTGCCAGACTTGTCCCCCTGCTGAAGAAAGTACACGTCCAGGCCCGTCTGCGGTTCGCTAGAGAGCATTTGGATGATCCAAAAGAGGACTCGGAGAATGTGTTATGGTCAGATAAAACCAAAACAGAACTTTTGGTAGAAATGCAGGTTCTCGTGTTTGGAGGAAAAAGAATACTGAATTGCACCATACCCACTGTGAAGCATGGGGTGGAAACATCATGCTTTGGGACTGTTTTTCTGCAAAGGGACCAGGACGACTGATCTGTGTAAAGGAAAGAATGAATGGGGCCATGTATCGAGATATTTTGAGTGAAAATCTCTTTCCATCAGAAAGGGCATTGAAGATGAGACGTGGCTGGGTCTTTCAGCATGACAATTATCCCAAACACACAGCAAGGGTAACAAAGGTGTGGCTTCGGAAGAAGCATTTCAAGGTCCTGGAGTGGCCTAGCCAGTCTCCAGATCTCAACTCCATAGAAAATCTGTGGAGGGAGTTGAAAGTCTGTGTTGCCCAACGACAGCCCCAAAACATCATTGCTGTAGATCTGCATGGAGGAATGGGCCAAAATACCGGCAACAATGTGTGAAAAGCTTGTGAAGAGTTACAGAAAACGTTTGGCCTCCGTTATTGCCAACAAAGGGTACATTACAAAGTATTGAGATGAACTTTTGGAATTGACCAAATACTTATTTTCCACTATGATTTGCAAATAATTTTTAAAAAATCAAACAATGTGATTTTCTGGGTTTTTTTCCCCCACATTCTGTATCTCATGGTTGAGGTTTATCCATGTTGACAATTACAGGCCTCTCTAATATTTTCAAGTGGCAGAACTTGCACAATTAGTGGTTGACTAAATACTTATTTGCCCCACTGTATCATAGTATTTCAGAGAAAATGTGGATTATATAGCGGGGGAAAAAGGATTACATTTTGAGGATATTAGAAATATGTATATTCTAGGTGAAAAGTTGTATCTTTGACAAAGTCACATTTTTTAAAATGTCACAGTATATTATGTAAGTATTGTTTTTGAGGGAAATATCTACCTGTGAGAAAATAATTTTTGAATATATTAAAGCAAAATAAAACTTTTTGTCTTCATGAATTATTGTACCAAGATTGGAAATTATTTAAAGTTCCAAATGAAATCGTACCCGCACAGATGGAGGTGTAGGTGGAGGCTGAGGCGGTACTCCCGCGAGGGTCGAGGCACGGGTCATCGGCGAGGCCGCGAGAAGCAGAATCAGCTGTACGCACAAGAGCAAAGTTAGCCTGCGCTTGTCCATGTTGGGATTCTCACACAGCTGACTCAGGATGCCTGCTTATATACACGGGCTGCAGATACAGGAGACAAATCCCATTGGTTTACCTCAAGTACTAGGCATCTCAAATGGAACCTTCCCTTGAGCCCTCTGATGGGCCACTGCCTGTAACTTGTTTATGGAAGTCATGATTAAATCTCAGGCAGAAATTGCTGACATGTAAACAAAATCCTGTATTTTCCAAACTTTAAGTCACACTTTTATTTCATAGTTGGGCTAGGCCTGTGACTTTATACTCCACTAGTCTATTTTTTTCCCCTCTCATTGCGCCATTTAAAATAGGAATGCGCTGTCATGTTCAAGCGACAGTGAAAAGCTTCTCACCTGATGCAGTTGCCACTTGTACACCAACCCAGTGGCAGCGTCAGGCAAATTCACCCCAATGACGAGCATGAAAGCGTGCAAACGCAAAAGGAGCACCAGCACCCTTTTGTTCAAACTTTCAGTGCTGTGTTTACTGTATGTACTGTAGATACTAACAGAAACCAAAAGTAGCAGTAACAACTAAGGTTGTTCCGATCATGTCTTTTTGCTCCCGATCCGATCCCGATTGTTTTAGTTTGAGTATCTGCTGATCCCGATTGCTTTTTTTTTTTTGCTCCCTATTCAGTTCCAATCATTTTCGATAATTTTTCCCGATCATATACATTTTGGCAATGCATTAAGAAAAAAATGAATAAAACTCGAACGAATATATACAGTACATTCAACATACAATACATAAGTACTGGTTTTGTTTATTATGACAATAAATCCTCAAGATGGCATATACATTATTAGCATTCTTTCTGTGAGAGGGATCCAGGGATAGAAAGACTTGTAATTCTTAAATGATAAATGTGACTTTGAATATTGTGACTAAATATTGCCATCTAGAGTATTTGTTGAGCTTTCAGTAAAGGATACTGTAGCCATTTAACTGTTCTGCCCAAATGCATGATGGGAAGTGCAACCATGACTGTGCGTAGTGGTACCAATTGATATATCTTCTCTGCGTTGGGAAATAACATAGGGTGTTAAGAAAAAGATCAATTACTACCTTTCTTCCCCACATTGCTTCCCACAATATTTTTAGTCATAGGGAGAGGGATTGTAAGGCTTTAGCCAATTAAAAAAATTCTCCAAAGACTGCCAAAATTCACTCTACTCATTTTACGCTGCCTTTTAGCTCTATATATAGGTAAAACAGCGCCATTACAGATTGAACCCGACAATGCGTGAGTGGGTCGTGCAGCGCATGCGTTAATTGCATTAAATATTTTAATGTGATAAATTTAAAAAAAAAAAAAAAAAAATTATTGCCGTTAACGGGATAAATTTGATAACCCTACTTTAAGCCTAAACTAAAGACTCTGGATGAGTGTCACATATAATGCCTGTAACGTTAAATATAATTAGAAAACAATTTAATTAAAAAAAAAAAAAAAATAAAAAAAAATATATATATATATATATATATATATATATATATATATATATATATATATATATATATATATATATATATATATGTATATATATGTGTATATTAAAAAAGGCATGTCCAATATTTTTTTGCCGATTCTGATACTTTGAAAATGACGTGATCGGACCCGAGCGATCGGGACATCTCTAGTAACAACCTCCTTTTAGTTCACATGACCTCACTTGAAAAGAGATGTCGTCATCAAGATTTCTCACGAGATAACTTTTTTACACATATTGTAAAATACAGTGATAAGTTGGTGAATTTGGCCTAATTATAAAATGCAGGGCCACCCTAAGAAATGACAAAACTACAAAGCAAAAGGGTTTGAATTGACGTCAAGTGTTTTGGAAAAAGTAACTCTTAAATTGTACCGTAATTTTCGCACTATAAGGCACACCTGACTATAAGATGCGACCCACCAAATTGACACGAAAATAGCATTTGTTCATAGATAAGCCGCACTGGACTATAAACCGCTGCTGCCCTCACTGTATTATGGGGTACTTACACCAAAAGATATCAATCGGTAAACCTCTATTTGACAGCGGCATTTAAGACTGTCATATGAAATGAACCACCATGAAGCTTTGAATTGGCCGCAAAGCTTCATTGCTTCAAAAAGCTTCATTTGGCCATCACTGTTCTCTTGGGGGAGACAGTCAACCTCTGCTGCCACCTGCTGTCAAGACTGTTGCATACCTGTCATCCCAAGGCCCTTGGCAATCTTACAAATAATGACTTATGCCCTTACAAATTGGTGACTAATCCTCCAACGTTGTATATAGCGTGCAATATGAAACAAAAATAAAATTCAATTTTTAAAATAATATGAATTTATTGGTAATATTGTAACATATAACCTGGTGCAATCAGAGAACAATCGATATCTTCAGCTACAACATGATTACTAAAATTTAACAGTGACTTCTGTTATAATTGTATGTAGCACTTTTGGCAATTTCTATCATGTCTTGATGGCTGCACTTCATGGCACTTCCGTTTGACTTGAAGGTAGTTTATTTGTGTGTCCAAATGTAAATTAAAAAGGTCAATTGATAAAATTAACATACCGGTGCAATCTTTGAGTCAGAGAACATTTCTTTTGCTAATTCTGAGAAGTGATCAGCAATAGTTGCTGGCAAATTGTGTTCGGCAACAAATTGGCAGAATAAAATCTCCGCTTTTGTCACTTTTCGTTTTGCAGACTTCATCTTTATGACCAGTGTTGTTAATCTTACTTTTTATAAGTAATTAATAACAGTTACAAATTACTTCTCACGTAAAAGTAATTGTTAGTAACTCAGTTACCTCAATGTTAGAGGAATTACCGTATTGGCCCGAATATAACACGGTGTTTTTTGCATTGAAATAATTCTGAAAAAGAGGGGGTCATTTTATATTTGCGGTCTAGACGTTTTACCCATTCACAATGGTAGATGGCGCCAGATATCATAGAAGCGATATTCTGTTATGACTAGAGCTGTCAAAATTGTCGTGTTAACGGGCGGTAATTCATTTTTCAAATTAATCACGTTAAAATATTTTTACGCATTTAACGCACATGCCCCGCTCAAACAGATTAAAATGACAGCACAGTGTCATTTCCACTTGTTACTTGTGTTTTTTGGTGTTTTGTCGGCCTCCACTGGCGCTTGGGTGCGACTGATTTTATGGGTTTCAGCACCATGAGCACTGTGTAATTATTGACATCAACAATGGCGAGCTACTAGTTTATTTTTTGATTTAAAATTTTATTCAAACGAAAACATTAAGAGGGGTTTTAATATAAAATTTCTATAACTTGTACTAACATCTTTTAAGAACTACAAGTCTTTCTATCCATGGATCGCTCTAACAGAATGTTAATAATGTTAATGCCATCTTGTTTATTGTTATAATAAACAAATACAGTACTTATGTAGAGTATGTTGAATGTATATATAAGGGCTGCAGCTATCGAATATTTTAGTAATCGAGTAATCGACTGAAAATTCTATCGATTAATCGAGTAATCGGATAAAACAAATATATTTTTAGGTGAAGAGCAAATATAGATATTCATAAGAAAACAAGACATTTAATCATTTTCAGTCAATCAATGTCTTTATTTTTAATGTATATTGTTGAAAACAGCCAACAATTGCATCTCAGATGTAACTAGAATTTTAAAAAATGACTAATTCACTGCTTTCACTCAAAAAACCTTTAGATCTTATTTTTAAAAAGTATATATATATATATATATAAAGTTCTAGTTAAGTTTTAAGTTAGTCTAAACTGTAAGTCCTGATAGGATTTTGAGTTTTTGCACTGTTCAAAATAAATGTATGATACAGGCTGTATTGGAGCACACTGGGGACTAGTGCTACTTGGTGTTTTATCCAGCAATGACTACTGAGCTAAAATTGATAGTTAGCATTATTGAGTTTTTATTTGACACCCTCATCACTCCACAATGCTATGTTATGTTATAGCCTGTATGTAAGACACGTTAGCCACGCATCGGAAGCGGTCTTAATTAATTGAAACCTAGCCCTCCGCAGTGCTAACATAAGGTGAGCTAGTAGTGACAGTAACGTTAATCTTATACAGTATATTAGCGTTTAGCGCTCTTTATTAGCGCTTAGTGCTCTACTGCTTTAAGATGGCGGCTGTTTGCTAACGCTGCCCAGATGCGGCCTAGTCTGTCAATGCGCATCTAGTTCAACATACATGTGATCTCTATGAGACTCACTGGACGCTACCTGCAACTAACGTAGCATGAGCGGGCTAGTATTTAGCAACGTCGGCGTCGTTTGTAGCGGTTGTCGGCTGCAGTAAGTTTTTTTTTTTTCTTCTTCCTCTACGCACGTGACATCAGCGCGTTGTCCCGCATTAAAAGTAGTCCGAGCAAAACGTGATGCTTAGAGCTGTCAAAATAAACGATTACTCGAGGTGAATAAAATTACTCGGATCAGTTTTTAAACTCGAGTTACTCGAGTTGCTCGAGTATTCGTTTCAGCTCTAGTATATATCTTCCTTGTGTCTTATCTTTCCATTCCAACAATAATTTACAGAAAAATATGGCATATTTTATAAATGGTTTGAATTGTGATTAATTACGATTAATTATTTTTTAAGCTGTGATTGACGCGATTAAATTTTTTTATCGTTTGACAGCCCTAGTTATGACAGATCTCAGCTACTCTTAAGTTTTACCAGTTTGCATTATTTTGTAGCAATGTTTTTTCTTATTCAAATTTGTTTCAAGACTACAGTTACAGTTAGACTTCACTTTGATGGTTAATGCAGTTATTGCAATATTGTTGTTTTATCACAATAGATTGGTTTTTGAAATATAAATAAACCAGACATTTACGAATGTGATTGCACTTTAGTTTACATATTTAAATGTTCAGATATTAAGATTTGAATGAGGCAAAATAACTTTTTCTCTCAAATATATTGTTATAATCATTTGTTTCGGATGTACAGTAATTATTTTCTGTATGAAAATTAATTTGGTGTTCAAAAAGTTCAAACTCAAGTTCAAACTTGAGTCTTGAAAAAGAGGGGGTCGTCTTGTAATCAGGGCCATCTTATATTTGGGCCAATACCGTAGGTACTTGGCAAAGTAACTGGTGTTACCTTTCTTTTTTTTTTTTCATAAAAAAACAAAAAACAAAAAAAATCCCAAACAAACAAAAAAAAACTGTAACCTCTGCTACATTTGGTAGTCATTTAATGTTGTGAATCAACTGCTAAAATTGCTCACATTTCTGCATTAGTTCCCTTCAGTCTACTTTCGACATGTGAAAATTTTAAAACTGTTTCATCATCTAAAGATAGATTCAAGTCAAGATTTTGCCGATTTAGGAGTATTTTAGATAAAAAGTTGCTTAGGTACGCTAGGAAGGTTCACCGCTTTAAGATGGCGGCTGTTTACTAATGCCGCCAAGTCTGTCATTTCCCATATACAGTGCCTTGCAAAAGTATTCGGCCCCCTTGGCCGGATGACACTGAATGACATCTGTCACAAACATTCATTTTTGCCCATGATAATGTCATGTCATAATTACAGTGCCTTGCAAAAGTATTCGGCCCCCTTGAACCTTGCAACCTTTCGCCACATTTCAGGCTTCAAACATAAAGATATCAAATTTTAATTTTTTTGTCAAGAATCAACAACAAGTGGGACACAATCGTGAAGTGGAACAACATTTATTGGATAATTTAAACTTTTTTAACAAATAAAAAAACTGAAAAGTGGGGCGTGCAATTCGGCCCCCTTGCGTTAATACTTTGTAGCGCCACCTTTTGCTCCAATTACAGCTGCAAGTCGCTTGGGGTATGTTTCTATCAGTTTTGCACATTGAGAGACTGACATTCTTGCCCATTCTTCCTTGCAAAACAGCTCAAACTCAGTGAGGTTGGATGGAGAGTGTTGTGAACAGCAGTCTTCAGCTCTTTCCGCAGATTCTCGATTGGATTCAGGTCTGGACTTTGACTTGGCCATTCTAACACCTGGATACGTTTATTTTTGAACCATTCCATTGTAGATTTGGCTTTATGTTCTGGATCATTGTCCTGTTGGAAGATAAATCTCCGTCCCAGTCTCAGGTCTTGTGCAGATACCAACAGGTTTTCTTCCAGAATGTTCCTGTATTTGGCTGCATCCATCGTCCCGTCAATTTTAACCATCTTCCCTGTCCCTGCTGAAGAAAAGCAGGCCCAAACCATGATGCTGCCACCACCATGTTTGACAGTGGGGATGGTGTGTTCAGGGTAATGAGCTGTGTTTCTTTTACGCCAAACATATTGTTTTGCATTGTGGCCAAAAAGTTCAATTTTGGTTTCATCTGACCAGAGCACCTTCTTCCACGTTCGGTGTGTCTCCCAGGTGGCTTGTGGCAAACTTTAAACGAGACTTTTTATGGATATCTTTGAAAAATGGCTTTCTTCTTGCCACTCTTCCATAAAGGCCAGATTTGTGCAGTGTAATTGTTGTCCTATGGACAGACTCTCCCACCTCAGCTGTAGATCTCTGCAGTTCATCCAGAGTGATCATGGGCCTCTTGGCTGCATCTCTGATCAGTTTTCTCCTTGTTTGAGAAGAAAGTTTGGAAGGACGGCCGGGTCTTGGTAGATTTGCAGTGGTCTGATGCTCCTTCCATTTCAATATGATGGCTTGCACAGTGCTCCTTGAGATGTTTAAAGCTTGGGAAATCTTTTTGTATCCAAATCCTGCTTTAAACTTCTCCACAACAGTATCTCGGACCTGCCTGGTGTGTTCCTTGGTTTTCATAATGCTCTCTGCACTTTAAACAGAACCCTGAGACTATCACAGAGCAGGTGCATTTATACGGAGACTTGATTACACACAGGTGGATTCTATTTATCATCATCGGTCATTTAGAACAACATTGGATCATTCAGAGATCCTCACTGAACTTCTGGAGTGAGTTTGCTGCACTGAAAGTAAAGGGGCGGAATAATATTGCACGCCCCACTTTTCAGTTTTTTATTTGTTAAAAAAGTTTAAATTATCCAATAAATGTTGTTCCACTTCACGATTGTGTCGCACTTGTTGTTGATTCTTGACAAAAAAATTAATTTTCATATCTTTATGTTTGAAGCCTGAAATGTGGCGAAAGGTTGCAAGATTCAAGGGGGCCGAATACTTTTGCAAGGTACTGTATGACGGTCTTATGGCAGTCTTATGACGCCGCTGTCAAATAAAGTGTTACCTATTAACCCAAATAAACCAACAAATAAGCCGCACATGACTGTAACCCGCGGGATTCAAAATGAGGGAAAAAAGTAGCAGCTTATAGTCCGAAAATTATGGTGTATGACACTGGAACTCAATTCTTTATTGTCATTATTATAGGAATTAAAATGATATATTAATAGAGGGATAAAGACAGAGACAAACAGGACTATGACGAGCTAGCTGAAAACAATCAACTTCACAGAATAGAGCACGTTTTCCACATTTTTAATGAGCAGTGCAACACACATGTAATTACATTTTGGAGGACAGCACATTTTATGAACACTTCTAATCTTCAGTTATATGACTGCGGCCTCATTGAAAGTTCCATACAGCAGAGCAAAAAAACAACCCATTTTTCCTGCATCTCGTCAAGTCCTTCTTCACTTTGTTGTTGAATTCTGAGGTGATACCTTACCAATACCCTGAAGAATGACAAAGCAAAAGCGTTAGAATTGACATCAAGGGTTAGGAAAGTTTTTTTTTTTTTTTTTTTTTTTGAAATATCCAGGATACGCTTGAGAGAAACTTTTGTAGCAAATAATAGCAATCCTATACTTTATTTGCATGAATCTATGATTGGACTGATTTGAGTTAGGATATGACAACTTCGAGAATGTTTTTGTACCGATAAATGTGAATATGCGCCGGGTCTCAGAAACCAGTTTTTGGAGGTTTTATCCGGTTTTGATGTGGTAGCTGTTCCCTTTATTGAAAACAAAAAACAATCATCACCTTCACCCTAAATTGGAATGCACTGCTTTCTTTAAGGAAAAATGACGAGCTTCTTACCTGATCATGTTGCTGATTGTCCACCGGCCCAGTGGTAGTGTTTGCCAAGTTCCCTGCTTTGTCGAGCTCCCTTTTGTCCATGGCTCACCAAACGTCACCAATCTGAACACAAACCTCCTTCCAATGTTCACATTTATATACACTCAACAACCAAAACAAACCCACACAGCAGTCACAATTTCCAGTTAGTCGAATGAGCTCACTTCTCAAAAGATGTCATCATCAAGATTTCACATTTGAGGAATGTATCTGTATGAGGAAACACAATATCAGAAATGTGGTAGAAAGAAAAATAATTCATTGTCTAGAAAGGTACAAGTATTGTAAATACAATGAACTGTACACGAATTACGCCAAATCAAAATCCAGGCGTGTTTTTTTTTTTTTTTTTTAGAAAATGAAGTTCATACACTGTCAGTTTATTCCAAGTGAGAAATTTTATTTTGAAGAAAGAATTGTGGAATATTTATACATCTGTAAGGTGAAAAGTTGTATATTCTCCAGCAAAAAATGTTATGTAGTGTAAAATGTTTTTTTTGAAAGAAGTGTAGTCATATTTTATCAACAAAAAGTATTCTACGGAAAAAAAAAAAAAAGATAATAAACAAGGACATTATGGAAAGTTTAAATATATAATTTTAAAGCAAAAACATTTTTATTATATTATGATCGTAGACTCCACCATCAGTTAACAAGACAGCTCCCACAGACATCTCACGCCTTCCCGTAGGGCAGTACTTCTCAAATGGTGGGGCGCGCCCCCCCAGGGGGGCGCAGAGCGATGCCAGGGGGGGCGCGAGTGACCTCGGGGAACATGCTTTTTTTTTTTTTTTTTTTTTTTGCCGTACTAGAATAAAGTGTACTTGCACATCCACTCCGTGGGTGGCAGTGGCGCTCTCATTTTCAAAGTGCGTGCAGTATTTTTGAAGTAAGCAAGAGCACACGGAAGAGACTCATGCAGAGCTGGACTCACGCAGCGACCCACTGTCTTTCTCACGTGTCCGGCCGAGAAGTGCCGTTTTCGGCTTGGGATCGTCACGACCACCGCCCTCACCTACGGTTCTCCCTCGGCCGCCGAGAATGCGCTTTTTTCGGGCCGTTTGCCTTTGACTTTTAATATAGTGGGAAATGAGGAAAGACCACTGTTTACTGAGTCTAAAAATGATTATAGCGGAGAAGCCAAATCAGTTAAGACGCCACTTCAAGACATTAGACCTCAATCTCATTGATAAGTCGCTTGATTGTTTTTCAGCGAAAATGTGCCGAATATTGCCAATTGTCACAATCGTCCCGCTTTGTCAGTGTTATATCAGTAAACCAGTGAGCACTGTGGTGAATCAGCGAAAATAAAAACTTTCCTTCTGTCCAGAGACCTTTTTCCCCCCTTCTATTCAGTTTTGTTGTTTTTTCGGTCAAATTTTTTGGCATGTTGTCCTGAAGAGTAAATGTTTCTAATCAATTTGAATTTGTTATTATTTACTGATTTTATTACATTTTATTTTTCAGTATCAAATGGTCAAAAATGTACCTTGAGTGTATTTTTACAGTTTGGATGTGATGCGCATTAAGTCTTTTCTGTTACAAGCATCACAATGTTAAAAAAGTTATTCTTTATTATAAGTTGATCTATGTTACTTTTTTTCTTTAATAGAAAAAAGACACAATGTTAGGCTGAGGCGTACTTATAATAGTAATATAGACGAATGATACTATTTACAGTGGCGGCAGAGAGTTGGGGGGGGGCGCGAAACATTTACGTCTTCCTTGGGGGGGCGTAACAGAAAATAATTGAGAAGCACTGCCGTAGGGGGTCCGGAGACACGTTGTGTTCTAACGCCGGATTTAAGTGAAAATAGAACAAATGTTTTACTGCATACAAGAAGGCACGAGTGTCTCATGAGTGATTTGGTCAAGGATTCAAGGTAATTTTTCGCACCATGCATGCACTTTGAAATGTTTTGAATACAATGAAATGGATGGAAAAAATTGCCTAACTTTAGCTTGAAATATTTATGTAAAATGAATGATAACTGCGCGTTTTTTTTTCTTTTTCTTTTATGCTTTTAACCAAGAGTCTAAAACAGGGGTCGGGAACCTATGGCTCGCGAGGCAGATCTGGCTCTTTTGACGGCTGCATCTGGCTCGCAGACAAATCTTTAATTATCATTATTTCAACAACAACAACAAAAAAATTGCGCATTGCGCGAAACGGCGACGGTTTGCAGTAATTTTAGTGGGAAAGTGGCAAACATACATGTCGTTCTATCTATCTATCTATCTGTCTGTCTGTCTGTCTGTCTGTCTGTCTGTCTGTCTGTCTGTCTGTCTATGTATTTCATAGGCAACACAGATGAGGCAGAGACAAAAATAGTGGCCGATGTGCACTTGTGCGTGAGATCAGGACGTAAACTTCCTTCGTTTTCAGTTTCGTTTTCCACGTTGTTAGAAACCCTTTTGAGAAGATGGCAAAAAGAAAAAAAGACGAGGAGTATCGTACCCTTCAGGAGGACATAACGACATAAATGAGGATTTTTTTCCCCCCTTGCTTCGGATAAGTCAACAGACATAAGCTATTTTTCCCAATTCAGCGTGATTGCAAGAGTTTGACTACGAAAGGGACAACAACAGGGGAGGATTTATTCAAGTCTTTCACTGAGTTCGCTAAAGAAAAATGTTTTGTGAACATGAAAAGAGACGCATCCTAAATTTCTCAACGCCTCCCAGCTTATCACCACCAAGTATCAACCAGACTACAAAGCCATCAGCAAATCCATGCAGCACCAGAAGTCTCATCAATGGTAAGAAATACTCATCACTGATTAGCAACAGCATAACAATGTTATTAAGAATTCAGAGACCTATTGTACTTTAAAAGTGTTGAAATTACACAAAATGCACACATTACTTGTAGTTTTGGTTTTAAATATATTGTATGGATCTCACAAATTACATTTAAAAATATGTAGTGTTCATGGCTCTCTCAGCCAAAAAGGTGCCCGATGCCTGGTCTAGACTGTTTTACATTCATATCTGTAGAAATTCCGCGATTTAAGCATTTATTTACAAGAATTTTCAACTTAAAAAGGTCTGTGTTTCGTGACGGCCCCCATGTTGGATTACACAATACCGTAACTTTTGCTTGAAATATTTATGTAAAATGAACGATAACGGCCCGTTTTTCAATTTTAACCACAAATCTAGACTGTTTTACGTTCATATCTGTAGAAATTCAGCTATTTAAGCATTTATTTACAAGAATGTTCAACTTTAAAAGCTCTTTGTTTCATGACGGCTGCCATGTTGGATTACAAAATACTGTAACTTTTGCTTGAAATACCGTATTGGCCCGAATATAAGTAGGTGTTTTTTGCATTGAAATAAGACTGAAAAAGTGGGGGTCGTCTTATATTCGCGGTCTAGACATTATACCCATTCACCACGCTAGATGGCTTCAGATATCATTGAAGCGATGTTCTGTCATGACAGATCTCAGCTATTCTCAAGTTTAACCAGTTTACATTATTTTATTGCAATGTTTTTCCTTATTCAGATTTGTTTCAAGACTACAGTTACAGTTAGACTTCACTTTGATGGTTAATGCAGTTATTGCAATTTTGTTGTTTTATCACAATAGATTGGTTTATTTACATTTCAAAAACCAGACATTTCCGAATGTGATTGCACTTTAGTTTACATATTTAAATGTTCAGATATTAAGATTTGAATGAGGCAAAATAACTTTTTCTCTCAAATATATTGTTATAATCTGTTACGGCTCACTCACCTTCACCTCCTCCCACTCCTCACTGACTCTGCTGTGCACACCTGTCATCAATCTCCACACCTGCCTCCACTTCACAATCAACAGCCTGCCACTACAAAAGACCGGTCTGCACGTCATTCAACGCCAGAGCTTCACCTAACCTCACATGGTAAAGTACAGGCCACTAAATCCACCAAACTTTGACTCATTGAAACTCTTTTTCTTCACAGCAACTCCAAGCCATCCCAGCCTTTCCAGCACTGCCAGAAAATCTACAGAGCCACAGCTTCTCACCGGTTTTCCCTCTTTTTTGTGTTCAATAAATACGCCCTCGGGCTGCTTCTGTTAGCTGACTTCTCACTGCTGAGCTTTTGGGTCACATCCTCCAGCCAACATAACAATAATCATTTGTTTCAGATGTACTGTAATTATTTTCTGTATAAATATTAATTTGGTGTTCAAAAAGTCTTTTTTTCAACCTTGAGTCTTGGAAAAGAGCGGGTCGTCTTATAATCAGGGCCTTCTTATATTCAGGCCAATACGTTATTTACGTAAAATGAACGAAAACTACCTGTTTTTTGCTTTTAACTAAGGCTCTAGACTGTTTTACCTTAATATCTGTAGAAATTCCACGAGTTAAGAATTTATTTACAAAAATTTTCAACTTAAAAAGCTCTTTGTTTCGTTACGGCCGCCATGTTGGATTACACAACACCCTAACTTTTGCTTGAATTATTTACGTAAAATGAACGATAACTGCCATTTATTTGCTTTTAACAGAGAATCTAGACTGTTTTACATTCATATCTATAGAAATTTCACGATATAAGCATTTATAAGAATTTTCAACTGAAAAAGGGCTTTCTTTTGTGACGGCCGCCATGTTGGATTTTGTATCTCTACACAATAGCAGAAGTCAACCTAAATAAATTGTGATTGTATATAGAAAAATGCAAATTTTGCTTTTGTTGAATAAAATTCAGATTATTCTGCATGCTTTAAGTATTATGCTTCTGATGTAAAGACTGAGTGATTAATTAGGTTTTAAAAACTTGCACTAAATTAAAATAAATAAATAAATAAATTGCTATTTTGGTCAAAAACTTTGATATGTTAAATATTGCTATTGATCCTGAAAATATGGGTAATTATCTCTGCATTTGGCGATTTGTATGCATCTAGGTTGTGACCGCACACGAGGTAGGCCTGGCCAGGAAGGAGCTTGAGACGCCAAGGTGTCCAACCAAACAGTCCTTTAATCAGAAAAAACTGCGGGTTTCCCCAAAAGAAAAAGGCCGAATGTGGCACAACAGTAACAAAGCAAACAATCAACTAAAATGTCTCAAAAATGGCAACTTAGGTCTGTTCTAATCGAAATACTAAAATGTCTTAAAAATGGCAACTTAGGTCTGTTCTCAAAATACTTTCTTCCAAGTCTCTCTGTAATGCTCCTTCCGCCTCCCCCTTCCCTTCATCTGGTCTTCTTTTATATTGTCCTCCAGGCCAGCTGCAATTAGGTGGCTTAAGTAGCCACACCTGGATGCGTTGTGCGGCATGCTGGGAAGTGTAGTCTTTGGGCTGGCGGCATTTTGACTTGATTCTTCAGCTCTGGAAAAGGAATGGAACGGCCCTCCACTACCTGTCCCCGCCTGATATCACAAGGTGAAATTTGAGAATTTTATAGCCATTTTAAGTTTTGCTATACTTGTATAGTAAATAATTAATCGGGAATTTATTAGGGACTGACTTTGAATTTTTTGGTGTCGCTGCCCATGGAGACCCATATATGCCTAAGGGAGGTGCCTATTTTGGTTTTATGTCGCTGGCGCCTTTGGTTTTGAAAATATTTGAATTTTACATTAAAAATAGGCCCCCTACGGATTGGGGGTCAATATTTTACTGCGAACAAAAAAAAAAAAAAAAATCAATGCTTATAAACAAATGCTGTTTTTGTATGCCATTCAATTGGTGTTGACTTGGCTTATCTCTGTATTTACATTTGTTTAAAGCTCTTAATCTGTAAAAGCCGTTTGAAAAGGGACAAACCCTTTTTCACAGTTCTGTATGTTGTAAATTAATTCCATGATGTGTTTTAAGCGCAGTTCAAACGCGAGGCCATCCAAGAAATCACGATGTACAGAAACCCAAAAGAGGAAGTGGCTCCCATGTGACACACCATTACACAGAGGTTAACAGGTTGCTCATCAACTTTCTCTATATTTGATGCAACAACAACAAAAATCTTCCTCATTTTGTCTTAACCAATGATGGGTGCAATGACACAACAAGTCAGCACAGGTCTTTCGTATATGGAGGGTGTTTATTGTCTGACACATGTCAAGGTGATGCAAATACAAAGGATTTGTCTTTCGAAAACAATATAACTATAGTCTGTGTAGTTGAAAGTGACAGTTCAAAAGGATGATCAGCCATATTTATTATTGTTTCATCGTCTACGCTGAAACACCCATCCTTTACGGCAAGGAGTTGGAAGACTAGGAAGTAGGTGGTGAAGGAGGAGGAGTTGGACGTTTCTTGAATAACAGAAATGTACAGTTAGTTTTATCAATGGATAACGAAAAGGTAAGAAATAACAATCACCTGGACGGCCACTAAGCTGCACGCGCCAGGTCTCCACATGCAGTAGGAGTTATCCATCTGTGGTCCAAGATCCACCTACAGCAAATTCATACGACAATGTAAGCACCATTTTTAGCTGTATCACATAGCCCATGTTGTTTGAATATGTGAGGCAGTGGCCTCAAAAAGTAGAGGATTTGGATAGTTCAAAGAAATACGTAACAAAAAAGCTTTTGAAAAACATCAAAATGTAGAATAAAAAATGTTCAGACCCATAATAGTATTTCAGATAAAATGTGGATTATATATAGGGAAAAAAGCAAGGGCGTAGGTTTGCATAGGGACGGTAGGGACACAACACTAGCAACTTTTCAGGATGCTCAAATTGTCCCCACCAAATTTTAAGCAACCTTATTTGCATTATATAATGAGTTCAGCTATATAGGTCATTTAGATTGTCTACTAGATTGTCTTTAGATTGTCAGCTTGGCTGTCACATGTTTGGTTGGGCTTGCATGTGGCTGGTTGTGATTGGGCGTGCTCGGGTAGGGGGTCCTGGTGCCGGGATTGGTGGTGGGGCGGCGTAGGGTTGGTTGCCAACGGGCTTACACTTACAAGGGATTCATACGATTACTGGGTTCTAGATCACAGTGCTGATTTGTGTACACTCAACTGCTCCCAATCACTTAGCTTACAGTCTCCCCGTCCCCCATTCCCTTCTTTCCCTGGTCAACAGGCCCCCCCACATGGTGTCAACCGGAAATAACTCTAGCTGATAATAGCACCAACATATTATTAGTTAGTGTAGACGTTCAATGTGTTTCTTGTAGTTGCTTTTCTTTCTTTTCTTGTGTTTCATCTTTTTCTGTTCCCCCATAACCCCTTCCTGTTCGCTGCTTTGTCATAATAAACGAGATCACAATGGGAGTATGTCATACTCTTAATGTGAAACATTAAAACTGTTCAGACCAACCGGACACTTAGACTTCCATTCTCCGTGTCAAACAGCTGAACAGGACAGGTTAAAAAAAAAAAAAAAAAAAAAAAGAAAGAAAAAGAAAAAAGATTGTCTTCCCATATGTTGTAAGGATAGAATTGACTTTACCATTATTAAGTGAATTATTTTCATCTTGTTCAAACTTACATTTATCCCTTTTCACTTGCTGAATGTGCCGGTCCATTTTTTTCCGCACAACTTGATTGACCCCCAACACACACGCATTCACAGTCCCGACAGAAATACGACATGGCGCCTCCTACTCCCCCTTCAAAGATGAGGGATATTAGAAGTTTTCTTTTTCGGCCAGCAGCAGCCACTGCAGATAATGTAAAAAGGTGGAGATGGGGAACACATGACTAATTTTGCTACTGAAAGTCTGACCTGCATCAGAGTTAGCATAACATTAAACTGTGTGAATTTGCTAACCGGCAAAACTCGAGTTGGAAGCTACTTAGAGGGAAGTGTCCGCCTGTATGTGTTTTCAACTCTTAACATTAATTAAACTGTGAGAAATGTAGTGAACTGATGTGTACCCCCTTCTAGCAATTTTCATTTTTATTTTATTTATGCGATCTTAAAGCAACCCAAAGGAGCTTTCATTTTTTTGTGGATTTTGTCTGTGCATGTGGACAGAAGCAGCTGTGTTTTACCTGAAGGGAGGCTCCATTTTTATTTATTTTTGTTATTTCCTGAAGTCTTTTTCAGATATTTTTAATTTTTTTGTTTAGACAGACAATGTTGAGGGTCAAATGTCTATTTTTTACTTTTCTGGATAGGTAAGAGATTATTAACAAGTTTGTACCGTATTTTTGGGACTATAAGTCGCAGTTTTTTCATAGTTTGGCTGGGGGTGCGACTTATACTCTGGAGTGACTTATGTGGAAATTAATAACACATTATTATATCATTTCACGTGTTATTTTGGTGTTTTGGAGTGACACTGATCGTTTGGTAAACTTGTTAGCATGTTTTTTATGCTATAGTTATCTGAATTACTCTTAATAGCTATGTTACGTTAACATACCGGCCGCGTTCGCATTTCGTTGTTCATGCATCATGTATCATTGTCATGCTGTACACTTGTTCACTTATTCTCTATTGTATTCTTATTTTAAATTGCCTTTCAAGATGACATATCTGTTCTATGTTTTGGATTTTATCAAGTAAATTTCCCCCCAAAATGCGACTTATACTCCGGTGCGACTTATATGTTTGTTTGTTTTTTCCTCTTCATTGCGCATTTTTCGGTTGGTGCGACTTATAGTCTGAAAAATACGGTGTTTGTTCTGTATGTTAATATACCTCTGACCAAAGCACACGGTCCCAGGCTTCAACTGGGACCGTGTGTATTTTTGTGTGAGACCAAGATTGAGCTTTTTGGCAACAAACACTCTAAGTGGGTCTGGCGTGCCACTAAAGATGCGCATGCTGAAAAGCACCTCATACCCACTGTGAAGTATGGGGGTGGGTCAGTGATGCTGTGGGGCTGTTTCGCTTCCAAAGGCCCTGGGAACCTTGTTAGGGTACATGGCATCATGAATGCTTTGAAATACCAGGACATTTTAAATCAAAATCTGTTGCCCTCTGCCCGAAAGCTGAAGATGGGTCGTCACTGGGTCTTTCAGCAAGACAATGACCCTAAACATATGGCCAAATCTACACAGAAATGGTTCACCAGACACAAAATCAAGCTCCTCCCATGGCCATCTCAGTCCCCAGACCTTGTTTTGTTGGCAAAAGGGGGTTGTATAAAGTATTAACAACAGAGGTGCTAATAATTGTGACACATATTATTTGATGTCAAATAATTTTTTCTTTATGTGGGATTTTTTCCCCCACTGAATGAATGCACTTGTATTGAAGGTTGGATTTTTCTCTTTTTTCCATGAAGGTCCCATATTATTTGAATAAAATATATATTAGAAGCTAAAAAACACATCTTTTTCAGGGGTGCCAATAATTATGGAGAGCACTGTAATTTGTTAGAAGTTAAATTAAGGTAAGTCAAATATTGCAATTTCAATTTGCCCTGTAAAATCCAGAAATATATCCTGGAAGTTATCAAAATCTTTCTTTAGTAGTTTTTGAAAACAAAGGTTTGAATCAAACAGTGTATTACCTGAACCAATGTATAAGAAAGTACATACAGATTTATTTTGCATTGATCATTTAGCTATCAATTCATCAGGTTCATATTCATGAGAACTGTAGCCCTGACCCCTGTTTCACCCAATCTTTTTGGTCTTATTAATGTCCCGTCTCCAGCAAAAAGTGTATGTGCAGGTTATGCTGTTATATCGTCCCTACCAATGTTGAGACCAAATCCCCGCCCTTGGAAAAAAATGGAAATTAGAAATGTATATTCTAGCAGAAAAGTGATATTTTAGACAAAGTGACATTCTTTACAATGTCACAGTCTTTTTGGAAGTAGAAAAATGTATTTGTATATTTTAATGTAAAATACAACTTTTTGTTTTCATGAATTCTGATTGTACCAACACTGGAAATGAATTAAAGTTCGATTTATTGCTTGAAATCATACCGGCACCGGTGGATTTGGAGGCTGATTCGGCACTCCCACGAGGGTCGAGGCACGAGTCATCGGCGATGCCCCGAGAAGCAGAATCAGCTGTACGCACAAGAGCAAGGCTAGACCGCGCTTGTCCATGTTAGGATTCTCACACAGCTGACTCAGGATGCCTGTTTATATACATGGGCTGCAGATACAGAAGACAAATCCCATTGGTTTACCTAAAGTGCGTGACATCTCGTATGGAACCTTCCCCCGAGCCCACTGATGGGTTACTTACTGCCTGTTTACAAAACTGTTTATGGAAGTCCAGATTTAAACTCAGACAGAAATTGCTGACATGTCAACAAAATACTGTATTTTCCACACAAAAAGTCGCACTTTCATTTCATGGTTTGGCTAAGCCTGTGACTTAATCTCAGGGGTGAAAGTGGCTAGAATTTCTTGCCAGAACTCCCTGACAAAAAGGCTACTGCATTCCACTTACTACAACATGGCATATATGAGAAATTGATTTTCATTCAATAATGTATTTTAAAGGAACATACATGATTACATTTTGAAGATAACACAAACATTGACGATTTTTTAAATATTATAGGGATATACTGTAAGTAGCCTAACATAGGTAAGTGAACAAAAATAAGTCCAAAGTGCACATTAACTATAATGCCAAATGTATCACATTTGAGACACGCATTTCTGGTCCTCATTGCAGTAAAAAAAAAAAAAAAAAAAGTTTAAATCCTTATTGTGTTAAATCTCACTTTTTTATATTAGTTTTACCACGAGAAATGCATGTAATGCCTAATGTATTATTTATGTTAAGAATTAGAGAACATACAGTATATATGACAGAAAACACTTAGGGAACTTGAAGTTGAGACCCCCAATTTGGCCAAATTTCAAAATTGTCCAATATCCACGTGTGATACATCATTGGAAAGCTTAAAATGTCAATTTTCTGGGGGAGGACAAATTTTGAAGAGGAGGGCATTTAAAAAAAAAAAAAAAATTTAGTCAGCAAAACCCTAACTGGAGGTGAGAGCACACGAGAGTCGAATTAAAGACGCCATGATTTTAACAAAAGATGTCCGATCATGTCATTTTCAAAGTATTGGAATTGGCAAACAAATATCGGACATGCCTTTTTTAAATATATACTGTATATATACAGTATATATTTTATTTAAATCGTTTTCTAATTGTATTTAACGTTACAGACAAAATGTCTTTCACTCATCCAGAGTAGTTTTGGCTTGAAGTAGGGCTATCAAATTTATTGTGTGAATGGCGGTAATTAATTTTTTAAAATTATTCACGTTAAATAATTAACGCATGCGCTGCACGACCCACTCACGCATTGTCACGTTCAATCTATAAAGACGCCGTTTTACCTATAGATAGCGCTAAAAGGCAGCGTATAATGAGTAGAGAGAATTTTGACAGCCTTTGGAGCCATTTTTTATGTGGCTAAAACCTTACAATACCTCTCTCAACAATTAATAATAACGTGGGAGGCAATGTAGGGAAGAAAGGTAGTAGTTGATCATTTTCTTAACACCCTATGTTCCTTCCCAACGAAGAGAAGATATATCAATTTGTGCCCCTACGCAGAGTCATGTTTGCACTTCCCATCATGCATTTGGGCAGAAGTTAAATGGCTGCAGTATCATTTACTGAAAGCTCAACAAATACACTAGATGGCAATATTTAGTCACAATATACAAAGTCACATTTATCCTTTAAGAATTACAAGTCTTTCTATCCGTGGATCCCTCTCACAGAAAGAATGTTAATAATGTAAATGCCATCTTGAGGATTTATTGTCATAATAAACAAATACAGTATTTATGTACTGTATGTCGAATGTATATATTCGTCCGAGTTTTATTCATTTTTTTCTGAATGCATTGCTAAAATGTATATGATCGGGAAAAATTATCGGGAATGACTGGAATTGAATCGGGAGCAAAAAAAAAAAAGCAATCGGATCGGCAGTTACTCAAACGAAAACGATCGGGATTGGATTGGGAGCAAAAAAACATGATCGGGACAACCCTAATTTTAACAAAATATTATCGCGTACTTACCTTGTTTCAATCCAAAAACTCCATGTTGCATGTATCATCGAGTGTCAAAAAAACAGATGTAAATGGCCATAGCCGTATTTTGGGGGGATTTTATGGGTGAAACATGGTCATGTAACAAGGGTCGTGATGCAGAAATCGGAGACATCAAGGAGTGGTCAAGATATTCTTTTTTATATATATTTACCCTTTAAAATGTTTGTTTTTCAATTTTTCTTTGTTTGGATTGATGATTTATCATCTAAAACATTGGGGAAAATGCGACAGTAACCAAAAAAATACAATTAATCGATAGTTATGAGGTAGATATCCGTGACTTTTTTTACAGACCCCATTTTTTTCATTGTGACGTAGTTTGTATAAAAGTTTAAAATATGTGAGTGAATAATTTTTTTAAGTCTTTTTTTTTTTTTTTTCCCAAACAAAATATTAGACATCGTTTAATGATTCTACGCTACAAATGACAGACATTTTGAATAATAAATATAATTACTTCCCTTGTTTTTTTGGCTGTGTTGAAACAATAATAATAATAATAATAATAATAATGCATTTTATTTACAACGCACTTTACATTTCAAAAAACAAATCCCAAAGTGCACATTGGCAAAAAAAATAAAATAAAAATAAATAAAATGAAAAAGACTAAGAATAAAACAGTAAAAGCAAAACAGACACAAGCACAGATAAAATCAGATACCAATCAGATACAAGTAAGACAGTCAAATAAAATTAGCTAGAATAAGCTTTTTTAAAAAGGTGAGTTTTTAGTCCTTTTTTAAATGCATCCACCATCTGCGGGGCTCTGAGATGGTCTGGGAGGGCGTTCCACAGACGGGGGGCAGCAGCTGTAAAGGCCCTGTAGCCCATAGTCTTGAGCCGAGTCCTGGGCGGGAGTAGACGGTGCTGTTGGCCTGACCGGGTTCTGTCTGAAGTATGTAATGTGAGGAGTTCGGTGAGGTAGGTGGGGGCTACACCGTGTAGACAGTGATGGGTGTGAAGGAGGATTTTGAATTCAATACGGAGGTGAACAGGGAGCCAGTGTAGGGTGCGGAGGATGGGGGTGATGTGCTCATGTTTACGCACCCTCATCAGGACCCTGGCAGCGCTATTTTGGACATACTGAAGCCTCTGTAGGCTCTTGCCAGGGATCCCGATGAGGAGTGCATTGCAATAGTCCAACCTGGAGGAGATAAAGGCATGTACGAGTCTCTCTGCAGCAGGACGGGAGAGAGATGGCCGGAGTTTGGCAATATTGCGGAGGTGAAAGAAGGAGGTTTTGCAAATGTAATTGATGTGATTGTTAAAGCTAAGATGGGGGTCAAACCTGACTCCCAAATTAGTCACAGAAGGGGAGAGGGAAGATTTGTGGCCGAAAAAGGAGACAAAAGCAACAAACAAACAAAAGAGGTTGCGCGACGTCTGTAAACGGGGGTTTTCAGGGTAAGATGGAAAAATTAAAACTAGTTTGGGGGCTTAATGCGGCATGAATCTGCTATGGCAGCATATAGACATATTGTTCTATCAAACACAACAGTTGTTTTGGCTTAAAATACAGCATTTTCTTATAAAGAGGAACGCAAGAGCAAAAACTGCTTTTTCAGTCTTGTCTGTGTTTTCCGCCATATACAAATCAAATTTTTTTTTTAAATGTTTAATTTTTCTTATTACGTTTAAGGACCATATAAAGCTTTCAAATTGAAAAACAAATAACAATATTGTGCTAAATGAAATATGAAAAATGCATGGATGTTATAGGTTACTTATTGTTGACAAAGTGTTGCAATTAAAAACACTGAATTGCTGCGGTATTGATTCACAGTTTTGTCAACACAGATAAAAAGTACTATGATGAGCTAGCTGACAACAGTCAACATCCCAGAAGTGAGCACTTTTTCCACATGTTTAATAAGCACTCCATCACGCATGTAATTACATTTTATAGGACAGCACATTTTATGAACAATTCCAATTCATCATTGAATTACAGCACCCTAATGGAAAGCTCCAAACAACGGAGCAAAAAAGCAGAACCCATTTTTCCTGCGTCTTGTCAAGTCCTGCTTCACTTTGTGGTTGGAATCTGAGATGATACCTGGCCCCTACCCTGAAGAATGACAAAGCAGAAGGGTTTGAATTGACATCAAGGGTTAGGAATAGGGTTGTTCCGATCATGTTTTTTTGCTCCCGATCGTTTTAGTTTGAGTATCTGCCGATCCCGATATTTCCCGATCTGATTGCTTTTTTTTTTTTTGCTCCCGATTCAATTCCAATCATTTCTGATAATTTTTCCCGATCATATACATTTTGGCAATGCATTAAGAAAAAAATGAATAAAAATCGGACGAATATATACATTCAACATAAAGTACATAAGTACTGTATTTGTTTATTATGACAATAAATCCTCAGGATGGCATTTACATTATTAACATTCTTTCAGTGAGAGGGATCCACGGATAGAAAGACTAATTCTTAAAGCATAAATGTGACTTTGTATATTGTGACTAAATATTGCCATCTAGTGTATTTGTTGAGCTTTCAGTAAATGATACTGTAGCCATTTAACTGTTCTGCCCAAATGCATGATGGGAAGTGCAACCATGACTGTGCTTAGTGGTACCAATTGATATATCTTCCCTGCGTTGGGAAATAACATAGGGTGTTAAGACAAAGGTCAATTACTACCTTTCTTCCCCACATTGCTTCCCACGATTTTTCTAATCGTTGGTAGAGGGATTGTAAGGCTTTAGCTAATTAAAAAAAGGCTCCAATGGCTGCCAAAATTCACTTTACTCATTTTACGCTGCCTTTAAGCTTTATATATAGGTAAAACGGCGCCATTACAGATTGAACGCGAAAATGCGTGAGTGGGTCGTGCAGCGCATACGTTAATTGCGATAATATTTCAATGTGATAAATTTTTTTAAAAATTAATTACCGCCGTTAACGGGTTTAATTTGATAACCCTACCTTAAGCCTAAACTAAAGACTCTGGATGAGTGTAACATATTATGTCTGTAACGTTAAATACAATTAGAAAATGATTTAATTAAAATATATATGTATATTAAAAAAAGGCATGTCCGATATTTTTTTGCCGATTCCGATACTTTGAAAATGACGTGATCGGACCCAATCGATCTCTAGTTAGGAAAGATGTATTATTATTTCTCTAAATCTCCATGAAAAACTTTTTTAAGCAATCCAATACTCTCAAATCATACAGTATACTCGTATTTATTATTTGAGATTTGATGACTTACTTCTATAAAATCAAAAGTTTTACTCATTGATCATGTAGGTTGTTTTGTTTTGTTTAATCATCGTTATTATTTGGAACTGTCCTTGGGAGTCAGGATATGACAACTTTGAGAATGTTTTGTACCTGTAAAAATGAATATGCGCCGGGTCTCAGAAACCAAGGTAAATTGGATGTTTTATTTGGTTCTGCTGTGGTGGCTGTTCCCTTTATTGAAAACAAAACAATCATCACCTTCAGTTTAAATTGGAATGCACTGCCTTGTTCAAGCAAAAATGACAAGCTTCTCACCTGATCATGTTGCTGGTTGTCCACCGTCTCAGTGTTTGCTATTGTGTCGAGCTCCCTTTTGTCCATGGCTCACCAAACGTCGCCAATTTTAACACAAACCGCCTTCCAATCTGCATATATATACACTCAACAAACCAAAACAAACATGCACAGCCGTAACGATTTCCAGTTAGTCGAATGTGCTCACTTCTCAAGAAATGTCAACATCAAGATTTCACATTTGTGGACTTTATCTATATGAGGAAACAGAACATCAGAATCGTGGGAGAAAAAAAAGAGGAATTAATTGTCTAGAAAGGTACAAGTATTGTAAATGCAATGAACTGTACATGAATTAGGCCAAAATTCAGGCGTGCAAATATATATATTTTTTTTTTAGAAAATGAAGTTCATACTCTCAATCAATTTATTCCGAGTGAGAAAAAGTTGTTTTGTAGAAACAATTGTGAATATTTTTATATCTGTAAGGTAAAAAGTTATATATTTTCCAGAAAAAATTGCGATATAGTGTAAAATATTTTTATTGAAAGAAGTGTAGTCATATTTTTTCAACAAAAGTAGTATTTCTAAGGGGAAAAAAGATAATAAACAAGGACATTTTGGAAAGTTTAAAAAAATATATAATTTTCAAGCAAAAACTTTTTTTTTATTTATTATGTCATAGACTTCATAATTATATTGATGGGTCAGATTTGACCTTCAGTGCGCCACGCCTTCAAGTAGGAGGCCATCCCACAATCCGCTTGAGTTATTCGCAGTATGTCCCAGCGGCACATGCAGCGGTCCAATGCCGGATTTATGTTGAAAAAGTACAAAAGATGTACCGCATACTAACAGGAAGGATTGTCTTATAAGTGATTTGTTCGAGGATTCAAGATAATGATCATATTTTTCGTAGCATGAATGCATTTTGAAACAAAAAAATCAATTGGAGAAATTATCTGATACAGCATTGGCATTATACTTCGCAATATTTATGTAAAATAAATGCTACCTGCACATTTTTTTGCTTTTAACAAAGAATCGAGACTGTTTTACGTCCATATGTATAAAGACTTCAGGGATTTAAGCATTTATTCACAAGAATTTTCAACGGAAAAAGCTCTTTGTTTACATATGGCGGCCGCTAATTTAGTTACTGATGAGCCTCGGGTTTGCAATATTTATGTAAAATAAATGCTACCTGCACGTTTTTTGTTTTTTTTGCTTTTAACCAAGAATCGAGACTGTTTTATGTCCATTTCTATAAAGAATTCAGGGGTTTAAGTATTTATTCACAAGGAAAAAGCTCTGTTTATATATGGCGGCCGCCACATTGACTGACAGACTAGCATCGTACTTCGACATATTTATGTAAAATAAATGCTAACTGCACGTTTTTTTTTTTCCTTTTAACCAAGAATCGAAACTGTTTTACATCCATATGTATAAAGAAGTCAGGGATTTAAGAATTTATTCCCAAGAATTTTCAATGAAAAAAGCTCTTTGTCGGTGATTCCACTCAGTCAGCTCTGACGGCCTCGCCAACAATGCAGGCCCCCTATTAATCGGCCCCACGCCTCGTGTCCCGTCAATATCATTATAATGTCTATCGTTTAGGGCTGTCAAAATTGACGCGTTAACAGACGGTAATTTTTTTAATTAATCAAGTTAAAATATTTGACGCATTTAACGCACATGCCCCGCTCAAACAGATTAAAATGACAGCACAGTGTCATGTCCATTTGTTGCTTGTGATTTTTAGTGTTTTGTCGCCCTCTGCTGGTGCTTGGGTGCAACTGATTTTATGGGTTTCAGCATAATGAGCATTGTGTAATTATTGACATCAACAATGGCGAGCTACTAGTTTATTTCTTGTTTGAAAATTTGACAAATTTTATTAAAACGAAAACATTAAGAGGGGTTTTAATATAAAATTTCTATAACTTGTACTAACATTTATGTTTTAAGAACTACAAGTCTTTCTATCCATGGATCGCTTTAACACAATGTTAATAATGTTAATGCCATCTTGTTGATTTATTGTTATAATAAACTAGGGCTGCAGCTACCGATTATTTTAGTAGTCGATTAATCAATGAACTAGTTGGTCCGAATAATCGAGTAATCGGAAAAGGAACATGAAAAATTAAAATACCTGAGCTGAGCCTCAAACGGCATTAAAAATAAATAAATGAGGATCTATGTACAACAAAAGAACAATTGGCTAACTTACATGGCAAAAGTCCGCTAGCTTAAATGCTATAAAACGCTAACGTTTTTTTTCCAATGCTCTTAAAAAATGGTTCAGACTCATATTACCACAAAAAAAACGGCTAAATATACTATACATATAAACTAAATTACAAATGCATTAAAAAACAGCCCAAAGAAAAACTTAGCTTACGTTGGTCTTAACAGGGAGCAGTTGGATTCAGCCATGTGAAATGACGCAGACCAGAGGGCAATGTATCCACCCTAATCAATAAACTAAATGTAAACACTTTCGAAATAAAACATTAAAACGCCACTTTAATTAAACGAATACTCGAGGCAACAAAATTTAATTCGAATATTTTTTCCTATTCCTAATCGAATACTCGAGTTAATCGATTAATCGTTGCAGCACTATAATAAACATGTACAGTATGTTGAATGTATATATCCGTCTTGTGTCTTATCTTTCCATTCCAACAATAATTTACAGAAAAATATGGCATATTTTATAGATGGTTTGAATTGCGATTAATTACGATTAATTAATTTTTAAGCTGTGATTAACTCGATTAAAAATTGTAATCGTTTGACAGCCCTACTATGGTTATATTGGGATTTAATATTATTTTAACTGATTGCTGCATCGTTTTGATTGAAACTTGATTGGAAAAGAAAAGTTTTTTTTGTAATCATCTTCCATATGAACTTTCTTTGCAAGTTTAGGAATTTTAAGATCACGAAACAAATGCCAAAATTTAGAAAAAATTAACACAATTAAGCATAAACTGAAGTTTTGAATTTAAATCTATTGGTTAATTGCCCCTAACCATGGTACATTATGAATTACTTGTGGCAAATGACCTTTTTTTTGGGAAGGGTTGATTTTCCTTGACCGAACCCAAACCTGAATACCTCAAGAACTATTCAATCAAGAAATCACTTAGAGTAAATACAAACTGTTGACCAAATTAAGTCATCAAAAACAGACTTGATTTTTTAGGTTGATGCTGGAGGTGATTAAGTTTGGGGGCAATATTTTACTGTGAAAAAAAAAAAAAAAAAATCACTGCTTATAAACAAATGCTATTTTTCTATGCCATTCAGTTGGCGCTAACTTGGGTTATCTCTGTTTTAACATTTGTAAAGCGCTTAGTCTGTAAAAGCCATTTGAAAAGGACAAACCCTTTCTTCCTGTATTGTATGTTTTCAATAAATTCCATGCTGTGTTTCATGCGCAATTGAAACGTGAGAGCATCCAGAAAATCTACAGAAATTTACAGAAACCCAAAAGAGGAAGTGGCACCCATGGTGACGCACCAGCACACAGAGGTAAAAGGGTTGTTCATCTCCTTTCGCGACATTTGCTGCAACAACAACAACAACAACAATCTTCCTCATTTTGTCTTGACCAATGATGGAAATGTCTGCCTCTCGTAGCGCCGTAATTTTCGGACAATAAGACGCTACTTTTTTCCTTTCATTTTGAATCCTGCGGCTTGTAGTCCAGTGCAGCTTGTTTTTTAATCTATTTGGATTCATAGGTAACACTTCATTTGACAATAGGTAACACTTCATTTGACAGCGGTGTTATAAGACTGTCATAATTATGAGATGACACTATCAAGGGCAATACTGAATGCTTATGACAGATGTCATTAAGTGTCATCTGGCAAATTATGTCACTAACTCCCTTATGTCCAGCTTGGATCTTTTACATCCATTCAAAAGGGAGATAATTTGTCGGAAAACCATGAATTACATCTGTTATAAGCATTCATTAATGCTCATGACAGTGTCATGTCATAATTATGATTGCCTAATGACAGTCTTATGGCGCCACTGTCAAAGTGTTACCAAATACCATAACTGGCAGTTAATGAAACAACTGGAACAGTAACTGAAGAAATAATTCGCACAGAACATGAATTTTGATTGTTATTTACAGCTGTAATGCTGCAATGCATACTAGGAGGCATGTTGGATAACAACAGTCTTGACAGCAGGTGGCAGCAGCAGTTGACTGTCTCCCTCAAGGGAGCAGTGATGGCTAAAGGAAGCTTCCTCAAGCAATGAAGTTTTGCAGCTAATTGGTTCACAGCTTCATGGTGGTTCATTTGTTCTTATGACATTTGTATGATGCCACTGTCAAATATAGTGTTACCGGTTATTATCTTTTGGTGTAAATATCCCATAATACAGTGAGGATGGCTGCGGCTTATAGTGCAGTGCGGCTTATCTATGAACAAAAGCCGTTTTCGTGCCAAATTTGAAGGGTGCGGCTTATAGTCAGGCATAGACTTCATAACCTATTGACATGACACGGGAAAAGGGGCCGATTTGTAGGGGGCCTATTTTAAAAAACTTCAATTTCAAATATGTACAAAACCAAAGCTGCCACCTACAGTGGCGCCTCCAGAAATTTTTCATAGGGGTGGCCAGATGGGGCCACTTCTGGGGGGGCGCACCAAAACTAAAAGCCATAATTTCAGATTTTCATTATACAATTGCAGTAAAACGGTCAGGAGAAAAATAACAGAAAGACTTAAGGACACGGCTTCTGATATACTTTGGTGTATTGTGTAATATCTGATGTTACTAATGAATTAATGTGCATAGTCTATAACTGTCCAGTCAACATTTTGAGTTCCACAACAATTCTTTTTTATTGTATTATGTATATATTAGGCATAAGGTTTACATTTAACGAAACAAAATAATTACTGGGGAAAAGCAGGTGCATTTGGAATGAAATGCATAACTGATGCTACAACCATCTAACGAAATACTGGCAAGCGGGGTGGCCAACAAATTTATGGGGGGGGGGGGGGGGGGGGGCATGGCCACCCCCTGGTGGCACTACTGCTGACCTAAAACCAAAACAGTCACCTACCTTTGCCATATATGAGTCTCCATGAGCAGCGGCATAAAAAAAAAAATTCAAAGCCGTTCCCTTATAAAATGCCGATTAATTATTTTTTTATATAAGTATAACACAACTTAAATAGCTAGAAAAGTCTCGGTTTTTGCACTAGATGCACAAAAATCACCAAATGCAGAGATAATCACCTATATTTCAGGATCTATAGCAATATTTAACATATCATATAAGTTTTTGACCAAAATAGCAACATTTTTTTTTTTTTAATTTACTGCAAGTTTTCAACAGCTAATAAATCACTCAATTTAACATAAGAAACTTAATACTTGAGGAAAACATGCAGAATCACTTATAAATAATATGTAAATATATTATTAATAAATTCTACATATAATCACTTAATAACTTATTTTAGGATAGAATAGCCCTTTATTATCATTATCGCTATATACTGTTAGCGAATGAGGCTAGCAACCGCCTGGCGTAACAGGAGCTTATCTGGCAAAAATTATTGTGAATAAATGCTTAAATCCCCAAATTCTTCATAGATATGGACGTAAAACAGTCTCGATTCTTGGTTAAAAGCAAAGAAACCGTGCAGTTAGCGTTTATTTGACGTATATTGACGTAGTACAATGCTACCATGTTAGCGAATTAGGGTAGCAGCCGCCTGGCGTAAAGGGAGCTTTGTGGTGAAAATTCTTGTGATTAAATGCTGAAATCCCCGAATTTTTCATAGATATGGATGTAGAACGGTCTCGATTCTTAGTTAAAAGCAAAGAAATCGTGCAGTTAGCGTTTAATTTACGTAAATTGACGAAGTACAATGCTACTCTGTTAGCGAATGAGGCTAGCGGCCGCCTGGCGTAAACAGAGCTTTTGTGGTGAAAATTCTTGTGATTAAATGCTTAAATCCCTGAATTCTTTATAGATATGGACGTAAAAGAATCCTATTCTTGGTTAAAAGTAAACTATGAGGCTAGTCAGTTACGAAAATTAGGCGCCTCCATGTGTAAACAAAGAAGAACATTCCTGCGAATTAATGTTTCAATCACGCATGCATGGCACGATAAATATAATATTTACCTTGAATCCTCGAACAAATCACTCCTGAGACAATCCTTCCTGTTTGTATGCAGTACAACTTTCGTAGTTAAATCCAATCGTAACAAATCCAAGCTTAAATCCGACATGAGCATGTGCCGTCTTCGGCTATTACTAAATGAAGCTCGGCCCCCTCTGATAAGGTGTCGCGCAAAGAATATCAAAGTGACACGTCAATAGTGATGATGTCTATGAGTCAGGTGCGAAAATTACGGTACCTCAGTGGCTGATATGACACAAAAAGATCAACATCCGAGCACAGGTCTTATGTTTTTGGAGGGTGTTTATTGTCTTGCATGTGTCACGGTGATAAAAATACAAAAAGAGATTGTCATTTGATAACAATATTGCATCATTCTATGAAGCTGAAAGTGACAGTTCAAAAAGATGATCAGTCGTATTTATTATTGTTTCAACATCTCCGCTGAAACAGCTATCCTGTCAGGCGAGGAGGTGGAGGGCGAGGAGGTTGGTTGTGGAAAGACAGCTCTTAGACGAAACCCCTTGAATAACAGAAGTTTACAGTTAGCTTAGCTCAGTGGGGGACGAAAAGGTAAGAAATAACAATCACCTGGCCGGCCAGTAAATTGCATGCGCCATGTCTCCACGCGCAGTTCAAGCCTTGTAACCTCTTCTTTCTCACCTAAAACAAATTCATACGACAATGTAAGTACCATTTTTAGCAGAATCACATAGCCCATGTTGGATGATTTTTTCAGGCATTGTCTTTAAGAAGTTACACAAAGAGTAAAACTGATATTTTGGGGAAAAATTGTAAACCGTTTGTGCAAAAAAAGTGTATCTAAGGAGTTGAAAATCAATGTGTATTACGAATTCAAAAAGAAAAAAAGTATTTATAGCAGCGGTCCCCAAACTTTTCTGTGTGAGGGCCATATAACTCTTCCCTTCTCTGGTGAGGGGCCGGGGTCAGTTTGTAACAGAAAAAGTGTGACGATTGCAGGAGTGCCTAAATGTAAAAATGTATTGTTTTTCAGAAAGCCACAATCAAATAATCCTTTCTGGATTCTTCACGGAACAAAAGTAAACAAAATAAAAATAATATAATATAATATAATATAATATAATTAGGGCTGTCAATATTATCGCGATAACGGGCGTTAATTAATTTTTAAAAATTAATCACGTTAAAATATTTGACGCAATTAACGCACATGCCCCGCTCAAACAGATTAAAATGACAGCACAGTGCAATGTCCACTTGTTACTTGTGTTCTTTGGAGTTTTGTCACCCTCTGCTGGCGCTTGGGTGCGACTGATTTTATGGGCTTCAGCAGCCATGAGCATTCTGTAATTATTGACATCAACAATGGCGGGCTACTAGTTTATTTTTTGATTGAAAATTTTACAAATTTTATTAAAACGAAAACATTAAGAGGGGTTTTAATTAGGGCTGTCAAACGATTAAAATTTTTAATCGAGTTAATTACAGCTTAAAAATCAATTAATCGTAATTAATCGCAATTAATCGCAATTCAAACCATCTATAAAGTATGCCATATTTTTCTGTAAATTATTGTTGGAATGGAAAGATAAGACACAAGATGGATATATACATTCAACATACGGTACATAAGGACTGTATTTGTTTATTATAACAATAAATCAACAAGATGGTATAAAACATTATTAACATTCTGTTAAAGCGATCCATTGATAGAAAGACTTGTTGTTCTTAAAAGAAAAATGTTAGTACAAGTTATAGAAATTTTATATTAAAACCCCTTTTAACGTTTTCGTTTTAATAAAATTTGTAAAATTTTCAATCAAAAAATAAACTAGTAGCCCGCCATTGTTGATGTCAATAATTACTTACACTATGCTCATGGGTGCTGAAGCCTATAAAATCAGTCGCACCCAAGTGCCAGCAGAGGGCGTCAAAACTCCATAAAACACAACATGTGAGCGTGTCACTGTACTGTCATTTAAAATGTCTGAGTGGGGCATCTGCGTTAATTTTGTCAACTATTTTAACGTGATTAATTTAAAAAATTAATTAACACCCGTTAACGCGATAATTTTGACAGCCCTAGTTTTAATATAACATTTCTATAACTGGTACTAACATTTATCTTTTAAGAACTACAAGTCTTTCTATCCATGGATCGCTTTAATGCCATCTTGGCATTAATCGGTTGATTTATTGTTATTATAAAAAAATACAGTACTTAAGTACCGTATGTTGAATGTATATATCCGTCTTGTGTCTTATCTTTACATTCCATCAATAATTTACAGAAAAATATGGCATATTTTATAGATGGTTTGAATTGGGATTAATTACGATTAATTAATTTTTAAGCTGTAATTAACTCGATCAAAAATTTTAATCGTTTGACAGACCTAAATATAATATAATATAATATAATATAATATAATATAATATAATATAATATAATATAATATAATATAATATAATATAATATAATATAATAATAACTTCACAGAAAAAGCCAGGAAATAAATAACACGAGTAAAAAAAAATAATTAAAAAAAAAATTTGATCAGGGGGCCGGACCAAATGTGGAGGTGGGCCGTATCCGGCCCGCGGGCCATAGTTTGGGGACCCCTGATTTATAGCCACCGCAGGAGGATTTGGATATTTCAAAGAATTATGTTACAAAAAGCAGAAAACTAAAATATCAAAACGTGGAATCAAAAAAGTTTTATAATACTATTTCAGTGAAAATTGTGGAGTTTATACTGGGGGGGGGGGGGGGATTACATTTTGAGAAAATTAATAGAAATATATTCTAAAAGTTACATCTTTGACAAAGTCACATTTTTTAAAATGTCACAGTTTTGTTTTGGAGTTTGAGTGAAATTTAATTTGAGTGAAAAATCTATTTGTGCGAAAATAATTTGTATATGACGGAAAACACTCAGGTGACTTTAGGTTCCGCTCTGAGACCCCCAATTTGACCAAATTTCAAAATTGTCCTATATGCATGTGTGATAAATCATTGGAAAGCTTAAAATCTCTCATTTTATGGGGGAAGACAATTTTTGAGCAGGAGGGCATTTTTAAAAAAAAAGAAGTTTTTTTTAAACAGCAAAACCCTTATTAAAGACGCCATGATTTTAACGAGATATTATCACGTATTTATCTCGTTTCAATCCAAAAACTCCATGTAGCATGTATCATCGATTGTCAAGAAACAGATGTGAATGGCCACAGCCGTATTTTGGGGGGATTTTAGGGGTGAAACATGGTAATATAACAAGGGTCGCGATGCAGAAATCGCAGACATCAAGGAGTAATCAAGATTTTCTATTTCGTATATCAAGGAGTGGTCAAGATAAACTCTTTCATATAGTTACCCTTTTAAACTTTTTTTTTCTTTTCTTTTTTTTTTCTTTGTTTGGATCGATTATTTATCTTCTAACATATCAGAGAAAATGCGACAGTAACAAAAAAATACAATTAATCGATAGTTGACTTTTTTACAGACGCTATTTTTTCATTGTGACGTAATTTGTTTAAAAATTTAAAATATGCGAGTGAATAATTTTTTAATGTCGTTTTTTTTTTTTTTAATGAAATATTAGACATCAATTAATGATTCTAAAATAAAAATGACAGACATTTTGAATAATAAATATAACTAATTACCTTCGTTATATGGCTGTGTTGAAACACAAGCGGTTGCGCAACGTCTCTTTTCCAGGGTAAAAGGGACAAATTAAAAATTAGTTTGGGGGCTTAATGGGCCATAAATCTGTTATGGCAGCATATAGACATATTGTTCTATCAAATACAACAGTCATTTTGGCTTAAAATACAGCAGTTTATTTTAAAGAGGGGTGCAAGAGCAGAAACTGCTTTTTCAGTCTTGTCTGAGTTTTCCGCCATATATTAATGCAAAAATTGTTTTTTTCCCCTGAATTATTATTGTACCAAGACTGACCATAATTTATAGTTCGACATATTGCTTGAAATCATACCAGTGCAGGTGGAGGTCGAGGTGGAGGCTGAGTCGGCACTCCGACAAGGCTCGAGGCATGAGTCATCGGTGAGGTTGCGAGAAGCAGGATCAGCTGTACGCATAAGAGCAAGGCTAGCCCGCGTTTATCCATGTTGGAATTCTCACACAGCTGACTCAGGATGCCTGCTTATATACACGGGCTGCAGATACAGGAGACAAATCCCATTGGTTCATCTAAAGTACGTGACATCTCAAATGGAACCTTCCCCTGAGCCCACTGATGGACCACTGCCTGTTTACAAAACTTGTTTATGGAAGTCCAGACTGAAATTTAGGCATGCATTTCTGACATGTCCTCAAAACTGCCATTACCACACTTTAAGTCACACTTTTATTTCATTTTATTACACCAGTATACTATTTTTTTTCTCATTGCGCATTTAGTAATTGGAATGCACTGTAATGTTCAAGCGGCCATGACAAGCTTCTCACCTGATGCAGTTTTAGCTTGTCCACCAACACGTGTGACAGTATCGGCGAAATCCACCGCAATGACGAGCAGGAAATCCTTCAAAAGCAAGAGGAGCACCAGCACCCCTGGAGTAACAATTTCATTGTAGTTCACATGTGCTCACTTCATAAGCGATGTCAACATCAAGATTTCACACTGTTGAACTTTTTTTTAATAAGAGGAAACTTGCCACTAAACAAAGATGGTAAAATGCAGAAATATGTATGTGAATTCAGCTATTCAAGGCCCAATTATAAAGTGGAGGATTTGGAGGTGACCAAATGACAACGCAAGAGAGTTTGAATTGTATAAGCAAAGAATTTGGCATGCGATGATAAATCAGAGAAAGGAATTACAGCTACAGTGGTATGAAAAAGTATCTGATCCTTTTGGAATTTCTCACATTTCTGCACGAAGCCTTTATCAAAATCTTTTTCAAAATCACACAGATGAAAAAACAGTTTTTGCTTTAACTAAAACCATCCAAAGATTTATAGGTTTTCGTATTTTATTGAGTATAGTAAGCAAACAATGACAGAAGGGGTAGGAATAAATAAGTGAACCGTGACATTTAATATTTTGTGCCACCCCCACGCTTCCTGTAGCTGCAGATCAGTCCAGCACATCAATCAGGACTAATCTTTGCCCATTCTTCTCTACAAAACTGCTGTAGCTCAGTCAGATTCCTGTGATGTCTTTAGGTCATGCAACAGAATCTCAATCGGATTCAAGTCTGGACTTTGACTTGGCCACTAGTCCAGAACGTAAATGTTGTTCTTCTGAAACCATTCTGAAGTCTGTGTTTTGGATCATTGTCTCATTGCAGCATCCACCCTCTTTTTAGCTTCAACTGTCTGACAAACAGCCTCAGGTTTTCCTGCAAAACATTCTGATAAACTTTCATTCTTCCATTACTGATTGCAAGTTGTCCAGGCCCTGAGGCGGCAAAACAGCCCCAACTCATGATGCTCCCTCCACCATGCTTCACGGTGGGGATGAGGTGTTGATATTGGTGAGCTGGTCCATTTTTCCTCTACTCATGACGTTGTGTGTTACTCCCAAACAATTCAACTTTGCTTCCATCAGGCCAAAAAATATTTTGCCAAATCTTCTGTAGAGTGTCCGAGTGCCTTTTTACGAACGTTAAACGAGCAACATTTTTTTTATTGACAGCAGTGGCTTCCCCTGTGGAGTCCTCCCATGTACACCATTCTAGGCCATTGTTTTACATATAATTGATTTGTGCACAGAGATATTGGACTATGCCAGTGATTTCTGTAAGTCTTTAGCAGACACTATAGTGTTCTTTCTTTACCTCTCTGAGTATTCTGCACTGCATTCTTAGCGTCTTTGGTGGACGGCCACATGGAGGAGAAGCAACAGTGCCAAACTCTCTCCATTTGTAGACAACTTCTCTGACTGTCCAAATACACACATATATATGTCTATGTGTGTATATATATATATATATATATATATATATATATATATATATATATATTAGGGCTGTCAAAATTATCATGTTAACGAGCGGTAAATAATTTTTAAAATTAATCCTGTTAAAATATTTGACGCAATTAACGCACAAATGCCCCGCTCAAAAAGAATTAGAAGGACAGCAAAGTGAAAGGTGTACTTGTTGTGTTTTTCGGAGTTTTGCCGCCCTCTGCTGGCGCTTGGGTGCAACTGATTTTATAGGCTTCAGCACCCATGAGCATTGTGAAAGTAATTATTGACATCAACAATGGCGGGCTAGTAGTTTATTTTTTTATTTCAAATTTTACAAATTTTATTAAAACGAAAACATGAAAAGGGGTTTTAATATACAATTTCTATAACTTGTACTAGTTATTATCTTTTATTTATTTTCTATAATTTTTAATAAATATTAATGTTTTATTTATTTATATATTTATATATTTTATTTATTATTTTTATTTATCTTTTAAGAAATACAAGTCTTTCTATCCATGGATCGCTTTAACAGAATGTTAATAATGGTAATGCCATCTTGTTGATTTATTGTTATAATAAAGAAATACAGTACTTATGTACCGTATGTTGAATGTATATATCCATCTCGGTCTTATCTTTCCATTCCAACAATAATTTACAGAAAAATATGGCATATTTTATAGATGGTTTGAATTGCGATTAATTACGATTAATTAATTTTTGAGCTGTAATTAACTCGATTAAAAATTTGAATCGTTTGACACCCCTAATATATATATATATATATATATATATATATATATATATATATATATATATATATATATATATATATATATATATATATATATAAAATACTATACAAATCAGCAATCCTTGATCACAGGTCTTCAGACAGCTCTTTTGACCGAGCCATGATGCACATTAGACAATGCTTCTCATCAAGACATTTCTTACCAGGTGTGTTTTCTATAGTGGGCAGGGCAGCTTTAAACCACTCATCAGTGATTTGGCACACACCTGACTTAAAATGTTTGGGAAAAATTGGTTTCAACTGCTCTTTAAGTCACTTTAGGCAGAGTGTTCACTTACTGTATTTCCCCTTCTGTCATTGTTTGCACACTATCCTCATTAAAAATGAAAAGCTATAAATATTTGGGTGGTTTTAGTTAAGGCACACACTGTATTTTCATCTGTATGATTTTGACAACGATCAGATCACATTTGATGGTGATTTTATGCAGAAATGTAAGAAATTCCAAAAGGTTAAGATACTGTTTTATACCACTGTATATATAAAGTTGTTAAAAGGGGAGAAATAAAAAGTTTCCAGGAATTGGAAAAATGCATACAATTTTAACACTTTTGGATATCTGCAAGCACATGATTTAAAAAAGAAAGATGTTAAGATAAGTGGGGACAAAAACACCCTATAATACACTTACACGCATGAGCATCAGCATTTCCACTTTTCTGCAGGACTATCATATGACCGATGGGATTCATGTATGACTGGGTGCTAATAGACACACTCAAGTAGAGATACTATCAGTGCCAGGATTAGTGATCAGGCAGCATAGAATAGGATATCAACATATCCACACTTACAAGTGATTCGCATTATACGGGATTCTACATCTCACATTGCTGATTTGTGTACGCTCCACCCCACCTAATCACATCTCTTTCTGACTCCGCCCCCCTCCTTTTCTCCTCGGTCACCAGGCACCCCATACGGTGCCCACCGGAAATACAATTAGCTAACAAAAGCACTATTATATTCTTCCTTCTTTCTTTATTTTCCCTTCAGGCATGACAAATCCAAACAAACATACAGCATATATATGTGTTTACAATTAATTCAACCCTATTAGAAAAGGGCAGACGGGAGAAGCCGAAGCTTATGGAATCCCGCCCCCAGTATACCATAGGACGCAGGAAATATCGAATAACAATTTTTGACATTCAGATTGCGTAGTGATTACAAGGTTTTTTTTTTTTTTTTTTTTTTTTTTTTACCATCCCCCTTGATTGTTAATTTTCCCAATAGTCCATTGTCGGTCATGGCGATGTGCTCGTTTTGTTGATTAAATCCAGTAGATTAATTCATAATTCAGTGGTTAGTTTATTCAGTTGATTCGATCCAGAAGATAGGGAATAGCTGAGGACCGATGGCAGGCCATGTCCGCCACCCCCCTTTCGTCGACTTAATCCTCGTCGCTGTTTTCATTCCTTGCTGCCTTCCGACAAACATTCATCTCAAGGTTGCGCAGTTTTGTAGTAAGTTGCATTGCCATTCCGGTTCTGGCAGTTTTTGATGCCGCCAGGTCATTCTTCACCTGTAATATATCATCACAGGCCTTGTTGAGGCTGACATTCACTCCAGCGATAGCATTGATCACAGTAGTCGCCAATTCCACCGTTCACTTTTGGCTATCCAACACTTTGATGATGTTCCGACTAGAGATCCCGATCGATCGGGTCCGATCACGTCATTTTCAAAGTATCGGAATCGGCAAAAAAATATCGGCCATGCCTTTTTAGAATTTTTTTAAAAATTAAATCGTGTTCTAATTGTATTTAACGTTACAGACATAATATGTTACACTCATCCAGAGTCTTTAGTTTAGGCTTAAGGTAGGGTTATCAAATTTATCCCGATAACGGCGGTAATTAATTATTTTAAAAATGTATCACGTTAAAATATTTAACGCAATTAATGCATGCGCTGCACGACCCACTCACGCATTGTCGCGCTCTATCTGTAATGGCGCCGTTTTACCTATATAGAGAGATAAAAGGCAGCGTAAAATGAGTAGAGTGAATTTTGGCAGCCTTTGGGGCATTTTTTTAATTAGCTAAAGCCATACAATCCCTCTCCCTACGATTAGAAGTATCATGGGAAGCAATGTGGGGAAGCAAAGTAGCAATTGATCTTTTTCTTAACACCTTATTTTATTTCCCAATGCAAAGAAGATATATCAATTGGTAGCACTACGCACAGTCATGGTTCCACTTCCCGTCATGCATTTGGGCATGGCTACAGTATCATTTACTGAAAGCTCAACAAATACACTAGATGGCAATATTTAGTCCCACTATACAAAGTCACAAGTCTTTCTATCCGTGGATCCCTCTCACAGAAAGAATGTTAATAATATACTGTAAATGCCATCTTAAGGATTTATTGTCATAATAAACAAATACAGTACTTATACTGTATGTTGAATGTATATATTCGTCCGAGTTTTATTCATTTTTTTCTTAATGCATTGCCAAAATGTGTATTATCGGGAAAAATTATCGGGAATGATTGGAATTGAATAGGGAGCAAAAAAAAGCAGTCAGATCGGAAAATAACGGGATCGGCAGATACTCAAACTAAAACGATCAGGATCGGATCGGGAGCAAAAAAACATGATTGGAACAACCCTAGTTCCGACGAATCAAGTGTGCTCCAAGCCCCTGCAGAAGAATCACAGCCAGCAGTGCAACAAAAAGAAAAACATCCTCGATGTCTTCCACTTCGAGTGTGGTCAGACACAGCAGCCGCCATCTACCCCAGCTATCCTTCATATATCCAGACTTGAAAGTGTTTCCCGGGCAGGCACGTTGTCCAGGTTCTAATCTCATTGTAGAAAAGATCTTGTCCAGGGCACTCAGTGACCAATTGATCAGTTCCATTTCGTTACAGAATGTCACAATACTACTATTAGAATTAATTCATTCATATTCATAGTTAGTGTAGGCATTGATGTATTTCTTGTTGTTGTTTGTTCTTCTCTTCTGTTTCTGTCCTTTTCTATTTTCCTTTCTGTCCCTCCATAACCGCTTCCTGCTCGCTGCTTTCTCCGAATAAAAGAAACACAATGAATAATCATCACAATGGGACAATATCATACTCCCATGTGATACTTTAAAACTGTTCGGAACAAAAGGACACTTAGATTCCCATTCTAGGTGTCAAGCAGCTGAACAGGACAGGTTTAAAAAAAAAAAAAAAAAAGAAGGATCCGATACATAGAGGTGACCATTTCATTGTGAGAATTCTCCTTGTGGCTGGGAAGGAGGCCACAACTAAGAACCGGTTAAGAACAACATCTCCAGCGTATGGCTTTCAATAGCGGACAAAATACTTGATATGGAATTGCTTACATTTCAACTGAAGATAAAAGAACATTTGTTTTAGAAAAAAATGGGGAAGTGGGAAGTAAAAAACTGTGGGACTGGCTGACATGCAAGGAATGTACGATAGGGCAGTGGTTCCCTAAAAATTTCTTTTCAGGGACCCATACTTGGAACACTGTGATCTTTGGTGAACCCATGTACATTTTTCCCTACACAGAGGTACTTCTACTTAAGAATGTCTCTATATACAGAATTTTAAGGTTTAGACACATAAACCATAAAAACCATAAATAATCATAAAAAGAAGGTAAGTAAGGGTATTTATTATTCAAAATGTCTGTCATTTTTAGCTTAGAACCACTAATTGATGCTTTAAAAAAAATTTTTTTTTTAAACTCTTTAAAAAAATTATTCACTCACATATTTTAAACTTTTAAACTAATTACGTCACAATGAAAAAAAAATGGTGTCTGTAAATAAGTCACTGATATCTACCTAATAACTATCACTTAATTGTAATTTTTTTGTTACTGTGGCATTTTCCCCGATATGTTAGATGATAAATAATCGATCCAAACAAAGAAAAAAAAAAAAAAAAAAAACAATTAAAAAACGTTTAAAGGGTAAATATTAGTGCTGTCGAATGATTAAAAAATTTAATCTAGTTAATCATATGTCAACCGTGTGATTAATCATGATTAATCACATTTCCCTCGGGATGAATAAAGTTGTTCTTCAGGAAAAAATTTTTAGGAAAATACTATAATTAACTTAAAATTTGTTTTAAGATGAAATGTATGATGTGTGAATGAATTAATACTTGACCAAATAGAGTTTTAAAATTTGATTTAACAACTCAGCTTGTATAAAATAAAAAATTAAATTAATTGTCTGTATTATACAGCAAAGAGTTTTAACAGATTAAAGTGCCCCGGACTAACAATGTGGCTCAAGTACCGTTTGGCATATTACCCAAAATTAACTAACAATTTAAAGAGCAGACAAGCACAATACAGTAACACTAGCTAGTATTTCAAAAAATGTGTAAACAACTTGTCTGTTAAATTTGAACATTTCACACAAATAAATGCAGCATTTGCAGTTTTACACTAAATGGCTGTGTGAGATATAAAAAAATAAACTGTAAAATTTCACACACTTAACTGAAAAACATTACACTAAACTGTGTGTCAAGGTGTTTAGAAACACTGCTTAGGTTAGCCAGTCATACTCTAAATTTTCTTAACCAACTGCTCAGGCAAACTAGCTTGTTGACATTTTCAGATAACAGAGCAGACCTTTTCTTTTGAACAATGTGCCCTGTCAAAGAAAACAGTCTCTCGCAAGGAACGGTTGTGGCAGGTGTGACCAGATACTTTTTTTTGCAAGGCAGGCCAGCTTATTGTGGGCACCACTGTGCGCAAATCACCACTGTAGTGGACATAAGTCGATGCTGGCACTGCCTTGTACCTGTCTAGTAGTTTGTCATTGGTTGTTGTTGTTGTTGTCATTTGATTTTCAAGGCCCCCGTCTTTGACTATGCTACAGTCTCTGTCTACCCAAGTAGCGATAGCAGTAATCAACCTACTGTACTTGTTGTCTTTTTGTTGACAAGTCCGAGTCCGCACGCTGCCAGTGTAGCTTGATGACTGCGGCTTGTTCCCGCAGTGTTAGCGTCATTGCTAAAACTAGCGAAGATATGCTTTGCCCGAAGGTGGTACTTTAGGCTGGTTGAGCTTTGATCGAAGGATAGTTCATTACAGCAGTATGTGCACACAACTTTGGTTTTATCCAGATTTCCATTAGGCAGCTTTTTAAAATGGAATTTGCCATGAAGCAGTCCTGGGTCATCATCCACACTCATCGTGGGTGGCTGCATTTTGTCCTGCATTGCACGCGGAGAATATAAACATCAGTGTGTGGGACTACGGGGGGCAGTTGTGGCCAAACTTAGTGTGAGCGGTAAATTGCGTTTTTTTTTTTTTTTTTTTTTTAATGCGTTAATATTTCCAGATTAATCATGGTTGTTAAGGCTTTATTGTTGACAGGCCTAGTAAATATATGAAAAAGAAAATCTCCACCACTCCTTGATGTCTGCGTTTTCTGCATTGCGACCCTCGTTATATTACCATGTTTCACCCATAAAATCCCCCCAAAAATCCAGCTGTTACCATTCACAGCTGTGTCTTGACACTTGGTGATACATGTGGCATGGAGTTTTTGGATCGAAACAAGGTAAGTACGCGATATCTTGTTAAAGACATGGCGTCTTTAATTCTGCTCTTTTATGCTCTCACCACCAGATAGGGTTTCGCTGTTTACATTTTTTTTTTCTTTTTTTTAAATTGCCCTCCCGTTCAAAATTGGACAATTTTGAAAGTTGGCCAAATTGAGGGTCTCAGAGCGGAACTTCAAGTCAACTAAGTGTTTTCCGCCATATATATATATATAAATATGGCGCATATATACAGTGGGGAGAACAAGTATTTGATACACTGCCAATGGGAAAACCCATTGTTCTCCCCACTGGATATAAATATATATATATATATATATATATATATATATATATATATATATATATATATATATATATATATATATATATATATATATATATATATAAATATGTATATACAAATATGGCGGAAAACACTCAGGTGACTTGAGGTTCCATCATTGGAAAGCTTAAAATCTCAATTTTCTGGGGGAACAAAAATTTTGAACAGGAGGCCATTTAATTAATTTTTTTTTTTAAACAGCAAAACCCCATCTGGAGGTGAGAGCACGTGAGAGCAGAATTACAGACGCCATGACTTTAACGAGATATTATCACGTACTTACCTTGTGTCGATCCAAAAACTCCACGTGGCATGTATCACCGAGTGTCAAGACACAGCTGTGAATGGCCACAGCCGGATTTTTTTTTTATATTATGGGTGAAACAAGGTGATATAACAAGGGTCGCGATACAGAAATCGCAGACAGCAAGGATATAGTTACCCTTTTAAATGTTATTTTCAATTTTTTTAGTTTGGATCGATTATTTATTATCTAACATATCGGGGGAAAAAGCGACAGTAACAAAAAAAATATACAATTAAGCGATAGCTATGAGGTAGATATCAGGGACTTTTTTACGGATGCCAAATGTTTCATTCGTTCGTAATTCGTTTAAAAGTTTAAAATATGCAAGTGAATAATTTTTTAAAGTTTTTTTTTTTTTTTTACTAAAATTTAGACATCAATTAATGATTCTAAGCTAAGAATGACAGACATTTTGAATAATAAATATAATTACTTACCTTCTTTTTATGGCTAAGTTGAAACAACAGCGGTTGCGCGACGTCTGTAAACGGGGGTTTTCAGGGTAAAACGGACAAATTAAAAATAGTTCGGAGGCTTAGTGCGCAGCATATAGACATATTGTTCTATCAAACACAACAGTTCTTTTGGCTTAAAATATACAGCAGTTTATTTTAAAGACGGGTGCAAGAGCAGAAACTGCTTTTTCAGTCTTGTCTGTGTTTTCCATCATATATAAGGGGAATCTAGTTTCCAATGAATGTAAAAAAAAAAAAACAATCCAAACTACTGTCAAAGTGAGCGCTTTTTCCAGATGTTTAATCAGCATTGCATTACAAGTCTAGACAAGATAAATTTTATAGGATAGCACATTTGATAAATTATTCCCTTTCCCCATTACATGACATCACTATCATTGAAAGCTTCAGACAGCAGCGTGAAAAAAAGCAGGAGCCAGTTCTTTGCTTTTCCTCCGTGGCTTCAGCATGATGGCTTGCAGTGTACTGCCTTGTTGTTTAGGTTTGGGCTAAATGACAAAGCAAAATGCCTTGAAATGAAATCAAGTGTTCAACAAACGTTCAAAATTCATTCAAACAATCAATCGTGAGACAGAGATTTACAGAATGTACATTTTCAAGAAGGAAGTTGTCTCCAGCATACAGAAAAGAGTTTTTTTTTGTAAAATAAATACATGGAAAAATACAAATAAAACTTTTTCTTTTATCAAAAATCTAAGTTTTTTTCCATTTTTCTCATGGTGATTCAAACACTCCTTGGGAGTTGGGACGAGACAAGATTTTTTTTTTTTTACCTTGCCGAAAAGAGGAGAGAATGCACCCAGATTCCAGTAATACCCTCGAGCTGTTTCCTTCTTTGGAAAAAAAAAATCAGTTATCTAAATTGGAATACAATTCCATGTTCACCGCTGCATTCTCACCTGTTGCAGTTTCTCCTCGACCCCTAACCCAGTGGTAGCATCAGCCGAATTCACCGCAGAGATGAGCAGGAAGGCCTGCACACACAAGAAGACCAACAGCACCCTTTTGTCCATTGCTCACCAAGCTTTACTAAGCTGGAACACAACCGTTCAATATCATGTTTAAATACTCAACAGAAGCCAAAGGCAGCCGTCACAGCTTCCTGTTAGTCCAACGTGCTCATTTCTCAAGAGATGTCAACATTAAGATTTCAAAATTGTAAAATAAGAATTGGTGACCAGTTTAGGGTGTAGTCCACCTTTTGCCCAATGTTCCAGCACCCTGTGTCCCTGACAAGGATAAACGGTGTTGAAAATGTATGTATGTATGTATGGATGTATGGATGGATGGATGAATACTCAAAGGCCTAAATCATTATTAACAAGTTCCTGTTCGTCCCATGTGCTGACTTAAAAAAAAAATAATAATAATAATAATATCAAGATTTCACAATCGAGCACTTTCATAATAAGAGGAAATGGTCCACCAGAATACTGCCAAAAAAACACAATAGTCTACATCAGCAGTTCACAAATATTGGTGAGCCAACATCTTTTCAAAGCAAAAACTCCATGTGGTGTTTTAAACACATCTGTTAGTAAGAATAATGAAATTGTGATTTACAGAAACCCAAAAGAGGAAGTGGCACCCAAGATGACACAACAGTTGATCTATTGCTACCTTTTATGCAACAAATACAAAAAAAATTATACTTATTTTGCTCTAACCAATGTCGGGAATGTTCTCATATCGTCTTATAACCATGGCAACAAGGGCGTAGATTTGCATAGGGATGGTAGGGACATACCACTACCAACTTTTCAGAATGCTCAAATTGTCCCCACCAACTTTTAAGCAACCTTAGTTGCATTTTATAATGAGTTCAGTTATATAGGTAATTTAGATTGCCTTCCCATACAGTGGGGCAAATAAGTATTTAGTCAACCACTAATTGTGCAAGTTCTCCCACTTGAAAATATTAGAGAGGGCTGTAATTCTCAACATTGGTAAACCTCAACCATGAGAGACAGAATGTGGGGGAAAAATCCAGAAAATCACATTGTTTGATTTTTAAAGAATTTATTTGCAAATCATGGTGGAAAATAAGTATTTGGTCAATACCAAAAGTTCATCTCAGTACTTTGTTATGTACAGTGGGGAGAACAAGTATAGCAAAGCATGTAGAGGTCTGTAATTTGTATCATAAATTCTCTTCAACTGTGAGGGACGGAATCTAATACAAAAAAAACAGAAAATCACATTGTATGATTTTTAAATAATAAATTTCCATTTAATTGCATGAAATAAGTATTTGATACATCACAAAAATCGAACTTAATATTTGGTACAGAAACCTTTGTTTGCTATTAGAGATACCATACGTTTCCTGTAGTCCTTGACAAGGTTTGCACACACTGCAGCAGGGATTTTGGCCCACTCCTCCATGCAGATCTTCTCCAGAGCCTTCAGATTTCGGAGCTGCTGCCGGGCAACACGGACTTTCTGCTACCCTCCATAATTTTTCTATCGGGTTCAGATCTGGTGACTGGCAAGGCTACTCCAGGACCTTAAGATGCTTCTTACGGAGCCACTCTTTAGTTGCCTTGGCTGTGTGCTTTGGGTTGTTGTCATGCTGGAAGACTCAGCCATGACCCATCTTCAGGGCTCTCACTGAAGGAAGGAGGTTGTCAGCCAAGATCTGGCGATACATAGCCCCATCCATCCTCCCCTTAGTACGGTGCAGTCGTCCAGTACCCTTGGCAGAGAAGCAGCCCCCAAAAAAGGATGTTTCCTCCCCCATGTTTCACGGTTGGGATGGTGTTCTTGAGGTTGTACTCATCCTTCTTTTTCCTCCAAACACGACTAACTGAGTTTAGACCAAAAAGTTCCATTTTGGTCTCATCCGACCACATGACCTTCTCCAATTGCTCCTCTGG